>NC_084842.1:11948224-12250113 GCF_033115175.1 Lepus europaeus
CTTTAACTCATATCAGCATACCGTCACTTCTGTCTCATCTTAGGATAAAGCAAGTCACATGATCAAGTAGAGTACCAGAATGGAAGACCACTGCAACGTAACATGCCAAAGGGCATAAAGACCAGGATCGGTGAAGAACTGGGGCCATCTTGACAATCCACCATAGCCTACATTCATGGTCAGGGTTATTTATAACACCGTAGGCATGCTGAAATACAATCCCCTGTCACAAGTCCGCCCCCAAACATCTCATCCATTATAGCATCGACCTTGAAATCCAGGGTCTTGTGTATTTCTCAGGACATAATGCAGACCGGATTCCCTGGAAATCATATTTTGAGAAGCAAATTAGCATACAGCATGACTATTAAGTATCCTTGGGATCAAAACCTGTAGGAGAGAATGAAAGAAAGAGAATCAAATAGACAGAGAAGCTAAGTTCCATCTATTTCATCCTTATACAAAAGCCCCTCTTTCCAAGACCACACCTGAGCATATCATATTCAAACTGCAGAAAACCAAAGATGAAGAAAAATTTGAATGAAACTGGAGGTGTGGGGTAGGGAATTACCTATAGCAGAATAAAGATAAGAATTATAGTAGGCTTACTAAGAATTATGCAAGCAAGACCGAAATATTTAAAGTGTTGAAAGAAAAAAAAATATTGACCCAGAATTCTCTCTCAGCAAATTATACTTCAAAAGTGACAGGTAATCAAAATTTGAAGTAATTCATCACCAGCAGACATATCCTGCAAGAAATGCTAAAAGAAGTTCTTTGGGCAAAAAGAAAATTATATGTGTCATAAAGATGGGTCCATCAACAGAAAGAGGGGATTAAGGTAAAACAAAGTATTTAATTTTCTTATTTGAACTTGAACTAATATTAGACTTTAAATTGATAATAAGGGGCCAGCGCTGTGGCTCAACAGGCTAATCCTCCACCTTGCAGCACCGGCACACCGGGTTCTAGTCCCGGTCCAGGCACCGGATTCTGTCCCAGTTGCCCCTCTTCCAGGCCAGCTCTCTGCTGTGGCCAGGGAGTGCAGTGGAGGATGGCCCAAGTGCTTGGGCCCTGCACCCCATGGGAGACCAGGAGAAGCACCTGGTTCCTGACTTCAGATCAGCATGGTGTGCCGGCCGCAGCGCGCCGGCAGCGGCGGCCATTGGAGAGTGAACCAACGGCAAAGGAAGACCTTTCTCTCTGTCTCTCTCTCTCACTGTCCACTCTGCCTGTCAAAAAAAATTGATAATAGGAGCAATATATTGAGTAATCATGGCAAATAGGTGAAATGAATGACCTCAGTGTCGCCAGGGACAGGCGGGAAGAATGGGGCAAAAATATTGCACATAAAGTGGCATAATGTAATAGGGTGGTCTTAGATTAAAAATGTATCTTGTGGGGCCTGCATTGTGGTTTAATGGGCTAAGTCACCATTTGCAATGCCAGCATTCCATATGGGCACCAGTTCAAGTTCCCCCTGCTCTGATCCAGCTCCCTGCTAATGCACCTGGGAAAGCAACTCAGGTCCATGGGTCCCTGCACCCATGTGGGAGACCAGGAAGAAGCTCCTAGCTTCTTCTTAAAAAATAATCTTAAAATATTTTTAAATAAATATTTTAAAAAGGGAGTTACAGAGAGGTAAAAGATTTATTTTATTTATTTGAAAGGCAGAGTCAGAGAGAGGCAGAGGCAGAAAGAGAGAGAGAGAGAGAGATCTCCCACCCCCCAAATTCTTCCAGGTCTTCCACGCGGGTGCAGGAGCCCAAGCACTTGGGCCATCTTCTGCTGCTTTACCCTACAGTAATGAACTTGGTTTCTACCATATGCCATTCATTAACTTAGCTGTTCAGTTCCTGGCTGGAATCTTGGAACAGAAAAAGGATAGCAGGTAAAAATTAAGGAAATCTGAGTGAGTTATGGACTTCCGTTAATTATAATGTATAAAGTGGGTTAACGAATCATATCAAATATACCATACTGATGTAAGATGCTAGCAGAGATAAATAGATGTGTTTGAGGCCAGTGTCAATATATGGAGCAGGTAACCCAAGATAGAAGGACACAGTAAAGTTATTCAGGCAAAACCATGACGACCAAGAAGATGAGGAGTTAATAATCTCTTTTCAATATGCCATGTCACTAAGTCTCTTTTGACTTGTAGGTTTCCATTCATCTTGCTTTATGTTTTCCTTACCTGATGAAGGCTGTTTCTTCTAGAAAGATTCTTACAGTCTGGTTTAATTCAATGTATCTTCTCATTGCTGTATTTCTTGGAAATTAGTTGCTGGATCTAAATGCTTCATCAGATGCAAGTCTCTCTCTCTAGTTAGTTGTACATTCTTTCATCAGAAGGCATAAAGTATCTAATTATCTCACCTTTTGTGATATTAGTACCATTGATGTTTGATACATACACCTTAAGGATTTGTAAAACGGTTACCTTTTGGTATGTATTAACCTTTAACACTTTCTAAACTCAACTTTTTTTTTTTTTTTTTGACTGACAGAGTTAGACAGTGAGAGAGAGAGAAAGGTGTTCCTTCCGTTGGTTCACTCCACAAATGGCCGCTATGGCCGGAACTACACCGATCTGAAGCTAGGAGCCAGGTGCTTCTTCCTGGTCCCCCATGTGGGTGCAGGGGCCCAAGGACTTGAGCCATCCTCCACTGCTTTCCCAGGCCACAGCAGAGAGCTGGACTGGAAGAGGAGCAACTGGGACTAGAACCCAGTGCCCATATGGAATGCCAGCGCTGTAGGCAGAGGATTAACCAAGTGAGCCATGGCGCTGGCCCCTAAACTCAACTTTATTGAGGTATAATTTTTATACAGTAAAATTCACCAAATTTAACTGCAAGAAAAAAAATGTCAGCTGAAGTAAAAATACATGATTGTAATAGTTGCTTAAATTTTTGCTATTCTGCATGCAAATGAAAGCCTTGTCCACATTCTCATTCTTCCCTTTTTATTTACAGGGAACAAAGCAATGAA
Organism: Lepus europaeus; assembly: GCF_033115175.1. NCBI lineage: Eukaryota > Metazoa > Chordata > Mammalia > Lagomorpha > Leporidae > Lepus > Lepus europaeus. The sequence goes on from NC_084842.1 coordinate 11,951,216, forward strand.
CTTGGTTTTTCAAAGACTGAATAAAACTGAGAAAAATGTGTCTCTTCTGCTCACCAGCATCACTGGTCATTCTCTTGAAGGTAAGAGTGGCCTTAACCTTCTGACTGAAATACACACAGTCCCCAACTTACAATGATTAGAATTCTTCAACTTTGCAATGGTGTGAAAAGGATACCCATTTGCTAGCAACTGTACTTCACACTTTGAATGTCAGACTAGTGATATCTGATACCATCTTCTGAAATTTGGCAGTGGTAGTGGGTGCAGCTCCTAATCAACAACAAGGGCATGAGGGAAAACAGCCAATGCACTACAGTGCATTGTTTGCTGAGCTGGGATGCTTGGTAGGTTAGATGGATTCAATGCATTTCTACTTATGGCATTTTCCAGCTTATAATGGGTTTATGGGAATGTAACCCCATTACCCCATCATAAGCTGGCTGGCATCCATGTAGATTTCTAGAGCTCTCTCACTTGGATAGCTCATCATACTTCAAAAAGCCTTTATATATTTGTTTTCTAATTTGATACTAAACTTACAAAATAAGAATAAAGAGTAGATATTACTAATACCATAAACTATGCTGAATCAGGACAATGAAGGAGCTAGGGATGGAAGGATAGGAAAATGCCATGGAAAAAAAGTCCTAAACAATCAAATAAACATGTATGTATATGACAGGGAGAAGATGAAGACAACATTCTGGAAAAGCTGATAACTGCAGATAGAACTATCCAATATCAGTTTGAAAAGGCACTCAGTTTTTTTTTTTTAAAGATTTTATTTATTTATTTGAAAGGCAAAGTTATTAGAGAGGCAGAGACAGAGAGAGAGAGAGGTCTTCCATCCACTGGTCTGCTCCCCAGATGGCTGCAACAGCTGGAGCTGCGGCAATCTGAAGCCAGGAGCCAGGTGCTTCCTCTGGGTCTGCCGCACAGGTGCAGGGACTTGGGCCATCCTCCACTGCTTTCCCAGGCCATAGCAGAGCTGGATCAGAAGTGGAGCAGCTGGGATTTAAACCGGCACTCATGTGGGATTCTGGCACTCCAGGTGGTGGCTTTACCCACTAAGGCACAGCACTGGCACTGTGGCATACAGTTTTTTAATCCTCAAACAGTGATGTAATCCCAGCCAATAAAAATATGCACAATACCCACAAACAACAATAGTTAAAAAAACAAACAAACAAACAAACACCTCTCTTTGTGAAAATAAGATGGGAAAAGAAAGTAAGCAAGATATTTTTTTTCTAAAGTTGGACTTTTACAGTTTTTTGGAAGATATAACTGCATTGGCAGGGAGTGAAAAAACACAGCCTCTTGAGGAAGAAAGACCTGGCCTTAAATTTTAAGTCTCATGTACCTATGTGACCTTGGGTGATTCAGAAAACTCTGTGCTCTAGTTACCTCATTTGAATAATGAGGAAATAATGTTATTTCTGAAGACTGTAGAAGAGATGAAAGGAAATGATACATGGAATATTCTGGGACAATTATTATGTTATGAAAGCCCAGTTCCTACAACACTACATGGGGGTCACTGGAACCTGGGCATTATCTCTCAGTAATTCAGAAATTTTTCCAAGGAGAGAAAAAACTTAAAGATTTATTCATCCCTAATAACTTCTTAAGCTAAGGCAAAATGGCAAGTGGTTATGCAACTGGTATATTTTTATGAAAACTGACATTGGATACAGTCCAAAAAATTATCTGAATTAAGACAGAAACATAAATTATTCATAAAAAGAGGCTCTTCTTTCTACCAGTGATTTTCTTAGTTTGTGCTCTAAACAGAATCCAATTATCATTGTGATATAAAGTTTATAAGAGTCTTTGATTAGGAAATGTTATTCATACAAGCTACACAGCAGGGATATTTATGAAGTACTATATTTATACTATTATATAATTATAGATATTCTCTACATAGAAATAACAAAATCAACAAATCATAATTTTTACTTCAGCAACTCAAAACAGCTCCTCTCAAATATGTAACATAGAGCAGTAAAAGCAAATTGCAGAATACTTCAAAAAGTTCATGGAAAATGGATCTACAAGTAAGTATATTTTGGTGTAATTTTTAAAAATCCATGCATACTATTTGATTATTGATTCAAAATACTGATCAGTTATAAACTATTAACATTCTTTATGTCTTTATGAGTCAAAGTTGGTAGGTTATTTATTTCCAAGAATTTGTCCATTTCATATAGGTTATTTTTCTAAAACTGTTGCCATGCTCCTTCTTTCAATTCTGATTTAAGTTATTTACATTCTCTCTCTTATTTTTTTTTTAATTTTTTTTTTTGACAGACAGAGTGCACAGTGAGAGAGAGACAGAGAGAAAGGTCTTCCTTTTGCCGTTGGTTCACCCTCCAATGGCCGCCGCGGTTGGCGCGCTGCGGCCGGCGCACCGCGCTGATCCGATGGCAGGAGCCAGGGGCTTATCCTGGTCTCCCATGGGGTGCAGGAACCAAGGACTTGGGCCATCCTCCACTGCACTCCCTAGCCACAGCAGAGAGCTGGCCTGGAAGAGGGGCAACGGGGACAGGATCGGTGCCCCGACCGGGACTAGAACCCGGTGTGCCGGCGCTGCAAGGCGGAGGATTAGCCTAGTGAGCCACAGCGCCGACCGTTTTTTTTAATTTTTGACAGGCAGAGTGGACAGTGAGAGAGAGAGACAGAGAGAAAGGTCTTCCTTTACCGTTGGTTCACCCTCCAATGGCCAGCGTGGCCGGCGCTCTGCGGCCGGCGCGCTGCAGCCAGCGCACTGCGCTGATCCGAAGGCAGGAGCCAGGTGCTTCTCCTGGTCTCCCATGGGGTGCAGGGCCCAAGGACCTGAGCCATCCTCCACTGCACTCCCGGGCCACAGCAGAGAGCTGGCCTGGAAGAGGGGCAACCAGGACAGAATCCAGTGCCCCGACCGGGACTAGAACCCAGTGTGCTGGCGCCGCAGGCGGAGGATTAGCCTGTTGAGCCACGGCGCCGGCCCTGATTTTTTTTCTAAGATTTATTTTATTTATTTGAAAGACAGAGTTACAGAGAGAGGTAGAGATAGAGAGAGGTCTTGCATCCACTGGTTCACTCCTCAGATGGCTGCAATGGCCGGAGCTGTGCCAATCCAAAGCCAGGAACCAGGAGCTTCTTCTGGGTCTCCCACGTGGGTGCAGGAGCCCAAGAACTTGGGCCATCCTCTATTGCTGTCCCAGGCCATAGCAGAGAGCTATCGGAAGAGCAGCAGCTGGGACTAGAACCAGCGCCCTATGGAATGCCGGCTCTTAAGGCCAGGGCTTTAATCCGCTGTGCCACAGTGTCACCCCCCCCCCCATTTTGTTAGTCAACCTGGATAAAGGCTGTCAATTTTTTGATCATTTATAAAAAACAATTTGTGATTGATTTTCTCTATTGTTTTCCTCTTTAGTAATTTGTATGTAGATTGTTCTTTTTCTGTTTTCTTAAGAGTAAACTTAGACAATTGATAATCTTTGTTTTAAAATGTATATATTTATAGTTAATAAACTTCCCTCTGAACACTGTTTTTATTGCATCTTAAATTTTGGTTTATTGTATTTTCATTTTTAAAAATTTATTTAGTTTATTTGAAAGAGTTACAGACAGAGGTAGAGAGAGGGGAGGGGGTCTTTCATCTGATCTTTCACTCCCCAATTGGCGCAATGGCCAGAGCTGAGCCGATAAGAAGCCAGGAGCCAAGAGCTTCTTCCATCTCTCCCATGTGGGTGCAGGGGCCCAATCACTTGGGCCATCCTTCACTGCTTTTCCAAGGTGTATTAGCTGGGAGCTGGATCAGAAGTGGAACAGCCAGGACTGGAACTTGCACACATATGGGATGCTGGCGCTGCAGGCCGGGGCTTTAACCTGCTGTGCCACAGCGCCAGGCCTGGTAATATTGTGTTTTCATTGTCATTTGTCTGAAAGTATTTTCTATTTTCCCTCTGCTTTCATATTGGGCCCATTCGTTGTTTTAACAGTGCTTTGTTTAATTTTTCATACACATGTATTTTCCATTTTTCTTTGGATTATGATTTTTATTGTAATTCCATTTTAATCAGAAATATTTTATTATTTTAATATTTAAAAATGTATTAGGGCTTGCCTTGTGGCTTAACATATGGTTGATTCTAGAGAATATTCCAATTGTAAAGGAGAAATAGAATATCTTGATGCTGTTGGGCTGAGTGTGTATGTCTGTTAGGTCCAATTTGTTTATAGCTATGTTCAAGTTCTCTTTTTCCTTATTGATTTTCTGTTCAGTCTTTCCATCAACTGTTGACAGTGGGGTATTAAAGTCCACTACTATTGTTATAGGGTTATTGATTTCTGATAATTTTTAATTTCTATAGTTAGGAGCTCTGATGTTTAGTGTATATATATTTATGGTTATTATATCTTCTTTGCGAATTCACCCTTTTATCATTCACATATTATCCTTTTTTTCTTACTTGAACAATTTTTTATTTCAACACAACCTGATTTGATACTAGTATAGCTGCCTCTGCTCTAGTTTGGCTATTCTTTTCTTGGAACATCTTTTACCATCCTTTGAACTATCAACCAATGTATATTCTTAGATATAAAATGATTCTCTTGTAGACAGCATATACCTGGAGCCTATTTTTTATTAACCCATTCTGTCAATCTAATAGTCTATATCTTTTGATTGGGGAGTTTAATCCATTTAGATTTCAAGTAGTTAATGATAGGGAAGCACTTGCTATTGTCATTTGTTATTTATTTTCTGAATGCCTTATAGCCTTCATACCCTTCTTTCATCCCTTACTGCTTTCCTTTATGATTTGTGAGTTTTTATAGTGACATGTTTTGATACCCTTTTGTGTGTATTCTATAGATAATTTCTTTGTGACTAGTGTGGGACTTACACATGACATCCTAAAGTCAGCAATCTATTTTAAATTGAAAACTTCAAATGCATACCAAAAATGCTATTTCTTTACTATATCCATTAAAATATATAGAATTATGATTATTTTTATATTTCAGCCTTTTAAATATTATAAAGCAATAAAAACAGTTATGAACCAAATTTAAACAACATAGCTTTTATATTTGTCTAAGTAGTCAGCTTTTCTAGAGAAATTCATTTTTGTATGGTTTTGAGTTATTATCTAGCACTCTGGATAAATACTGAAGAACTCCTTTTAGTGTGTCTTGTATAAAGGTCTAATGGCAACTGGCTCCATCAGCTTCTGTGTATCTGAAAGTATCTTGTCTTTCATTCAGTTTTGCCAGATATGGAATTTTAAAAAATATTTATTAGAAAGACAGAATGGGGGCGAGAGCGGCAAGATGGCAGAATAGGAAGGGAGCACACTGATAGTCCAGGAAGAGACAGTTTAATAAAAGTGGAGAACTGCAGGTTCAAGGAAGAGTAGGGGAAGAAACAGCAGAGGAAACTCTTCCGGAACTAGTGATTCACAGTGGACCTGCGTGCAGAGCGTGGGAGCCCAAGTTCAGGACACCAGCGGCAGAATCAACACACCAGCGCTGGAACGCGAGGTGAGCCGAACCTCAATAGCCCGAGACACCAGCGGGCAAGCGGAAAGAGGAGGCTAGAGGGAACGAGGCTTGAAACTCCGTGGGGAAAAGTTCACCAGGCTAACTAGAAGAGAGAGAGGAGAAAAAAAAGTGACCAATACGGACACGAGTTTCTCTCTCTCCGCTCACCTCTCAAAGGCGAGCAAGACAAAGAGCAGGAGAAATTTTGGACATACGTCATAAGCAGGGCGACCTCAGGTCTGTACCAGCCCTGAGCCTAGCAGAAAAACCTGACCCTGGGGGGGTGAAATAACAGGAGATTAGGATCTAACTTGGCAACCCAGTGGGAGACTGCAGGAGAATTGGAGCCCACACTGAGGGCAGCAGAGATTCCCTGTGTGGTCCTTGGGAGAGAGCTTCCAATCTCTGGCTCCTATGGGTATATCATTCGCCTGCTAACTACCTCCAATTCCCTTCAGCTGTGTGGAATTACTTCCCTTTTGAGTCAAAAGAAAGAAAGAAAGAAAGAAAGAAAGAAAGAAAGAAAGAAAGAGAGAGAGAGAGAGAGAGAGAGAGAGAAAGAAAGAAAGAAAGAAAGAAAGAAAGAAAGAAAGAGAGAAAGAAAGAAAGAAAAAGAGATTTACCACGCCTAACCTGGGAGTGTCACCTCTGACACACCCTCAACCCTGAGGAACCAAACAGAGCTCTCAGGCCACACTCATCTAGAGCCTCTAAGGCTCCATCGAAAGCAGACAGTTCACTTAACCTAGAGCCATAGTATAACAAGAAAAAACACCACAGTGAAGAAACCAAATATCTCCAACATGCCAAACAACAAATACAAAAATCGAGGTAACAAGAACAAGGAAGACACTATGATGCCCCCAAATGAAAAAGACACCCCAATTCAAGATTATGAAGATGATGATATAGAAGAAATGCAAGAAGCAGATCTCAAAAAATTGATAAGAACATTAAGAAGTTCTCAAAAACAAATTCTTGAACTATAGAAATACTTAATGGACAAGATAGAAAATCTCTCTCGTGAAAATGAAATATTAAGGAGGAATCAAAATGAAATGAAACAACTAGTAGAACAAGAAACTGTGATAGTGACGAGAAATCATAATGAAATGAAGAATTCAATAGATCAAATGACAAACACATTAGAGAGCCTTCAAAACAGAATGGGTGAAGCACAAGAGAGAATATTGGACTTAGAAGACAGAGCACAGGAAAGTATAAAGTCAAACCAAAGAAAAGGAGAGGACATTAGAAATCTAAAAAATATTGTCAGGAATCTACAGGATGACTATTAAAAAACCCAGCATTCGGGTTCTAGGAGTTCCTGAAGGCATGGAGAGTAAGAAAGGATTAGAAGGCCTTTTTAGTGAGATCCTAGCAGAAAATTTCTGGGTTTGGAGGAGGACAGAGACATCTTAGTACAGGAAGCTTATAGAACCCCTAATAAACATGACCAAAGGAGATCCTCACCACGACACATTGTAATCAAACTCACCACAGTGAAACATAAAGAAAAGATTCTAAAATGTGCAAGAGAGAAAAGTCAGATTACTCTCAGAGGATCTCCAATTAGACTCACAGCAGACTTCTCATCAGAAACCCTACAAGCTAGAAGGGAATGGCGAGACACAGCCCAGGTACTAAGAGAGAAAAACTGCCAGCCCAGAATATTATATCCTGCAAAGCTCTCATTTGTGAATGAAGGTGAAATTAAGACTTTTCATAGCAAACAGAAACTGAAAGAATTTGTTGCCACTCGTCCTGCCCTGCAAAAGATGCTTAAAGATGTGTTACACACAGAAACACAGAAACATGGTCATCAATATGAAAGAAGGTAAAGGAAGGAAACCTCACAGCAAAAGATCACAGGAAGCTCAATTTCTCTTTGACATAGAATTAAAATCTGATTCTCTGTTAAAGCAATGTGTTAAGGTAATCTATTATGTTCTCTTGATGTCTGTTAAATTCGAATTGTTCAAAAACAGCTGAATTTTTATTAAGAGCTATGGGTTATTTAAATATGTGCTTATTTTCAAAGATTTGAATAATCACCTTGTAACAATGATCAAATTTGGTCTATGTTATGTCACGATCTTAAGGAATCTTATTTCAACCAGATATTTTGGATTTTGAGCCTTCTTGGCATTCTTGATAGGCATTCAAAAAATCAAAGTTTCAAACAATCTGGACTCCAAAATTTCCAGTAAATCCTGGACTTTGGTTTTTCCAGTTTGGCCCAACTGAAAAAAATCGAAGGACCTATGTCTCTCATCTTATAGAGACACCAACTAATCAGGCTATTTGGATTATATTAGAAGTACTGTCAAGATGTGATGTGGTACTAAATTTTAAGTTTCTATAATGGAAAATGCTATTAATACAAATGTTTGAGAATTAAAAAGTCTAATGATCTTGTGTTACTAGACATGATAGTTATCTTAATGAGAGAGCCCCAGAGGCCTAAAGGGTTAAATACTTGTAAAATCCTACAGGTGCTTTCAAAAATACTGTGAAGTAAGCAGGTGCCTCTTGTTGGTGGATGAGTTTTAAACATGGCAACTTAAAGTCTTTTATCATCCACAGTCATATATGATTTGCTGATCATAAAACTAAAGCGTTGTTCGTTCTGTGTTTAGCTGTCCTCCTATAGGTTCCTATGGACTTTTTCCAGCCACTTCTATTGTATTCAGCACTTTGGGACGGCTCTGTAAACAGATGAAGCCAATAATGTTTTAACAGTACCAACTGAGAGAAAGTATGGTTAACTGAGGCTACTAAAAACAAAAAGCTATTCAAATCAATCTACAAAAAGAGTTAAAGATTTTAAAAGCTATTATTAAAATTGCTATATTGGTCTATTATGTTATGTTACATGTGTGTACATATTGTATGTCCACATGGGAAAATTTTATTAAGAGTTTTATTTTAAATGGCTTATAGATAAATTTGTCCATAAATTTAAGGTGCTAAAATTAATCAAAGATACATTTTAATTCGTGTGACCTGAATCTCTGTATCATATGTTTTATACTTGTTGGTAGAAAGAAACTAAAAACATTTTATATGGTTGTGCTTAAGTTTACTGGTTAAACAAACTACACCATGTTAGATATTTAAGAGGTGTTTTCAAATACATGATTCTTAAAATTTATAGAAGGCATTGGACCTTCTGGTAAATGTTTTCTTAAGTTGTTATCTAATGGTTGAAACTATTTGCTAAGTATTCATGTAATATTGCTATTGTCAGCAAGCGATCTAAGACTTGCTCCCTCATTTCTCTATTCTAAGCCTAACTTGCTCTTTCATTTCTCTATTCTCCTCAAGGTAGGTGACTAATTCTATTATGAAGGAATCTGTAGGACGCACAATTTAATCTTTAGACCTTATAAAAGAGATGGCTAACATTTTTCTGTAATAGCATAGCCAAAATAACAGCTTAAATAATAATCTTATAGCTAGATTTACCTCACCATCAGCAAAGTATACAGTAAGTAGAAAATAACCTCCCTTTCAGACCAAAGGGAAAGAAAGTTTTAAAGTGAGAATATAATTTTCCTCATGGGCATTGTCTACCTTAGAAAAACTACTACAGAACATGCCTGTGACTATAGACATGTAGTTCAGGCCACCGAAGATTAGAGGTGGGACTTGGGCACTCCCTTGACTTGCATCCTCTGGTCTGCTTGAACAAAAACCAGGAGGAAAAGAAAGCTAGGCATCAGAAGCAATTGGTGGCAGGCCTATTAATGGCTGATCTGTACAGTGATCTGCCCTCAAGGAGACCCAACAGGCCAGTCCACTGCAATGGTTTTCACTGTGGTAAGCCTGGGCTTCAGCAGAAGTCAGCTTGTGAAGAGCCCTGGCAGCTCTGCCAAGAGTTGGATCACTGGAAATGGACTTGCCCTGGAGTCGAAGGATGCCCAGGTCAGAGCCACAGATCTTATTGTCTCTAAGCTGAAAAGCCCTTCACTCAGCCCAACTTCCAAAGTGACCACTGCAGCTGAGGGGATGGTCAAGTAGGGTCAGCAACATTGCAGGCAGAACTGTAAATTTCTTGTTAGAGATGCCCCCTGCCTTTACCAGGCCAGCTCTCCTCCCAGGCCAGCTATGTAATGAAAGTCAACAGAGTACCTTCCCCTAGGAGGTTCATACCTCCCTTAGGATATACCCCATGTGAAGAGATAGATAGGTCTGGGCCTCTTAACTTACAAGGCCTAAAGCCCAACAGATTATTATCAAGCCCCTTCTGTCAGGTTCAGAAAACTTAATTGTAGCTTAGATAGCACCTTTCTTAGCTCCTCTTATAATGACTCTGTCCTTTGTTCTAGACCCTGTCTAGCGCACTTGGGTCTCACTCCTTTGTAATCATAACCTCTACTCTACCACCAATGGCTCTACTCCCAACCTGTGTGTACTGATGGTCCTCTTCCCCACTTAATGCTGTATAATTGTTCAGACCTGGTTAATGCCACTCTTAGGATCATTGGTTACTATCCTCACCCTGTGCTTTATGACCTTGTCTAAATATGATCAGAGTCAGCGAACTTGGAAGGCTTCCATAGCCTTGGCAACTCATGATGACAGCCTAGGGTGGTTACTGGTGCCATAAACTAGAGTGTCAATTTGTTGGGTCAACAACAGGAGTCACTGTGCACTTGCTCCTCAAGTGGGATCTCTGTCCTTAATGTGCTGTACATTTTGATTTAATGCAATAACTAGTACTCAAACAGTATGTTTCACTTTGTATTTCTATGTGGGTGCAAACTGTTGAAATCTTTACTTAATATATACTAAATTGATCTTCTGTATATAAAGAGAATTGAAAATGAATCTTGATGTGAATGGAATGGACGAGGCAGCGGGAGAGGGGAGGGTTGCAGGTGGGAGGGAAGTTGTTTGAGGGGGAAGCCATTGTAATCCATAAGCTGTACATTGGAAATTTATATTCATTAAATAAAAGTTTAAAAATTAAAAAAATTAAAAAATTAAAAAAAGAAAGAATGGAAGAGAGAAAGAGACCTTCCATCTGCAGCTTCACTCCCCAAATGCCCACAACTAGACCAGGATAAAGCCAGGAGTGTAGAACTCCACCCAGGTCTCCCACTTGGGTGGCAGGTTCCCAAGATGGCACTTAGGCCATCATCAGCTGCCGCTCAGCACATCAGGAGAAAACTGTACCAGGGGTGTAAAGTAGCCAGGACTAGAACCAGCCCCCATAATCTTTATTAAGTAGACTTGAAAGAAGTTTCTGCATATTTATTTTTGTTCCTCTGCGTGCACATTGTTTTCCTCTTTGCATGATTCATGATCTCCTGTTGAATATTGGGTCTTTGAAAGAATCAGCCACATCACCCATTCTTTGGATACTGGCTCTGTGCTGGGGAAGACCTTTACTATCCGTCCCACTTTGAATGCTGAAGATCCTCTTCAGCCTTTCTTAGGTATTCTTCTCTGGATTCCCTTCTATGCTTGCCTGCTCTCCAATGTCCTCATTTCCCTAGAGTTTTACCCCTGCTCTTTCTCAGAGCCTTCAATGTTCTATTGTATTCCTCCACAGGGCACTCATAGGTCTTTTTTTTAATCAATAGTATTTTTTTAATTTAATGAATGCATTTTTACATAGATACAACTTTAGGAATACAGTGGTTCTTTCCCTCATGCCCCCCACCCCAATCCCTTCCCACCTCCCATTCCCTCTTCCATCTCCTTCTTCATTATGGATCATTTTTAGTATGACTTTATATAGAGATGACCATCTCTATGCTAAGCATAGAGTTCAACAATTTCCCCCCACGCCCACACCCAATATATATAGTTTGGGGAGAGAACTTGCAGTCGATTCTTATATTGCAATTCAATAGGGACAGAGGTCCTATCTGGGGAGCAAGTGCACAGTGACTACTGTTGTTCCTTTAACAATTAACACTCTTTTTTTATGATGTCAATGAACATCCAAGGCTCTTGTCTTGAGCTGCCAGGGCTATAGAGGCCTTTTGTGACCATAGATTCCATTGTTATTTGGACACAGCCATAAGCAAAGAAGATGTTCTCTCCCTTCAGAAAAGAGTGCCTCCTTCTTTGATTTGGCAACCTTCAACCTGCTATCTAAACTATGCCATTATTCCCATCGATGGTCTCCAAATCAGGTGAGACAAGCCAGTCCTTCAGACTTCATACAAGCCAGAAAGTTCCAAGCAAATTCTACCATTTTCCCCATCCTGAAGGGGTGACCAGGAAATAGTCTGCTTCCTCACTTGGCACATGAGGGGACGAGTGAACAGGAAAGTCACAACCTTTCCTACCTTTTGACAATGCCTTTCTCCACAGCTGGGCATTCACTACGTTGTGCAGATCCTTCAGTGATTTCTAACATTACTAAAAAGCTACTTGGATTGCTATGTTGTTATTTGCCTGTTTCTGTGGAAGTGTGGCTTCCTGATTTGCTGTCTTCCACAATGATTTAAAAAAAAAATAAATTGAGTGCTATCCCTCTTAAGAATTGGTTAAATTATTCAATGTCTTACTGTTAAAATAAAATCCAAACTCCTCAGTATTCAGGCACTGAATAATTTGTTTCATGTTTTTGCTTTCTCCTTTGATTTTATTGAGGACATTTCCCCCTTTCTCACTAATACACAACTACTACAATCTTTTAGTTCCAGGAATGCTCCAACTCTTCCGGCTTTGGTGTCTTTTTATAAGCTCTCACTTCTATCTAAACCTCCTTTACTTCCCTTTCTGCATTGCTAGTGCACTTCCCACCCCTTTTAACTCAAATGTTGTCTTAGGATATCTCAGGATGGTCATCTCTGGCCTTTCTTTCAGACTGTTGGTCTCCTTGTTCTCCGCACATTACGAATTTCTGCCTTCATATCACTTTTCTAACCATAAATATGTAGGGTATTTGTGAGTTTACTCAATATTGCTCACCTGTATAGGCTGTTAAACCTTTTAGCATTGGGAAACAATTCACCATTTATTGGTTTTTTTTTTTAACTTTTATTTAGTAAATATAAATTTCCAAAGTACAGTTTATGGATTACAATGGCTTTTTCCCCCCATAACTTCCCTCCCACCTGCAACCCTCCCATCTCCTGCTTCCTCTCTCATTCCATTCACATCATGATTCATTTTCAATTATCTTTATATACAGAAGATCAATTTAGCATATATTAAGTAAAGATTTCATCAGTTTGCACCCACACAGAACACAAAGTGTAAAATACTGTTTCAGTACTATCTATAGCATTAATTCACATTGAACAACACGTTAAGGACAGAGATCATACATGAGGAGTAAGTACAAAGTGACTCCTATTGTTAACAAATTGACACTCTTGTTTATGGTGTCAGTAATCTCCCTAGGCTCTTGTCATGAGTTGCCAAGGCTATGGAAGCCTTTTGAGTTTGCTGACTTCGATCTTCTTTAGACAAGATCATAGTCAAAGTGGAAGTTCTCTCCTCCCTTCAGAGAAAGGTACCTCCTTCTTTGATGGCCTGTTCCTCCAACTAGGATCTCACTCGCAGAGATCTTTCATTTAGGTTTTTTTTTTTTTTTTTTTTCACCTGAGTGTCTTGGCTTTCCATGCCTAAAATACTCTCATGGGCTCTTCAGCCAGATCCAAATGCCTTAAGGGCTGATTCTGAGGCCAGAGTGTTGTTTAGGACATCTGCCATTCTATGAGTCTGCTGTGTATCCCACTTCCCATGTTGGATCATTCTCTCCCTTTTTAATTCTATCAGTTAGTATTAGCAGACACTATTCTTGTTTATGTGATACCTTTGACTCTTAGCCCTATCAGTATGATCAACTGTGAACTGAAATTGATCACTTGGACCTGTGAGATGGCATTTCTTTGATGAGTAATGAAGCCTCTCATTAGTACATTTGTCTTATTTTACTTGTTTTCCCTTTAGTTCTACAGAGATCCTGTTGCACATAGATTTCCCTTCTGGTTTTAGTCCTCATAACCAGGCTGCGTTACCATGTAACTGGGGTTTGATCTCAAGCAGCATCACACAAGTCCCAAGTTCTCCTCCTTCCGTGTCCTTCACCCACTGTAATCATTTCCTTTCCCCTCAGGTAGCCAGTCCGCTCATTCTGTGAAGAAGTAATTGCATTTCTAAAAATGACCTTGAGTTCTTACTAAATCATGGAATTATTCCATCAAAAAGCCTTTTAAGCAGGACACAGTACATAAGCAAACAGCGGAATTACCCACATTAATGACAAGTATGGAAGAAAAGTAATTTTGGAAAGAGCTTCGCCACAACCCTTAAGTAATGACGCAGAATCCCTTCTACTCTGTCTCATTCTTTTTTTCATCTTCAATGTCCTGAGTGCCTACTCCATGAAGAGTTTATGCAGGAACTAATAGTAGTACAGAATTAATAACATTTGATCCCTATCTTTGAATTCAATCTAGTGAAACATAGATACTTGGATAAATAATTATAATGGATTGTCTATTCCTAATTCATTCAACAAACATTTATTGAGAGCTTATTGGGTTAGGAACTATGCCAGGTGTTAGGGAAACAAAGATGAACAGAAGCATGCATGCTCTCAAACAGATTACAGTATAAAGACAAACACTTCCACACAATTATTATTAAATATACATGGCTACAGTCTCAGAGGAGTGCGAAATAATTGCCTCATATAAGACTCTCAGTAACTCAGCTAATAAAGGAAATCTCCCTCCTCAAGAATATTTTGCTGTTGGTCCCTTTAATAAATGGCAAGAAGATAGACCATTTTCCCCAGAAGGAAACAGAGTACGGTATAAAGGGAAAATTATGATGAAGGAAGACAAAAGGACCTATAAAATACAAGGAAAGAAATGTCAAGAGGATAAAAGGTTAGAGTAAAGACACACTTAAACTTTTAATAAGGTCGAATGCGACCAATTAAAAACAATAATACTTTCTCAATTCAGTTCCAGAGTTAAAGAGCTGATGGGGACATTGCCAGGTCACTGATTCAATTCCCTGCCTCCAGGCAGCACTTAATTTCAACTATCCTGGGTAGTGACTGTGATGTTTCCACCTTAACCCCTGGTTTCTATGCAATAGCTTCGTTTTCCCCAATTAAACAAATTCACTTTTTGTTTTACCTTGGCAGAAGAAACAAACAGAATGAGCATCTGGTTGTAGCTCGTTGCCTCTTCTAGGATGTTTCAGAGGCAGTATTTGGTGCAGGGTACACTACCACACTCACAGTAAGGCATGGACCACCCAGAACACTTCCCCTTAACTTATGAAATAGTTAAGGTTAGAGTGTGAGGACCTGGAGCATAGGGAAATATCTTCATTATTTTTTGGTACCTTGATGAAGTGACATTTAGGATGTCTATGAATTTGTGTTAAGTGTCTCAACAAAAAATGTGTGAAATTTGAGGTCCCTCTCAGAGTTGACAGTCTGTGAACCTATACATTCTAACATTTTGATCTTACATATTTGAGCTTACAAGGGAAAACCAAAATAGCAATTGTAGCAGATATTGTGATGCTCTGCCTCAATTCTATCTCAGGACTCATGCATCAATCTCTCAACTTTGCATATGGAAAACTCTTTTTTTTTTTAAAGAGATGTGAGCCCAAGGTTGGTTGGTTTGTTTGTTTTGACAGATAGAATTACAGACAGTGAGAGAGAGACACAGAGAGAAAGGTCTTCCTTCTGTTGGTTCACTCCCCAAAAGGCTGGAACAGACAGAGCTGCGCCGATCCAAAGCCAGGGGACAGGTGTATCTTCCTGGTCTCTCGTACGGGTGCAGGGGCCCAAGCACCTGGGCCATCCTCCACTGCTATCCTAGGCCACATCAGAGAGCTTGACTGGAAGAGGAACAACCAGGACGAGAACCAGCGCCCATATGGGATGATGGCACCACAGGCGGTGCACCACGGCGCCAGCCCCATAGAAAACACTTGTTATATTCCTTGAATGTCCAAGGCAATGTCTCAAGTAGTTGAGTTCCTGCCACACATGAGGGAGACCTGAAATGAGTTCTGTGGTCCTGGCTTCAGCCTGCAAAATCCTGCAAAAGACAGGATTTCATTCTTTTTTATGGCTGTGTAGATTTATTTATTGTAAATTTTTATTTAACAGCTGTGACAAATGCCTGCACAATAAATAAAAATTTCAAGAGACACTAAGTTTGAAACTTACTCTTAGATGATTTAGATGTTTAGCTATAATAATGATTATACACATATGTGTGTATGCCTATGTACACATATGTGTGTTATATATATGTGTGTATGTAGGTATGGAGCTGGATTTCTGTGTCCATGACTATTATAGCCACAAACTCAACCCAGGATTGAAAATATTAAGAAAAAAATTGTGCCTGTAATGAACACTATAGACTTTTGTCGATTTCAACCTTAATGATACCATATAACCACTATTTACATAACATTTATATTTTATTCGTTATCATAAGTATTCTTATGATTATTTACAGTAAACAAATGCAAACTATATCATTTTATATTAGGGACTTGAGCATCCACAAATTTTGGTAGCCATGGGGTGTCCTGAAACCAATCACCCACAGATAGTAAGAGACTACTGCATATGTATGAGGGAGAGAGATCAAGAAAGCAAAAGTGGAAAGTGTAAACAATTAATGAATTTAGGGAAAGAGCATACAGGAATAAGGAATCTGAATTGCTGGAGGAAAAAACTACTTCTATCATTCCACAATTTTTAGTTTGACAAAATTCTTGAAAGAAATATATTTTTAGGCTCATGAGTTTTTTAAAAGCTTTCCAATTTACTGTAGTATACTACTTATAATTACTATATGTAATACTCTATAGAAATATAGAAATACAGCCGGCGCCGCGGCTCACTAGGCTAATCCTCCGCCTTGCGGCGCCGGCACACCGGGTCCTAGTCCCGGTCGGGGCACCGGATTCTGTCCTGGTTGCCCCTCTTCCAGGCCAGCTCTCTGCTATGGCCTGGGAGTGCAGTGGAGGATGGCCCAAGTCCTTGGGTCCTGCACCCCATGGGAGACCAGGATAAGCCCCTGGCTCCTGCCATCGGATCAGCGCGGTGCGCCGGCTGCAGCGCGCCAACCGCGGCGGCCATTGGAGGGTGAACCAACGGCAAAAGGAAGACCTTTCTCTCTGTCTCTCTCTCTCACTGTCCACTCTGTCTGTCAAAAAAAAAAAAAAGAAAGAAATATAGAAATACATATATACTACATATATACTATAAACTACCATAGATGGTCCCCAACTTGGTTTTTTGACTTTGTGGTGGTGCACAAACATACATTTTCAGTAAAAAAATCATATTTCAAATTTTCAATCTGGATTTTTCCGGGGCTAATGATACAAAACTCTTTCAGAATGCTGGGCAGAAGCATTGGACCCTAGCTCCCATGTCAGCCAGGAAATCATGAAGGTAAACAGCTAATTGTTTCCAGTGTACTGTGTTGCAAGCCTTTTTGGATATTTTGTTTTGTATTTTCACATCTCATCATTCCTTCAAAATGCCCATCTGTGTCTCTAGCTCCTGGGGAGAAGAGGAAGGCAATTAATCTTGAGATGAAACTCAAGATGATTGCCCACATGGAAGGCAGAATCTAGGAGTGGTCATTGCAAACGAGTTAGGATCTTTGCAGTAGAGACTGTCTTGACTGTCTCAAAGAATAAGCAGTGACTCAATGGTGCAGTGAAATCATCAGATCCATTGTCATCATGAAGAAAAGGACTGGACTGATTGATGATACTCGTCATGTGGTTGAAGACCAGATACAGAGATGCATATCATTTGGCCTACTGACAATCCAGGCTCAGGCAATGAGTCTTTTTATACACTCAAGAAGCCTACTGATGATGCCAGGGATATGCAAATGTTTAGAGCAAGTCATGGGTTGTTCCAAAACTTCAAAAAGCATCACATTTTTTACAACGTGAAAATCAGGGGTGAGAAGGCAATGCTGAAGTCGCCAAACTTCTTCAGGGAAAGCTGCATGGAATAACTGTGGATGAGAAATATTTGTCAGAACAAATATTGAATGTCAATGATGCAATCTTGTTCTGGAAGTATATGCCGGAACGCCATGCATCAACCAAGAGTCCAAGACCATGCCAGGAATCTGTTCCAGGGTCAAAGGAAAGCCTTTCCTAACCTACTACTCTGAGATCCTAGAGCACTCAAGAAAGTGAGCAGGCATATGCTTCCTGGTGATTATCACTGTAACAAGAAAGCCTAAGTAATATCAGCACTGCTTGAAGACTTGCTTTTGAACGATTTTAGTCTGCAGGCATGAAAATATTGTAGGCAAAACAACACCCTGTTCAAGATTCTTCTGATCTCAGATAACACTCCAGGGTATCCAAGGCACATTGGCAACACACATCCTGACATAACAGCTGTGTGTTTGTTGCTGAACACAACCATACTTATTCAACCAGTGGACCAAGGCACAATAGTTAAGGTCAAAGTTTACTGCGTACTCCAAATGTCTGTACAAGCTTTTGCGGCAACTGAATCTGGCTCACTGTTCTGAGAGTTTTGGAAAGTTTTTAACATGCTAAATGTTATTTGGAACACTGCTTCAGCATGGGGGAGGAATCACACAGAAATGCATGGATGACATTTACAAGAAAGTTTGCAAATTTATGTGAACATATTCAAAGACTTTAACAAAGATTCTGCTGTTGAAGAAACAGTAAGTAACAAGATATTAGTGCTTGGGAAACAGCTAGAACTGTATATCTATGAAGAGAATATTCATGAGCTTGTTGGCATTGAGGATAAAAAGCCTTCCAGTGAAGAGCGGATCAAACTGGAGGAAGAAGAAAGTAAAGAAATTGAGGCAGAGAAAGAAGTTACACCCAAGGCACCAAGAAAATTCACAGGAGAGAAACTAGCAGAGGCATGTGTTACTATCAGCAGTGGCATATGCATATAAGGAGAAGTGAATGTCAATTAGAATAGATTTCCAGGAGTTCCAGGCAGACACAGGATGTGCTTGCTTGCGATGGAGATATGTATAATGAAAAGAACAAACTGCACAAAGTGTGACATCTTGCCAGAGAACACTATGCCTGCTAAACCATTCACCAATGTGGATGTTCCAGTGCCTTCTACCAGCAATTCTCAAACTTCATCAACAGAAAAATTGATGGGCTTGTCACTTTAGCATCCTCATCAGTCAGCAGCTAATTTTCATTTGATGCTTCAAATATTCTTCATGCCCAGTGTGCTTTCAGCTGCATGCATTAAATGGTGAATACTCATACAGCCACTCTGTTTTCCCCTTTCATTATGGCATTCAATAAATTATAGGAGAGATTCAATAGATTATTATGAAATCGACTGTGTCAGATGATATCCCCCTGACTGTAGGCTAATGTTAAGTGTTCTGAGCATATTGTACACTAGGCTAAGATAGGATGTTTGTCAGGTGTATTAAATGCAGTTTTGACTTAATATTTTCAAGTTAATGACAGGTTTGTTGGGATATAATTCCATTAGGAATCAATGAGCATCTGTATTTACGATGGATAGCAAATATAGAAATACCACATCACCCTACTTAGAGAATAAGCTCTGATTAAGCACTGTAACTTCTTACTACATCACTTAGACATATGACAAACCTTACTTTATGTGACAACATTTGTGTTCTGGCATACTTCTGATCTGTCCTTCCTCTGCTTCTCAGACTCAGGTGAAATAGAACCTCATCTATAACCTACCCTTGTGCCCGAAAGCCTGGGTCTCTTCTGTTTCCATGCACCTTCAAATTATGCTGGCACTCTCATTGTTTCTTCCCGCCTTGTGGTTACATGTGTGTCCAACAAGTTTCTAGACCACCCTCAAACATTCTCTCCTACCTCCATCCACAATTTTGGAAGGGGAATATGGACTTTATCTTCCTTCAAGTTGTATCTCCTCTCTCCCTTTTCTCTGCTCACCACTGCCTCAGACTATCATAGCAGTTCAGATCATAGGCTCTGGCTTAAGTCTTACCTCAATTCAAATGCTGGCTCTACAGCCAGCCAGGTAAATGGCTTTAGACAAAGATACTTCTCTGGTCCTCAGTTTCCTCATCAGTAAAATGGTAAATTGTATTTTAAAAAGTTGTAATTGGCCGGCGCCTTGGCTCAATAGGCTAATCCTCCGCCTGCGGCGCCGGCACTCCGGGTTCTAGTCCTGGTCGGGGCGCCGGATTCTGTCCCAGTTGCCCCTCTTCCAGGCCAGCTCTCTGCTGTGGCCCGGGAGTGCAGTGGAGGATGGCCCAAGTGCTTGGGCCCTGCACCCGCATGGGAGACCAGGAGAAGCACCTGGCTCCTGGCTTCGGATCAGCGCGGTGCGCCGGCCGCAGCGCGCCAGTCGCAGCGGCCATTGGGGGTGGGGAGTGAGCCAATGGCAAAGGAAGACCTTTCTCTGTCTCTCTCTCTCACTGTCCACTCTGCCTGTCCAAAAAAAAAAAAAAAAAAAAGAGTTGTAGTAAGTTAATGAATGATGCAAAACTTTTAACACAATTGACACAACTGTAGCAGGATAACTTGGACAGAAATAGGAGAAGCTGAGGCTTTAGCAGGAAACTGCTTTATTCATGCTGGCACAAGGCTCAGTTGGATTCACATTCAAAAGACTGAGCTCTGAACAAAGAGAGACTTCAGTTAAATATCTTTTAGCTTCTTTGTCCCCCTTCTACAGTTAAGTACATTTGATTGGTTGTTCTAAGGCTACATGGAAGCTATAGGAATAGATATAAGATTGTGCATGTGTACACAGTTACTGATAAGGTTCAACTAGTTTCCTTTAATAGACCTAATGTTTCTTCCCCATACATAGTGAGCTATATGCTTGCTGGCACTGGCTAGCAACATAGCACTGTGCTGACAGGCAGATGTTGAAACAGGTAAGCAAGTAGATATGGCTGCATTCCATCCCAGGATAGGCCCTTCTCTTCCTCTATTTTGAGAATACCCCTATCCTACAGTGACCAACAAAAATCTGCTCAGTGTTTACCACCTGATACATGGACCACTACCAACAACATCACCATCATCATCGTCGTCGTCGTCATCACTACCACCATGATTATTAATGCTATAGTACATCTGCATCAGGCATCACAAAGTCAGATCAGTTCATGAAACATGATGTTGATGGTTGATGAAATGAAAGTTCTTAATAAGATATTACCCATACGTAACTTTTCCAACCCAAACTTTAGAAATTCTTATGAAAAAAAAATTTATAGAAATCTTAGTACTGCTTTCACTAAAAGAAACCATTAATTCTTAATCTAATTAATGAACTTAACTTTAACAATGATATATTTTCCAAAAGCAAACAAATGGATTAAGCAAATAGAACATGACTCATATACTCAATGGTCCTTCCCTTTAGCCTGCATTCACTGAGCACATGCCAGGTGTTAGCAACATTCCAATAAACAGAGAAAATGAATTTTTTGTTCTCATGAATTATATTTCAAATGGGTATGGGAAATATAATCATACAACAAAAAATAAATACTGTTATGTAATATATCAGAGAGTGATAATTGCAGAGACAAAAATGTAAGCAAACATAGGATGATGAGGGAGGTATTACTTCAATGAAGAAATCAAAGAAGGCCTCTCAGATAAGAGACTAGTTTTTAAGCTGTACTTTGGAAATTTATATTCATTAAATAAAAGTTAAAAAAATTTTTCTGATTAAATTTATCTTCCCACCTTTTTAATGGCATCATGCATTAAATCTATCACTGCACAAGTATATCAGACTCATACTCTTATTTGCATGAAATCTTGTGCAAGATCAAATATTGAAATTGAAGAGCATAATTACTGATTATGGATGAATTCTGTTCCACTGTATACCTGGAGCTCCTGAGCAAGTGCTGGAATTAGTTCCAGAATGTGAAGTGCCACTTGTTTTTCAGTGGAAACAGGGAAGCCAGCCTGGGGCAACTCGTTTATGCTAGCCTGAGCTACATTTAGGCAGTTTGCGGGAAATAGTTTGTTCCAGACTCATTTATCAGTCTACAAACACGATTCTCCTCTGAGTTCTGTTGTCTGTTCAATATGCTAATGGTTAGTGGTATTCTTCTGTAATTAGAGTACAGCAGGACCATGTTTTTACCTCCTTCCTTTTCTTTGCTATCCTTCATTTAAATATACGACAGGCTTCTAAAAGCTTCCGTTTTAAAAAATAAGATACAAAAAACATGCTTCCACTATTGAGGATACATTATATAAGGTATCCTATATTGCATTTGGTAATGGAGTCCATGATATGCTGCCTGCATTCACCTTCCAGAATGAAGGACCTGTGTCCCGGCGCTGAAAGGACATTTGCCAGACAGTCCTCACTGTCAGCCCTCTTCTAGAAGTGTCTTGGTTGAAGATAACTGCCTTTACCACCACTGTACCCCTTCCCTGGAATATCCTGCTTCTAACAATGGATCAACACGAGACTCTAAGCCCCTGGTCCCCTCATCTAAACTCAGACCAGCTCTACAGGGTCAGTTGACAATGAGACTGCTATGGGTCAGCTGTGGCATTCATTGAGATTGCATCACACCCCCGTGTTTCCTTAAGCACAGTTTTGCTTCCTTTCCTTTTACAATTATCTTTTCCAGAGAACTCTCTAGTAAGCTCTCATATTCCAGGAGAATGGCAGAAACTTAATGGACTAATGGATACAGGGGCAAGGAGCCCCGTAGCTCTTTGATTCATCCCTCACCCTAAGAAACCCAGATGGCATATCACTGGATACAAAAATACTCAAATGTGATATCTTTACTTGTACATGTTACTATGATTCCAGGCACCTGCTATGACCATTAATCTCTCAAATACACTATGTTCTAACACCACCAGAAAAGGAGATAAAATAAAACTCACATTCACTGGAAATAGGCAATACTATACATTTCAGAGTTGCCTGTGGGCTATGTTAACTCTTCTGCTATCATAATACAGCCCAAGAGATCTTGACTGAGCAGGAATACCACAGAAAATCTCATTGGTCCAATATATCTAAGATTCATGCCAACTGAACCAGATGAAAAAAGTGTAGGACTAGGTAAAATACATATATATATCAGAGTGAGAGATAAACCCAATGAAGATTCTGGGCCTGCTACATCAGGAAAATTTTTAGGAGTCTCATGATTTGGGGCATTTTGAGATACCCTCTCCAAAGCAAGAACAACTTGCACTGCCCACCACAAAGAAGGAAATACATTGTCTGGCAGGTGTTTCCATTTTCTGGAGGCAACAGATTGCATTGCCAGGAATATGGCACCAAATCATAGTTGGCAGCTTTAAGAAAGACCAAAGTAGGAAAAGCATATATAGCAATTCAGACTGTGGTGCAAATTACCCTGCCACTTGAGTAACATAACCCACCAGTATGGAATAGCCTTAGAGAATCCATGGTAGCAAAACATGCCATATGGTATTTACTATAAGTCCAGCAGGAGAATCACAATGCTTATACATAGGATTCTCGAGTAATCCCATACCATCTAAAGTAGATATTTTCATATATCTTGACTGTGGACAACAAGTAACCATGAAACCTGAACAGCTCATTACGAACTAGAAACTATCATATCACAAAGTGATGAGGTCAGCTGAGTGCAGGCCCAATGTATAATGAAATGGAAGCAGCACATTAAAGATCTAGCATTAATAGAGCTAAAAGGCATGCAAAAGCTACATGAGCAGGTAGTTTACATCTTGAAGCTATCTAATATTGACTCTATAGCACTTGCCTATCAACTCACATCTTTCACCATTTAGGGAGATCACTTATAACCAATTAACAGAAGAGGGGGAAAATTCCAAGCTTGGTTTGCAGATGGGTTGGCTTGGTACGTGGGTACAAGGTGGAAATGGATAGAGGCTACCCAAGATGTATTACACTCTGACTTAGAAAAAGTCATTTACAACAGTGGCAAGGGAGAATCCTCTCAATAGGCAGAGAATGTAGTCATTCTCTTCGTGTGGAAAAGAACATTCCCTGAGGTTAGAATGCGCATGGACTTGTGAGCAAGGCCAAATGACCTGACTGGAAGGTAAAGGGGTAAGAATAAAAATTGGAAGGACAGGAAAAGAAGGTCTAGGGTAGACAGGTTTGGATGGACAGGAATTAGAATGAGATTTGAAAATCTTAGTACTAAATGTCAACATTTACCAGAGAGCACATACCATGGAAGAGAAACCAAATAACCACCTACAAAATATCACTAAGTCAGTTGGTGGTGGCCAGTTTCTGTCATTAACCTTCCCAGAGTGGTACAATGAGCATGTGAATGAAATAGCTATCTAGCTGTCCTCAAGGAAAGACTCAATAGGATTGCCTCCACTTACCAAGGGAGGTCAAGTTACTGGTCCAGTGAAATATTTGACATGCCAGAAACAGAGATCAACACTAATTCTCTACAGGAGATCAAAACATCTCACGGTGCCAGTTGAATACACTGGACCTTTCAGTCTGGGAGAAGCAATAATTCATTTTAAAAGGAACAGACACATGCTCTCGGGACACATTTTGCTTTTCTGCCATGGCACTTCAGCCAGCATCACCAGCTGAGGACGTACAGTGCTTGGTTTACTAATATGGGATCCATTTTGAAGAAAGGAGGTAATGCTGGCCTGATGGGGCAATGAAGTCCTCTGTTGAAGACACAGCTGAAGTGCCAGACTGGGGATAATGCTGTCAATATGGGGCTCCCTGCTCCAAGATTCACTGTAAACCCTAAATCAGTGACCTTGGTATGATGTAGTGTCCCTGAGATTGGATACATGAGTCTAGGAACTGAGGTTTTGTTTTTTTGTTTGTTAGTTTGTTTTTGTTTTTGACAGGCAGAGTTAGACAGTGAGAGAGACAGAAAGGTCTTCCATCCATTGGTTCACCCCCTAAATGGCTGCTATGGCCAGCGCACTGCACAGATCCGAAGCCAGGAACCAGGTGCTTCCTCCTGGTCTCCCATGCGGGTGCAGGGCCCAAGCACTTGCGCCATCCTCCACTGCCCTCCCGGGCCACAGCAGAATCTGGACTGGAAGAGGAGCAACCGGGACAGAACCCGGAGTACCGGCACTGCAGGCGGAGGATTAGCCAAGTGAGCTGCAACGCCGGCTGTAACTCAGTTATGAAAGCAAGAGTGGTCCCACTTACTATCATTCCAGGTAACCCACTGGGTAATTTGGGTTTCTCACACCTGAAACTCTGGGATCTTCATGGTTTGAAGTTTTGCTTTCCAAAAGGAGAATGCTGCCACCAAGGAACACAGAAAACTTCTGGTTGCAATGTAAACGTTGCCTGCCACTTAGGCATGTCAGGTTCCTTAGACTGAGTGACCAGCTTACCAGAAAGTCACAATCTTGGACATGATGACTCTAATCGTTGGAAAAAATAAGGATTCTTACACACATTGAGGGGAAAGAGAAATATGGAATCCATGTGATCTAATTCCCTAAGCTTGATGGTAAATGGACAAGGGCAGCTAAGGCTTGAAGAGCAGGCATGGTGACCTCAGGATGGCTCAGAAGCGTGCCACAAGGAAAGCCACCAAGACCAACAGAGGGTGAGGGAAATTTGAATACTCACTGGAGGAGGGAGATGGTGAGTATCATTTGAGATCTTGAAATTAGATGTATAAAAAGGGGGCTAGTTTATCCTATCATTATTCTAACAAGATTCCTTCAGGAAGAATAAACCCACTGCAATCCTAGAACATTGATTGCTAATATGTATCTGATGAAATGGATATGTGTGATACAAGCAGTAAACTGGATAATGCTGACAAGGTGCCTCTTTAAGAATGAAGTTCTTGGGGCCGGCCTTGTAGCATAGCGGCTAAAGCCACCACTTGCAGTGCCAGCATCCCATATGGGCACCGGTTTGAATCCTGGCTGCTCCACTTCTGATTCAGCTCTCTATATGGCCTGGGAAAGCAGTAGAGGATGGCCAAAGTCCTTGGGCCCTGCACCCAGAAGAAGCTTTGGCTCCTGGCTTCAGATTGGCACAGCTATGGCCATTGCGGCCAATTGGGGAGTGAACAAGCAGATGGAAGACCTCTCTCTCTCTTTCTCTCTCTCTCTCTGCTTCTCCTCTCTCTGTGTAACTCTGACTTTCAAATAAATATATAAATCTATAAAAAAAAATGAAGTTCTTGGAGTGGGCACTGGGCCTAGTGGTTAAGATGTCTGCATCTCATATTAGAGTGCCTGGGTTTGATACCCAGCTCTGGTTTCTGATTCCAGTTTGCTGCCAAGGCAGACCCTGCGAGTTAACAGATGATGCTTCAAGTAGTTGAGTTTCTGGCTCCTGACATCAACCTGGTTCAGTCCTGGGCATTTGGAGGAGTGAACCACAAGATGGAGTGGATAGGAGTTTCTCTCTTCCTCTCCCTCTCTCCCTCCCCCTCCACTTCCCCCTCTCCCTCTGCCCTCTCCCTTCTCGCCTCTCCCTCTCTCTGATAATAAAAAAAGAATGAAGGTCTTGTTCTACTAGCTCCTAGAAGTGCTGCTGGATTCCGGCCCTTAGCACTATGAAATGCCTTACCCAAAGAGAGAACGTCCTTGCTCAAGGTCATGGCTCCTCCTCAGGTGCAGGAAATAAAGATTGATCATGGGAATTAAAAAGGCCTGGCCTCTTTTCTCCAACTCAAGACAATCCCTAAGGGCTTCCCCGGTCTCAGAACTTCCACTGGGTTACCTATGACCTTCATTACACAGAATCAGAGCCCAGTTTTCTCCCTTTCCCAATTCTGCTTCCTTCCCTTTCTTCCAATGAGTGCTGTTTCCAAGAGAATTCCCTAATAAGCTTCCTGCCAACTAATCTTGTCATTCCAGGGAACCCGATCTATGAAACCCCACTGGCAAATTGGTAAAGAAATCAAGAGACCCTGGTTCTAGTCACATGCTTTCTTTGAATGTGCTGATTGACCTCAATCAAGTCAATAAACCACACTACCTCTAGTTCTCTGATCACTTTTACTAAGCAGTGGTCTTTCATCCTAGGCTAAAAGCCAGAATACCTGTATTGAAGTTCCTGAGTGGTTGTTAAGTAGTTTTGTGACCTGGTAAATAACACTCCAATCCCACAGTCCTACCTCTAAAATGAGAAGTCCACTTAAAGATCTTTTGTGCTCCTTCCAGCTCTAATAGCCTGTATATCTAGATATATAAATCCCACAACCATTACTTCTGTAACACAGCACTTAAGATGACATTTTCAGTTTTATCAATTGCCTTGTTGCCAAGAAAAATATTTTAATTTTGTGCTCATCCCTCATGGAATTATTTCTCATCCCTTTTTTTCCGTCCTTACTGATGTTTTTTGATTCTTTAAACCCATGTACCATTTTTTCCTATTCCTAGGAGAATGAGGCAATGACAAGGTAGCAAAATGAACGTTGGGTGTCTCAACACTTCATGTTTTTGTCCCCTTTCTTTTCTTTACAGCTTTGGTTGTGTCATGTGGCCTTTCTATCTTGGTCTTCTTGTTCTGTTTATAAAGAGTTTACTATTGAAGCTCAGAAATATCTCCAAGTTTCACCAAATTGTCTTCTTTCACCGATGCCCTTCCTCTACCATCTTAGTGTGCCATGACTTCCACTCTTACCTCTTTCTGGACATTATCATTGAAGCTCCTTTCCTTCACATTCCTGCTCTCATCTAAAAGGCCCTGCACATTCTTATAGAAGAAGACAAGTGATGTCAACACATTGCAACAGGAGCAATGAAAAATTGGACTGGTGACTGGCCAGTGCCGTTCTGAATGTCTGAGGCGGGGCAGCCAGAAATAGAAGTTTGCTGAGTCCATGCAAGGCCTGGTACTGCTAGAGGAGTTTCCTCCATTTTCCAAGGCTATATTTTCTGATTCATCTTTCACAGCTCACAGGCCAAACCTCATAACTCATATTCTGTGCTCTCCATCAAGACACAGTTAATGTCAAAAAGCAGTTATTCTCTAAAGGAAGATCTTCACTCATGTCCTGACTGACAGCCCACAGAGTCCATGAGACGAAGGGCATATTGCTCACCTGGATCAAAATCCCAGGGAAAATCTACTAAATCATAGAACTCCTCAAAAAAAAAATTATCTCCTCTCTCTGTCTCACCTCTGCAAATCAAAAATGTACTTAAAAATGAACCATTTAAAAAAGAAATATATACTGGCATGGTTCCAGACCCCTAGCTATGTGAAATACACTGCAAAGCAGCATGGGAACAAGTGAGAATGAGTGGCGGGGGGGTCTCCTGTTAATATCTCCCAAGTGCTCTTTACTTTCTGAAAGGTTGTTTATGCCTTGTTGTACAACAAGTATCAACTATAGTTTTTAGCTTTTGGTTGTCAAATGCTGCCATTAAATTGTATTGAATTAGTAAGAGATTAAAATCCAATTCCTTTAAGCTAAAATTTAATGTCAAACTTGTCAGCATCCTGCCTAGTTAAACCCTTCCATATTCTCCATGCTTGGGTATCAGCTCTAGGATAAAAAGAAACTGACTCCTCATCAAAGGTCAATCAACTAACCCAGAGCTGGGTTTCTTCCTTCCTTCCCTCTCTCCCTTCCTTCCTTTTATTTTATCTTTCTTTTTCATCATGCCTTGCTTTCTGCCATTAAAAAATAACTCAGGGGTTGGCCAGTGCGTGGCTCACTTGGTTAATCCTTCTCCTGCAGTGCTGATATCCCATATGGGCACCGGGTTCTAGTCCCGGTTGCTCCTCTTACAGTCTGGCTCTCTGCTGTGGCCCAGGAAGGCAGTGGAGGATGGTCCAAGTGCTTGGGCACCTGCACCCACATAGGAGACCAGGAGGAAGCACCTGGCTCCTGGCTTTGGATTGGCACAGTGCCGGCTGTGGCGGCCATTTGGGGAGTGAACCAACAGAAGGAAGACCTTTCCCTCTGTCTCTCTCTCTCTCTCTCACTGTCTATAACTCTACCTGTAAAATAAAAATAATAATAATAATAACTCAGGGGCAGGCACTTGGCCTAGTGGTTAAGACACCTTTGTATCACATCAAGATGCCTGGGTCCCAGCCCCAATCCTGATTTCAACTTCCTGCTAATGTGCACCCTGGAAGGCAGAAAGTAATGGCTCCAGTGGATGGGTCCTGTCACCCATATGAGAGACTAGACTGAATTTTTGGCTTCCAATTTTGGTCTGGCCCAACCCTGGTTGTTGCTGGCATTTGAGAAGTGAAACAGTAGATGGGAACTCATATTTCCTCTCTGCCTCTCAAATAGATAATAAATAAACAAAAATCGTTTTAAAAATAAAAATTGCTTATAATTTCAAAAGCTGTAATAATGATGTTACCAGTGATGGCCCATTGATCAGAACCTTTCAGTTAAGTATAGGTGGAACTAGAAAGCTTATTGACACATGTCAAATAACAACTACACCACATGCACCCGTGGTCAGCTGAGCTCAGAATACTGTCAGGAAGTTAGAGAGGTAATATTAATGCCATTAATGCCAGCAAGAAGTAAGGGTACTGGCTATGAAATTTCTAGGATAGAGAGAAATGTTTGCTGTCTGCACTGAGGTCTTTTTATTCTTTTTTTTTTTATTTTTTTTTATTTTTGACAGGCAGAGTGGACAGTGAGAGAGAGAGAGAGACAGAGAGAAAGGTCTTCCTTTGCCGTTGGTTCACCCTCCAATGGCCGCCGCGGTAGCGCGCTGCAGCCGGCGCACCGCGCTGTTCCGATGGCAGGAGCCAGGTGCTTCTCCTGGTCTCCCATGGGGTGCAGAGCCCAAACACCTGGGCCATCCTCCACTGCACTCCCTGGCCACAGCAGAGAGCTGGCCTGGAAGAGGGGCAACCGGGACAGGATCGGTGCCCCGACCGGGACTAGAACCCGGTGTGCCGGCGCCGCAAGGCGGAGGATTAGCCTGTTGAGCCACGGCGCCGGCCTCTTTTTATTCTTTAAATACTGCTTCCCTAGCTGGCTAACCTGGCCCAGAAACACAAGGGTTGCAGAGACCCTGTCTCATACTCAAGACTCCAACAACAGCTCAAAATGAGGACAGCAAGCTGCTGGCAAGTAGTAACTAATAAAAACCAGTGTAAAACACCTTGCACAGAGGGGATGCCGGGTTAATCACCATCAACCCAAAGTTAAAATATATTGGCTGTAATATTGATTTAAGAAAGAAAGGGAGGTGTTGCATTACAACCATTTTTTGAAAATCACACTCAACTTCTCTTCAATGTATTTTGGCCACAGCATGCAATATTAGGTGTCAGAGAAGTTTATATTTGTTACTTATTGAAAAATTTGGTCTCTCAGTCATATTGAAAATATAAAGTCTATGAGAACAATGATGGATGGACCAGCAGGTTCCTTGACTCTACTACATCATGTGCTCCGGCTCAGCAAGGGGAAATGATAGCGATTTATTCAACTACTGAGAAGAAACTATGGGTATGGGAGCAGCAACATGGGTACACCAAATGAAGCTTTCACCACCCTGTAATCCACTATCCATCTTCACTCTGTGGAAATGCACCATGCTATTAACCATGTGAGAGCTGTGTTTAAGAGGAAATTGACAGTAACACATCATATCCTGAAAAATTGAGAGCTACAACACTTCCAAGCACCATGTTTCCATTAGAAATAGCCACAGGGTACCTCTTCCTGATACTACTTAGGCTTTATTCTTTACCCAACAATGATACAGCATTTTTTAGTTGATAGACAAGAGACTTCCTTTACCAATGTGTTCACTACTCAGGATGCTGTGGCATAATACCAGTAGGAGTAATTCAAAGCATTTAGAAATATATATAGAATGCTTTGGAATTTTCAAATTGCCCACAAATACACACTTGCTCAATCAAATATATTCAATATTTCTTAAGCTCTTACAAGGAGTCAGTAACTTAAGCCTCACACATAAAAATAGAACAACAATAACGGCAGCATTTTTATCTCCAAACAACAAATGAGGACAAGTAAAGCAGGCATGCTAAGTAACATGCTAAGGTCACTAGATGACAGAGTAAAGATTAGCAAGCAACAACACACAGAAAGATTTGTCAGGGTAAAGGTCAGTTACTGGGTAATACTCAATTATCAGTTGCAATGAATATGTAAAGGGCAAATTTAAAACCTCCATCAACCCAGAAACTTCTGTGCTATCAACTGTTTCAACTACTCCACCCCCATCAGACATTCGAAGTTAAACCACTAATTTTAACTTCTATTTTCCCTCTTCTTTTTTTCTATTGGAAATACAAGTGAATAAAGAAGTTAATCTGATAACCACATACAAAGGGATTTTTTTTTTCTGTTTTTTTCTATCACTCACCTCTTCAACCAACCAGTAAAAACTATGGACCAATCTCAGACTAATGTTTTTAATGTATAAAACAAAATGTATAGGTTTATCAAAGTTATTAATTAGATAGAAATACAATGACGAGGGGTTGGTGTTGTGGTATAGAGGGTTATACCACTGCCTGCAATGTCAGCATCCCATATGAATACCAGTTTGAGTGCAGACTGCTCCACTTCTGGTCCAGATCTGCTAATGTGCCTGAAAAAGCAGCAGAAAATGGTCCAAGTACTTGGGCCATTGCTACACCATGGGAGATCTGGATGGAGTTCCAGGCTCCTGGCTTTGACCTTGCCCAGACCCGGCTGTTGTGGCCATTTGGAGACTGAAACTCAGCATGAAAGATTCTCTCCCTCTCTCTCTCTCTCTTTTTCTTTTTCTCTTTCTCTTCGTGTGTGCATTGTGTGTGTGTCTCCTATGTAATTCTGCCTTTTCAATAAATAAATAAATATATCTAAAAAAAGAAATACAATCACAAAAATATCCCCAAAGATTGTGATTTCATGATATATGTGCTTCTACATTAGTGCATAAAGGAACAAACTCTAGCTTCAAATGTAATAACGACAATGATTTAAAAATAGTGATAATGCATAAAAGGTGGTTCAAGATTATCAGCAACAACTGTGATGTGATGTGAAAATATCTGAGATTTCTTTTGGTGCCCAAGTCACAGGCACTCAGCACTACTGTGGTGTGACCTACCAGTATGATTGAAGAAACTGTTAAATTTCAGTTAATGTTTTGTTATTCAAAAGGTGGAACTTTCAAAAACTACTTGCATTCTATCCAATGGCTTCTTGTGGGTCCAGGAGTCTTGTTATGTTAAAAACTACTACATATGGCCAGCACCACGGCTCACTAGGCTAATCCTCCGCCTGTGGTGCTGGCATCCTGGGTTCTAGTCCCAGTCGGGGCACCGGATTCTGTCCCAGTTGCTCCTCTTCTAGTCCGGCTCTCTGCTGTGGCCCGGGAGTGCAGTGGAGGATGGCCCAGGCCCTTGGGCCCTGCACCCGCATGGGAGACCAGGAGGAAGCACCTGGCTCCTGGCTTCAGATCAGCACAGTGCGCCGGCCGCAGCACACCGAACATAGCGGCCATTTGGGGAGTGAACCAACGGAAGGAAGATCTTTCTCTCTGTCTCTCTCTCTCTTTCACTATCTAACTCTGTCTGTCTGTCAAAAACAAACAAACAAACAAACAAACTACTACATAGGAGGAAGGAAAGAATAGGGACACTCAAAGTACACAGAAAGTATTCACAGGAGCCTGAAGACTGGGTTTCATCATTCCAGACAAGAACAGTGTCTTGTGCTGCTCTTACAGTTCCCAGAAGCCCTAGAACAACATTTGATAAATAACAGTCAGGTGCTTGGGGGCGCTTGCTAACTGACTGCTGGCTGGTCTGACCTCCTGACTGAGTCCCACTGCAGGGTCTCCCTTCCTGAGCTGACTTCCACTCCCTCTTGCTGGAGACAGATAGACCCTCCTTGACAAAATGAACATGTGGCTTTTGTGAGCCAAAGGAACAAGAATGAAATGGCCCCTTATCACCACTGGCAGGTGGGAACATTACAATAGCAAAATGGGAATAAAACAAATTAAAAACATATCAGAGAGAATGTTTCACTTAATGTAGTCTCTACTTGACAAATTGTTCCTCCTCCTAGTGGAACACTTTATTTTCTGTGACACTAAATGGCAAGAATAAATCAAAAGCATTGTTTAGTTGAGGTAAGGGGAGAAATAAACTTGAATGAATTCAAACTGTAAGTCAAAATGGTACAGATACCTCTGACGAATGACAGCGGTTGACTCTCAATGGTTTCATTATGCAAATTATGTTATTCGTTTTCCAGCTTTACTCAAAACAAATGATGATGCCAGAATAAAATCAAATCGTATTCTTATCAAGTGTCCCATCAATGTGACTTAAAATATTACAAAATTTTCCATGCCCTGGCAATTTTTATACCACCCATTGATCATTTAATTTCAAATGTTCATATAACACTATAACATCATCACCAAAGTTTTTTCTTAATAAATATTCTGTGTACAGGGATGTATCAGGGAAAATTAGGGCTGATAGCAAGAACAAAATGAATGTGATTTTTTTCATCTTGCTGCCACCTAGATAATTTATTTCTTATTTTGTACTGGTATGCTTATATTTCCTATTATGCCTCCATAGAAACAGTGAAAAGCAAGTATTCTTGGGTTAACAAAATAGCAAAATGAAATTTATTAAAATGTATTGTTCTCTGGAGTCACCAGATCTCTTTGCAGTAATTTGTCTTCTCCAGTTGAGGAATCTCTACCTAACCTACCTCTTCCTTGTTGGCCTGTTCTCTAGTTCTCTTCCATTTTGTTTCCTCGCTCCTCTGCTTAGATTCTTCTTAATTTAGTGCCAGAATACTTTTACTTTCATGCCTCTCTTGCTTCTTCTTCTGCCTTATTCCTAGAAAGCACCAAGAAGTAAGTGTCCATCAATGGATGAATGGATAAAAAGAATGTGATACACATACACAGAAACGCAATTCAGTCATAAAAAAGGATGAAATCATGCCATTTGCAGCAACATGGATGAGCCTATCAAACACATGGTACATGGCATAAGCCAGGCACAGGAGGAGAAATACACGATCTCACTCATTTGTGGAATCTAATCAAGTTGACCTCGTAGAGGTGGGAAGTGGGATAGTGGTTGTCAGAGGTTGGGGAGCATGGCAAGGGGTGACTAGATAGGAAGAAGCTGGTCAGCACGTGTAATGTTACAGTTAGAAGAAACAAGACCTGGTTCCCGTCACACTGCAAGAAGACTACAACTAACATCAATGCATTATATATTTCAAAATAGCCAGAGGAAAAGATTTTGAGTGTTATCATTAGAAAGTAATGATACATGTTTACAGTAGATGGATAATATGCTACTTATCCTGATTTGGTTACAACATAATGTGAACATATATCAAAACTTCACAATGTATCCCATAAATATGAACAATTGTTATGTCAATCAAAAATAACAATAATTAAATAAAGCTGCTGCCTGTGATGCCAGAATCCCACATGGGCACCAGATTAAGTCCCAGTTGTTCCATTTCTGATCCATCTCCCTGATAATGTGCCTAGGAAAGCAGCAGAAGATGGCCCAAGTACTTAGGTACCTGCACCCACATGGGAGAACCAGAAGGAGCTCCTGGCTCCTGGTTTTGGATCAGCCCAGCTCCAGCCATTGCAGCCATTTGGTAAGTGAACCAACAGATGGAAGATCTCTCTCTCTCTCTCTCTCTCTCTCTATATATATATATATATATATATATATATATCCCTCTCTCTATAAACTCTGCCTTTCAAATAAATAAATAAACAATTTAAAAAAAAACTAAAAAAGGAATGTTTTGTTCAAGTTATAAGCAAGTGGCATCACTGAGATAAATTCTGGGTTTATTCACTTTCATATCAAGGTATATTTCCAATATTTTATGGCCTATGCAGCCAACAATATTGCTAAGTGCAGAGTAAGTGCTTTACATTTTTTGTGTTTGACTAATTCTGCTAACACTTGCTAAGACAGTGTGTTTTGACTTTTTAAAACGTTAAGACCTAAGAGTCATGTCTTTAAAAACCCTTTTATTTTAAAAGTCAAGACTATCTAGTAAGAGAAAACCAAATTACTCAGAATGTTGAAATAAAACTTAATGAGCCAATTCAAATGTGATTACCCTATAAAAATATTAATATATTATTTTAGCATCTAACAAAAAGGCTTATAAAATATTAAAGAAATATGTCTACTTCTTAATCATTAAATTATTTAGAGAATTCATAGAGAATAAAAGATTATTCTCACTCCAAAAGAGAAAAAATTTAATATATTCAAAAAGATTTACAAGTTATTTGGATTAAATTATTTATTATGGACTTCTAGTTATACAGGACAGAGTGAGCCAAGCGTACAAGGCAGATTTTCCTCCACTTCCTCCTTAACTCCACTAAATAAAAAATACAGCCAAGGGAGTAGGTATAAATCCACAAAAACAAAAGACAAGGTCCAGAGATATTAATAGATGAAAGATGTTGATATAATTTTTTTAAGATGAAGTGTAGACAGATGAGAAGTAATTAATTTAGCAGAAAAACGAAAACTGAAATGCTATCTGCTTTGCAGGGAGAGGTAGCTGTCAAAGGGAAGTAAACTTCACATGTTGCAGAAAACTGGAGCCGTTCATGAACTGGAGCTGCTAGGTAACTGCATTTCTTAAGATGAGTGTGGGTTGGAGCTGACAAGAAGAGGACTAGTTAAAAATCAGTGCAAGGGTGGGTGTTGTGGTGCAGTGGGTTAAACCACTGCTTATGAGGCCTTCATCTCATATGTGAGAGCTAACTTGAGTTCTGGCTACTCTCTCCAATCCAAATGCTTGCAAATGCACCCTGGGAAGCAGCAGATGATGGCTCTAGTGTTTAACTTTTGGGCTGCTGGCTTTGACCTAGCCCAACCCTGGCAATTGCAGGCATTTGGGGAGTGAACTAGCAGATTGGAGAGTTTCTCTCTCCCTCTCTCTCTCTCTCTCTCTCTCTCTCTCTCTCTCTCTGTGTATGTGTGTGTTGTGTTGTGTGTGTTTGTGTCTATATGTTGTTATGCTTTTCAAGTAGATGAAAACAAATACAAAGTAAACTTTTTTTTTTTTCAAATCCATCCACTATTTCCCTTCCAAAATGGCCACAACAGCCAGGTCAAAGCCAAGAGTCTGGAACTCCATGTGGGTCTCCCTTGTGGGTGGCAAAGAGATATAACCACTTGGGCCATCTTTAATTCTTTCCCAGGCACATTAGCAGGGAGCTGGATAGGAAGTGGAGCAGTGGGGCCGGCGCTGTGGCGTAGCATGTAAAGCCGCGGCCTGCAGTGCCAGCATTCCATATAGGCACCAGTTCGAGTCCCAGCTGCTCCACTTCCAATCCAGCTCTCTGCTATGGCCTGGGAAAGCAGTAGAAGATGGCCCAAGTCCTTGGGTCTCTGAACCAGCATGGGAGGCCTGGAAGAAGTTCCTGGCTCCTGGCTTCGGATTGGTTCAGCTCTGGCCATTGTGGCCATCTGGGGAGTGAACCAGCAGATGGAAGACCTCTCTCTCTTTCTCTCTCCTTCTCCTTGCCTCTTCCTCTCTGTAACTCTGCCTTCAAATAAATGAATAAAGCTTAAAAAAAAAAAAAAGAAGCGGAAGAAGTAGAGTAGCTGGAACTGGAACTGGTGCTTATATGGGATGCTGGTGCCCCATGCAGCAACTTAACCCACTGTGCCACAGTGCCAGACCCAGAATACAGCTTATATTATAAGTTTTACAGCAGCATTTGACATCCTAAACTCTGTGCAATTACTATTTTGATAACCATATAGTGCATTATGAACATGATTGCATATAATAGTACTGCAGATAGTAAACAGTGCTGGCACCACTCCACTGATATTGGGATTATGATCAACATGCATACTATAATTAATTCCTTTAGAAACAAATTATTTCTGTAAAGTAAATGATGTCCAGTATATGGTGAATAACATAAAGCATTATTAACAAGTAATGTATTTGGCCTGTCACAAGAAAAAAATAGAATATCTGATTCTGCATTTTAAGAAATGGAAGCATTTTTGTGGGTACATTTTCTAAATCCATGCAAAAAGGGATGTGGCAAAATTGATTAAGCTTTGTGGCAACAGGAATGCTGAAAGAACAAGCGAGTGGTTTTTAAGTAAGCACTCTAAAGACATATCTGTTCAGAAGAAGATGAGTTCAGAAAGTTTGAGACAGACTGGTGATTAACTGGAATAGGAAATGAGGTGTTAAAATGGGCACCTGTTTTACTTGAATGACAACAGGATGGGTGGTGGTGTCATTCCCTAAGAGAAGAGGCATGGGAGAAAGAAGAAGAACAAATGTAGTGAGTAGGGAGAGGTGATGAGCTATGCTGTGATAATGTTTGGGAAGTCTAGTGGTTAGTGGACTTACAGGTTGGAGCCCAGATAAGATTTGGACTGCCACTAGCTTTAGAAGCCAACATCATAAATGTGGTTATTGATATGGGGAGTTCTACTTGATGGAGTTAGAGACCCACAAAGGGGAGTGCACAGAGGCACTCCTTCAGTCCCCCTTCTCCACTGCTGACATGACTGAGTGTCCTCCATGTTTCCATATCCGTGGCACTAACAAGCATTATTTATTGTTACTTATGAGTCAGAAATCATGCTAAGTGCCTGCTAGTTATTATCTAGTGTTATCTTCAGCACAATGTTATTATTCGTTTTATTCCCTGATGAACAAATTGATGCTTACAGGAATTAAGCAACTTGCACAAAGTCACATTTCAGCAGTGGTGGATCTAGGAATTTGAAAATAAGCTTGTGGGGCCAGTGCTGTGGCACAGTGGATTAAAGCCCTGGCCTGAAGTGCCAGCATCCCATATAGGCGCCGGATCTAGTCCCGGCTGCTCCTCTTCCGATCCAGCTCTCTGCTATGGCCTGGGAAAGCAGTAGAAGATGGCCCAAGTCCTTGGGCCCCTGCACCCATGTGGGAGATCCAGAAGAAGCTCCTGGCTCCTGGCTTCAGATCGGCACAGCTCTGGCCATTTTTGGCCATCTTGGGAGTGAAAGCAGCGGATGGAAGACTTCTTTCTCTCTCTGTTTCTACCTCTCTCTGTAACTCTGTCTTTCAAATAAATAAAATAAATCTTTTTTTTAAAAAAAAGAAAATAGGCTTGTATGTTCTTTGGGGCCACATTTAGGATGCCATGAATGAAAATGGAGTTCATGGATACATATTATGCCCTAATGAAGGCAGGCCCCTGGAACAAAAGGATTGTGTTCCATCCCCTGTCCCAAAATATTTTTTAATCTAGCTGAGCAGATCAGACAAATAGGTTTGGAAATACAATGAACCATATAAAGTAGTATATGATGAAGGGTCAAACGACTGATACAGATTAGAGGTGTTGTTAGGAGAACGGAGGAGGAGAGATTAAATCAAGCTGGGAGGATCAGAAAAGGCTTCAGAGGAACACCCTGCACTAGAGCTGGAAAAATGTCTCCAATTTTAACAAGACAAGGAGGAGGAGGATATGAAACCAATCAGCAGAGATGAAATTGGGACTGACATGCTAGCAGGAGCAAAGGCAGGAAATGAGCAGGTCGCCACCATCTGATCAGGGCAGAGGTCGTTTTTCTCAGCGTGGAAACATCCACAACCCAACTAGGGAAGTTACCCTTCTCAAGCTCCATGCAAGACCTCAAGCCCGGGATGGTTTTATTTTCTTCAGCGGTAATAAAAGGCCTTCTCTGGGTGGGATACCGCTGCTTCTCACCATTAGCCAAACCCCAATTCAAGTTGTGTCAGGATGTTTTCTCGTACCTTCTGCTATGACTCATGCAGTGGAAGTGGCAAGGAACAGGCATAAACCCTCTAATGGATGTCACGAAGAAATGGTGAATTAAACCTTTTTGATCTGTCTTGCTGCCAAAATTTTATGGAAGAAGGAAATACATCCATTCATGTTTGTATACATTATGGGCTAGATGAGCTCATTAAATCTCCACAGCACTAAAGCAAATTATAAAAGAAATAAAATCCCTAAATTTTGTCTACTTTATTCACCAAAACTTCCAGTCTGATAAATGAACAGAGGATTCCAGAAAATTGCCCTACAAATGAAACTCTGTGTCATTAGAAAGAGGCATTATTATTTTCCCAGCTGTTATAAGAGGAAGAAATATTGTGTTTATTTAAGAAATGGCTAAATAATGAGATGGTGTCTTTGTTTGTTTCAGCTTTTGTTGTTCCAGTTGAGCAAAAATGCGATATAGGAAAATATTTGACTATGTCAGAGAGTGAAGGATTTAGGAACAACTCAGGGAGTGATCACGTCTGGTATTTACAGGATGCTGTTGTCCTCAGTCATCTGGCTACCATTCTTAGCACTGGTGGTTAGAGCAAATGACTGCAAGTCGTGGCATCCAGTGTTGCCTTTCGTCCTGCGTATACCTTTGGGTGGACAGTTATGGTTTGGAAAGGGGGTATAATTTTTAACCATCTGCAAACATTCTTCCATGACAAGGTTCAGCATTCGTCATCTGCACATAATGTCACAATCATCTCTTCTCCAACTGCAGTCAAACATCCACTGCTAATTGCCAGGCATCAGATGTTTATGTGTTTAAATACAGTGAGCAAGTGTTTGTGCCCGGAAAACAATGAGCTGGAATTTAATGAATTTGAAAACATGAATGACAAGACAAAAAAGCCTTGTTCAGAAGCTGTTCCAAATAGAAAGCAGTAAAAAGATCACACTTTTGCATTTTACCTATGTTTGTTTCAGATTCCCCCACAGTGACACTCTGTGAATCTTTAGTAAATGATTTTTGGATTGATTTTCCAAACAGAAACACTCATCTGACCACCAACTCCAGGCAATGGAGGCATTATTGTGTAGCCAGGTTTCCAACCTAGGCCTAGATGAAATTTGTTCATCTGTAACTGGCTAGAAAGTAATCCTTGTAGGTATTCATTCCCATGGATTAATCTGCATAGTGGTTTTGGTGTTTTGACTGAAGGAAAAGGAAATCTTTGCTTCTTTGTTTCCATGTTTGTGATATGACTGGTTGGAGAAGGTCAGAGAGATGCAGACAATGTCCCCCCTCTCCTCCTCATGAG
The DNA here is from genome assembly GCF_033115175.1 of Lepus europaeus. Taxonomy (NCBI): domain Eukaryota; kingdom Metazoa; phylum Chordata; class Mammalia; order Lagomorpha; family Leporidae; genus Lepus; species Lepus europaeus. Next base: position 11,990,806 of record NC_084842.1, read on the forward strand.
AGAACGGGGGTGGTGGCCGGGGAAAGAGCTGACTTCATGAAAGGCCATGGGTGGCGCTGATCCTGACCACTGATGCTGTAGGGAATAAGCCAGAAAGTTTTCCTAGAGTCTGGGCCTGAAAGGCTGCTCTCAGCGATCCCGGTGGCCCAGACCCACAGCAGGCTCACGATGTCTTCAGGGAGGGCGGCTCCAGCAGAAGCAGCACTGGGTACCACTGAGAAGCCATCCTGTAACCTTCCAGAATCACCGAGGCGTATGTCAAGAGAAAGCTGAACTCCTCTGTAAGCAGGGCTGGGGTGGCAAAAGAGGTAAAGGAACCAGTGCATGAATACACTCACTCTTTTCTGGCCGCAGTGGCTGACACTTGGATATTACATAAATATAAGATGGGTTTATGAATTGAAAATGAAGTGTCAACATCCCTTGTGAAGGGAGCCAGGCCAAAAAACGTCCACCCAGATTCAGTTTGTTTGAAGACTAGTCTAAGCAGGAACTTCTCATCATGAATATCAATGGAATAAGTGATAAATATCCCATAGGGGTACTCAGTTTTCCTCTTTAGGACTTTGTAATTTTTTATGCAACCAAAAGAAATTGGTCAGTGCATTATCAGCTTGGGAAAATGTTTCCATAAAGAAGTGAAACTGTCTTCCTAAAGAAGGAACTAGGTGATCATTCTACTACTGCCGGGTCCAGGATAGAGGCAGTTAAAACAAATAAAACTCTTGTCACTTAATGATGGAGATACAGCCTGAGAAATTCATTCTCAGATTTCATCAAGTGCAAGCATCATAGAGCGTATGGAGTCAGGGGGACTGCAAAATGTTTGTGGGAAAAGATGGAATTAAAAGTTAATGTACTTTCCATGAATTGTTTGAAGATTCTCAAACTAAAATGGCAACAATGTCACCAGGTAATATACTCACATGGGACCACTATGATATATGTGGTCCATCTTGACTGAAATGGCATTATGTAGCACACGGTAACCTATGAGTTTAAAGAAGCAGTTGAGCCTGAATGTGTGATTCCATGTTGCTACTCAAGAATTCTAATTCATCTCCTATAATTCACTAACATCATATTTGATGAAAGACCAAATGCTGTTCAAGCAGATTGGGAAGAAGACATGGATGTCTGTTGTCAGTGCTCCTATTCCACAATGGACTGCAAGTTCCAGACATTGCACAATGCAGTAAAAGGAAGTAAAAGGCATACAAGTTGGAAACAAAGAGTCACAATCAATATAATCATAGATGTAGAAAATTCTAAGGGATCTACTAAAAAATCTACTATGAATAATTAGTGAGTTTGGCAAGGTTTCAGAATATGACTAATATGCAAAAATCTTTAACTATGCTTCTATTTAATATCAAGAAACAATTTTAAACAAAATTTTAATGTGTCATTTAAAATAGTTAAAAAAACACATCAAATACTTAAGGACAAATATATCTAAATGTAGTTAAGTTTTGCGCACTGAAAACTACAAAATATCACCAACAGAAATTGAAGATCTAAATAAATAGGTATAGCAGGGTCTTCAGCAATTCATGGATATTATGAAAAAATTATGCATGGATTTCAAAAATCCAAAACAAACTTTTTGCACCAAAACAAACTTATCTTTTGATTACATTTTCATGAACTTTTCAGAGTACTCTAGTATTAATGAATTGAGGATTTGACATTGTTACTATATCAATTCTGTCTAAATTTATTTATAGATACACTATACCAACTAAAAGTAGCAAGACTTTTTAAAGCTTTATGTAGTTCCTTTTAAAAAAATTTTTTTTATTTGAAAAGCAGTGAGACAGAGATAAAGAAACATAACAGAGAGCTCTTCCAACTGCTGGTTCATTCCCCCAAATGTCCACTACAGCCAAGGTTGGCCAGGCCAAATCCAGGAGCCCAGAACTCAATCTGGGTCTCCTAAGTGGAAGGTAGGGACCCAGCTATCTGAGTTAACACCTGTTGTCTCCCAAGGTATGTGTGAGCAGAAAACTGGAATAGGGAGAGGAGATGGGACAGGAATCCAGGCACAACAATATAGGATACTGGTGTCCCTGGCAGCATCTTGACCATGGCATGAAATGCCTGCCCATAGGCAGTGAGATTTCTGAGTAGAAATGTCTAAAATAATTCCAAAATTTATTATTTGTGGTGAGTGCTATGATGTACCATCTCTGTTCCCTTTCATAAATAAAGGAATTCAAAGTGTTAGTGCCTATAAACAGTCATGGATGTCAGCCCAACTGGAGAACAACCTACAGAAGAAAGCATCTTCACCCCACGTTACATCCCCTTCCCCAGGGCGGCCTGCATTCAATAACTCACACATGCAGAGGGTTAACAGCCCATCTTTCTCATCCTAACTGAAGACCTGAAGGTTGTTCCATCTTCTAAATTCCCTGCAGCATCCACTGTGGCACAATATTGAAATCAGTACAGATTGACTTCCGTTTGATAAATCCTGGGATTTTATTTGCCTCTTCCTTACACAAGTATTGCTTTCAAAAGGATTCCCTAATAAGCCTCAACCATAGTTATTTCTATTTTAGAGACTGCTCTCTGGGGAACTCCACCTGTGATAGAGTAAAGATCCAGAAGTCACAGGGACTCAGGGTCAATTGATTGGAAACAACGGCTGCCTAACAAAATGCCTGAAAGTGTACAGCTCTGCCCTGAAAAGCAGCCAGTTCTTTAGTATGAAAAGATCTCAAAATGATGGCCAGAGAGGCTGCGGAGAATTTCTGATTTAGCAAAAGACTTAACATATAACTAAACCATCTCTTTCAATTAAAAAAGCCTTCAACGTGTTATATTCCAATTAGGTTTTTCACTTGGGACAAATCATTTATAGGAAAATAAGGGCATTAGATGATCATGAAGTCCCTTGTTGTCCTGTGATTTTACAGCCTACGATGCATCTTCACAACAAATTTTAAGAAACATGGGGCTAGTGTAATCCCAGCTCCACAGATAATGAAGAGCAGGCAGGAGAGGGTTGGTCCCATGGCCCTCAGGTATGTATATATGTAGAGAGAGAGAGAGAGAGAATGCAGGCAGTCTGCTCAACTGCTGATTTTCCATTAGATGCACCAGGATCCTCTGAAAATTGTGTTCGCCAATCATCAGCCTATTACAAGTGATTCTAGTGGAGCTACTGTCTTTGTATTTACCAAACTTATGCACAAGTTATTCTCTTTAAAACACCACACTGGTACCCTATATTTATGACAAATGGTACATGAAGCCATAATGTTGATTCACTGAAAATTTTCTGGTACTCAGTTGGAAGGTTGAAAGGAGTCTTTTAGTTCTTGAAAATGGAGAAAGAGCCTTATACACACCAAAAGGAAACAGAGAGTGAGCGAGCAAGGGAGACTGAGACTTTATTATTATTTGTATTATCCAAAGTCCTTAAAATCAATGATGCTGTTAACAAAATTTAATGCTAATTATAGTATTAGCATAGATAATATTAACATTTGAATAAGGGCTTTAAAGTTGACCAATAACTTTCTTTTTTTTAACAACCACTGATGAAGGAGCTGTTTTCTTTTATTTTTTTTTTTTTAATTTGACAGGTAGAATCATAGACAGTGAGAGAGAGAGACAGAGAGAAAGGTGTTCCTTTCGTTTGTTCACTCCCCAAATGGCTGCCACGGCCAGTGCGCTGCACCTATCCGAAGCCAGGAGCCAGGTGCTTCTTCCTGGTCTCCCGTGCGGGTGCAGGGCCCAAGGACCTGGGCCATCCTCCACTGCCCTCCCAGGCCACAGCAGAGAGCTGGACTGGAAAAGGAGCAACCAGGACTAGAACCCGGCGGCCATATGGGATGCCGGCACCACAGGCAGAGGATTAACCAAGTGAGCCACAGTGCTGGCCCCACCAATAACTTTCATGTACAATATCATATTTTCAAGTAGAGGCATAGACATTAGCACAGCAGTTAAGACACTACGTGGGATGCCCAAACCCCATATTGCAAGGTCTGAATTTGAGTTTCAGCTGCACTCCTGGTTACAGCTTCCTTGGAAGGCAGCAGGGATGGATCAAGCACTCAGGTTTCTGACACTCATGTGGGAGACCCAAACTGAGTTCTGGGCTCTTGGCCTTTCCCTGTTCCAGCCTCTAATGTTGTAGGAATAAAATAGCAGGTTGAAGATCGCTTTATGTTTTTCTGTCTCTATTTCTCTGACTTTCATATAAAATGAAAATAAAAATTTATAAAGAATGTATACAGAGAAGTAATGCCTAAAAAGTAATTGTAATTATTATATCCACTACAAACAGAACAGAAGAAATGAGTTTATCCAGTGTCGTAAAATACTGAGACGAGGCATTGGAAATAATGGCAGGCACATGGATATTAGATTTTGAAATGAATATTATCTACTATCTTTCTCTGAAGGATTTTTGAAGTTGGAATAAAAAAGAGTCACATGTAACAATGAGGACCTGAGTTGGGTGTGTGTGGAGGCAAACACCCACTTACCAATCTATAACAGTGCCTGGAATAAAATCACACACCCACCAATACTTCATAGACTATTAAAATTTTGAAATGTCAGAGAATCAGCCCAGAAAAATTTTCTGAATTCTTCTCACTAAATCATTAAATACAATAAAAATTCCCTCTTAAGATCCAGGGACTGCTTCTTGCAAAGTCCATCCCAGCAAAGTGGCCAGCAGCTCTCTGTAACCAGCTTCTCAGATCAACACATGGAGAGGTTCATGTTCCAGCCCAACCAGCGAAGTTCTTCTGGGAATACTGATAAATTCCTCCCATCAATTTCAGTATTACATAGGAGTATATTCAGATGACAATAAAATACAAGCAAATTAGACTCAATACTTTAAAAACTCTGTGTGGATATTTCAATCTTTTTTGAAAAACTACTTTTGCTGTTTTGCATCTTCATTTGGTTAAATGACAGAAAACATTACAATTAGCAAAGTAAGAAAATGACCAAACACCTAATGTCATTTCAATATTCCATGAGACTGTAAAGACATGATATAGTCCTAGGTCTATTTTAAATCATCTGGAATGTAAGAACATAGAATGGCAATACACAATATCTTAACTAAAAATTATAGTCTTTATTGCTGCTAGCTTTCTTAATGTTAATTCTGGTTACCATTCTATGCTTTGTGAGTTGTGGTTAAAAAGCAAAGCCAAAAACAAAATAATTCATATAGGTTGAATTTTGTTGTTTCTGCATGAGGAAGACTATCTTTAAAACTAAAACTGTCTTAGGGAAATTGTCTGAAGTTCAAAGTGCTGGGCTGAGTACACAGTGTGGCCATTCCATCTGGACAAATCTCTTTATAAGAGGAACTACCAAGCAAATAACTCCATTTCAGCAGTAGAAAACAATAAAGGTGATACTATGCAGATTTTACGAAGCATTAAAGGCAGAAAATTAAGCTGGAGATGGAAACCCAAGCCCAAAATGTTCCTAAGAGAGGAAAGCTATGAAAGATAGCATAAGCATTGGTGCCCCCATGTCTGAAGGTGGCAGACACTGGGAGCAGGAGCAGATTCAGGGAAGGGTGGGTCCTCAGTGCACCTTCATAGAAGCCACACAATGGCTCTACCCCTATGGGGAAAGAAAACAAACACATACACAAAACACCATGTGACTGTTCTCATATAACTGAAAGATCCAAATCTTCTCCCTCTGTCCATCTTTACATGAGGACTGTTCCACTTCTAGGCCACATGCTTTGATGTCCTATGACTTAAAACTGAGATGCACACTAATACATCTGTGTTAGATGGTGGGGGAATGGAAGTGAGGAGAAAAACTAGTCTTGATAGTCACATCAAATGTGGAAATATATTCACAGAATTTTTATATTTCTCATTTCTGCGAGTGGTTGTAGTTAGTATTTATAACTACTTTCTTCTACTGTAGATCTCATAATCTTCTGCCCTTGGTAAGCACCTCAGCTAGCTGTGGTTCCCTGACTTACAGCCTCAATGTTACTTCCTGGAAAGTCCCGGGCCTCGGTAATACTGCCTGTTTTGGGTTGTTGTGGCTGTCTGTTGACTTTAATCACAGGAAAGAGCATCCCAGGAGGTCTACATTTCAACTACAGATAGACAAAAGCAGTCACCAGATCAATAGCTGTATACTAGGTGCCTGGAGATTTGTTGCTTGTTCCAGTAACAGAAACCACGTCTCTAAGAACACCTGCAATTGAAGCTACTGCCTGATTAGGTTTACAATAACCCAGTGTTATTCTTCAAGATCCATTTGTCTTCTGCACTGCCAATTAGGCAAGTTAAAAGGGGAATTGTCGCTCATGCATCTTTCAGGTGTATAACTGTATGATAGGTTTCGCAATCCATCCAGAACGTGTGGAGTTTGCTTTTTGTTTTTTGTCTGTTGGTTTGTTTGCTTGGCCGGGGGTGGTGGGGGGTGGTGGTGGTGGTGTTTGATTTTACAATTTTGGTTGGTATAGCTTCCATTTGGCTCTCCCTAACCTAGTAGCTCTCACTCTAAAACAGCAAATATTTTGTCATTCAAATACCAAATCTATAAACACACGATTACAGTTGTCACACTTTTGCTATTCTATGACATGGACAACCAGAGTCTCTTTTGCCATGGGAAACAGGATCATTAACACCTCTAAATCCAAATACATTAATGAACCACCTCCAGACAGCCTAAACAAAATTCAGAACAGGACTTTGGAAATTTGTAGGATGGTATCAAATAATCTAAGATATACACAATTATAGTCCCAGTAAGAGAGAGAAAAGAGAATGAGGTGAAGAAAATATTCTAAGAGACAATGGCAAAAAACTTCCAAACTTGAACAAAAAAATCAATCCAGTTTCAGGAAGCTCAGTGAACTTCAAACTGGATGAATATAAAGAAAGTCACACAAAACACATAATGTCAAACTACTGAAAACAAAAGACAAAGAGCCATTCCTAAAAGGAACCAGAGGAAACACATCACATCACATAGAGACAATTATACTGCTGGCTGACTTCTCACCAAAAAGAGTAAAGACCAGAGACGGTGGAATGATATCAGTAAAGTACTTTAAAATATTCAAACTAGAACTTGAAATCCAGCAGAAATATCCAGAAATGTAGGCACAACAAAGGCATTTTCAGAAGAATAAATGTTCTTGCATTATAAGAATTGATAAAATAAGTACCTCAAGCGAAAGGGAAATAAAAACCCAGGACTTTATAAATAAATACAAAGTTCCAGGGGATGGGCATTGGCATGGGTTAAGATACTGCTTAGGATGCCTGCATTCCATATCTGAGTGCCTGAGTTCAAGACCCAGCTTCACTCCTGACTCCAGCTTCCTGTAACACGCAGCTGGAAGGCAGTAGATGACGGTTCAAGTATTTGGGTCCCTGCCACCCATGTTGAGAGACCATGATTCAGTTCCAGGCTCCTGGCTTTGGCTTGGTATAGCCTCAGCTGTTTCAGGCATTTAGGGAGTGAACCAGCAGATGGGAGTTCGATCTCTCTCTTTCTCTTTCAAATAAATACAATATATAATTTTTAGAAGCTTGAGAAATAATAAATATCTTGATAAATAAAAATTCCTTTTAGAAAAATTAAATATATTCAGTAATATATTTAATCCCAAAATTCCTAGAGCATTTTAAGCTTTAATAAATTTCAAAGATATGTTACAGACATAAAATTATTTACAATTTTATTGATTTATTTTTTTAAAGATTTATTTATTTACTTGAAAGTCAGAGTTACACACAGAGAGGAGAGGCAGAGGGTGGGAGAGTGTATCTACCATCCACTGGTTCACTCCCCAGATGGCTGCATTGGCCAGAGCTGCACCAATCTGAAGACAGGAGCCAGGAGCCTCTTCCGGGTCTCCCACAAGAGTGCAGGGGCCCAAGGGCTTGGGCCATCCTCCACTGCCTTGCCAGGCCACAGCAGAGAGCTGGATCGGAAGTGGAGCAGCCGCGTCTCGAACCAGCGCCCATATGGGATGCTGGCACTGCAGTGAATCTTGTGAATGTTGACTTTTAGTTTCCGTGGGTGGCAAGATCGACATGGAAGTGTAAGAGGATGTCTCATATGACTAACTCAGTGCCTGATTATTCTGCATTACACTTTCATTTAGGGCTAAAGAAAAGTAAAGATATCTTCCTTAAGTCTCTCCATAACTATCATGTAGACATCACAGAACTATCAGAACACTGTTCTTGGGATGATCTGGGGTCTAGGAACACAAAGTCACTGGCCATTTTGTTCACAGAGTAGTAGTTGATTACATTTTTTCAAAATCCAAATTTGACCAGAACAATGAATAGCGAAACATATTGGTTATGTCAGATTTTAAGAAGACACATTATTAATATTTTGAATTTTAAATAATGAATCTTTGAAAACATTATCTTTGTTCAAAATTAAAGCATTTGTATTGTATTATTACAGCTTAAGACTTCACTAAAACTTGTAAGTTCATTTTTTTAAAGAGTTGTTTATTTTATTTGAAAGGCAGAGTTACAGAGAGAGAGAGAGAGAGAGAGAGAGAGATCTTCCATCCACAAGTTCACTCCCCAAGTGGCCGCAACAGCTGGAGCTGGGCCAATCCGAAACCAGGAGCAGGAGTTTCCTCCAGGTCTCCCATGTGGGTACAAGGGCCAAAGGACTTGGGCCATCTTCTGCTGCTTTCCCAGGTGCATTAGCAGGGAGCCGGATCAGAAGTGGAGAAGCTGAGACTGGAACCAGTGCTCATAGGGATGCTGGCACTGCAGGCAGAAGCTTAACCCACTATGACACAGCACTAGCCCCATAAGTTCATTTCTTTAAAAGACAAATATCCCTTAGGGTCAGCATTGTGGCACAGTGGTTTAAGCTGCAGCCGGCAGTGCCAGCATCCCATATAGGCGCTGGTTCAAGTCCCAGCTGCTCCACTTCTGATCTAGCTCCCTACTAACACCCCTGTGAAAGCAGTGGACAACAGCCCAAGTGCTTGGGCCCCTGCATATCATGTGGGAGAAGTGGGAGACCTGGAAGTATCTCTTGGCTCCTGACTTAGGTCTGGCCCAGCCGTGGCTGTTAAGGCCATTTACAGAGTAAACCAGTGGATGGAAGAGATCTCTATCTCTTCCTGTCTTTCTGTACTTCTGCCTTTCAAATAAGTAAAATAAATCTTAAAAAAATAAAAAAATAATAGCAATGTATTGTGGAGTTTATAGTATACAGAGGTAATAATTTAAAAAGTACATAAAAAGCCAGAAGGAACAAACTATAAGTACACTGTTGTGCTTACAGCCTGTGATGTAATATGTTAATTACAGACAGATGCAGATCAGATAAACATGTACCCCATACTGCAATCAATTTAGAGTCACTACTTCTAAAAATGATGCAAGGAGATTTAAGTTTAAATGACATGGAACATAAAAAATATGTGATTTAACCTGATCACAAATGCAGAACCAGAAAAGGAAAGAACAAAAGGCATTTGGTTTAAAAAATCAAACATGAACATGGTTGTTTGAAACACAACCACATCACCAATCTAAATAGGCAATTAACATCACAACTAAATACAAAGATTATCAAAATGGACAAGAGTGGAAATTCTTAAGAGGCAGACCCAAAATATTATCTTCTCTAGTTAGTATCTGCCTTAAAATGAAGTATCTGGCTATGTCTTTCAGTTTCTGCATTTTTCTGGAGATTCACAAAAAGTCATAGGATTTTGTTGCAGTTTTCAACATCATACATTATTGAATAGAGAGTCTCAAATCTCAAAAGTATCGATGTAGGTCATACACACAATAAAATTTTAAAAGCCAAAAAACCAGGGAATTTATATGTTTGAGAACCATCTTATCATGTACATGAGATAGCATCAATAAAATGCTTTAAAAGTTAAGTTTGAGAATCACATTAAAATGCAAATGAACTTATAGCTACTGCCTACAATCACTACCATTGACAATTTCCAGATAAATAAGCAATAATAATATACAATCTCATGTACTGTGGTTGTGACAATTTTCTGAAATTTTCTTTTCAAAATTTTTATTTATTTATTTTCCATTTATTTGAGTGGTAGAGAGAGAGTAAGAGAGAGATAGAAATACAGATAGAGATATATCTTTTATCCTCTGGTTCGCTCCCCAAATGGCTACAACAGCTGGGGCTGGGCCGGGCTGAAGGCAGGTACCTGGGACTCAGTACAGGTCTCCATACAAGGGTGGCAGGGATCAAGTACTTGAACCTTAATCTGCTGCCTGCCAGGGTGCACATTAGTAGGAAGCTGTGTGGGAAGCACAGTATCCAGGACATGAACCAGGCACTCCGTTATGGGGTGTGCACATCCCAAGTGGCAACTTAACCACTGTGCCAAATGCTTGCCCCTGCATTTTTCTTTTTTAAACTACAGATGTACTTCCAGAAATTTGGTTGTTGAAATTGTGCTACAATCAGAAAGTTCGAGTACCCCTTTTTTCAGATCTTCCTACAGATCATTTTATGGTTTACTATAGATTGAGCAACTATCTAGAAATACTGATGGCTCCACCCTACCCTGCCTGTTTCCTGAGCCTCAGGCTCCTGCAACCCAACAGTCTAAATCCCAGCTCCCCATCCTCTGCCCTCCTTCTCAATTCTCTATCTCAGTGATGCAATTACAACCACAGGTGCCAGATCAGGAACTTGTATCTGGAAAAAATGGTCATGTCAATTTTCTCTTTCACAGCTGTCAAATGTCTCTAGTTGTTTACAAAATGAAACAAACACTTTTTCATTTTCCCTTGAAGATTGTGTGATTTTATTTATTGCATTCATGCCTTTTATTGGTTAATTTTCCGAGTTGGCATATTAATCCATTCATCTTTTTTTAAGAAAGGACTTAATAATTAATATGTTTATTTTGCTGAAAAGCAGAATGACAGTGTGAGAGGGAGAGAAATGGAAACAGAGAGAAAGAAAGAAAAAGATGTTATATCTACTGGTTCACTCCCTAAATGGCCTCAACAGCCTAAATGGAACAGGCTGAAGCCAGGAGCTAGAAGTTCCATCCAGATCGCCTACATGGGTGGCAAGGCCTCAAGTGCTTGGACTATCTTCCTCTGCCTTCCCAGGTGCATTAGCAGGAAGCTGGCCTGGAGACAGGATAGCCAGGCTTTGAACTAGCGCAGTGAGATGGGATGCTCATGTTGCAAGCAGCAGCTTAACCTGCTGCCCCAGCAATGATGTTCCCAACTCATTCATCCTTTCAATAGTACTTATTAAGTGTGCACTTTGTGTTAGCATTTTGTGCCAGAGGTGAAGCAATAGAATGTAAGAAGACAAAATCCTGGACCTTACAACACTTACAATCTGTTAATGAAAGATCTTCACTGGGTTTTCATTTTCCAGAGGCGGGGAGTAAAATATAAACAATAAATTATAGAACATGAGGGTGGGTGTGTAGTCTACCAGCTAAGACTCCCACATCCTATATCAGAGTGCCTAGTTTCAGCACCCAGCTCTGGTAATGTACACACCAGCTTCCTGCTAATGCAGACATGGGAGACAGTGGTGATGGCCCAGGTGGTTGGGTTCCTGACACCCATGTGGAAACTCCTAGCTTCCTACTTCAATCCAACTCAGGTCCGGTTATTTGTAGACATTTGGAAAGGAAACCACCAGATGAGAACTCTTTCTGTTTGTATCATTGTCCTTCAGATGGACAAATTAAAAAAAAAATTATATAGTGTATTGAACAGTGCTAAGTTCTAAAGTAGATAGAACAGAATAAAAGTAATGGAAGGAAATTTGAATTGGGGGTGCTACAGGCTGAGTGTGTCCCTCAAGTGTTCACGAGCTGGGAGCTCTGTCCCCAGTGTGGCTATGTTGGAAGTGGTGGAACCTCTAAGAGGTGTGGCCTAGCAGAAGGTGATTAGGTCATGGGGACTCTGCCCCTGAAGGGATTAATGCTGGTCTTGTGGAACGAGTTAGTTCTTCAGAGAGTGGGTTGTGATAAAGCGAGGCCACCCCACACTCTTGGTCTCCTCTTCTGCACACAGCCGTTTCCCTTTCTCCTTCTCAGTGTTGCGACACAGCTGGGTATTAGGAGGGCAGGAGGATCTTACCGGGGGGAAACTGATGGAGACATTTGATCTTGGACATCTCCAAAACCGTGAACTAAATAAACTTTTTTTTTTTTCAAATAACATACCCAATGTCAAGCATTCAGTTATAACAACAGAAAGTGGACTAATGCAAGGGGACAGGTGTATTTTAAATAGAATAGTAAGGGTAGGCCTTACCAAGAACGTGATATTTGATCCCCTAAAAACATCTAAGTGGTGAGGGAAGGAGCTCTGATAGTACTTGGGAAAGCAACATTCGTGGGACATCCACCACTCAGCACACCCACATCCCAAATGAGAGTGCCTGAGGTTTGAGTCCCTGCTCCACGTCCTAACCAGTTTCCTGCCAATGTGCACCCTGGGAGGCAGCAGGCAAAAGCTCAAGAACTTTGATCCCTGTCACCTATGAGGGAAATCAGGATTGACTTCTGGGCTCTTGGCTGCAGCCTGGCCATACTCCAGCTAATGTAGACATTTGGGGAGTGAATCATAAGATGGAAGGTTTTACCTGCCTCTCTGCCTTTCAAATAAAATGAAAACATTGAATACATTAATTTTTAAACCATCAATCCAGTCAGGCATCAACCATGCACACAGGGCTTAGGGAAGGATGTACGGCATGTGTGGTTAGAGGAGTTTTCATTTACTGGTAGGGGAAACCATGATGGTTTGGAGTAGGTTTGGTAGTTGGGGGAAGGAACAAGGGAGAATCAGATAACTCCAAGACAGGTGTTGGACATCCAGAAGGCCTGTTGTGCAGATGGAGAAAGAATTCTGGAGTAGAAGAGACATTCTGGAGGTGTGGCATACCAATTTGTTTTGTGATTTAACTTTTATTTCATAATCATAATCCTAACACTAAAGTCCAGCCAGAGTTTGAGAAGAATAAAGAAATCTCATCAAATGAAGAAATGAAGATTACAATGAAGACAATTGGGAAGCTCTGCTTAGCTATAGAATTTCTGGAATGGTTTTGTAAGTTAAGATTAAAAATCGAATTCCTTAGATTTTCCCACCCAGCAGTGGTGATCTGGCTGGTTTTGCCTTTTCTAGACACACCACACTGCATGACATCTCACACCTTGCCAAGGACTATGGCCTTGCCTTTCAATCGATCATCTTAAAAACACAATCAAAACCCAGGAACACTAAATTGTAGAATGGTCAAGATGCCAAGGATTGTTCTCTGAAATGAGGTTCTAATTAGCAAACTTCTCTGTGGAGATGATCTTGATATGGTATTTTACATCACCTTTCCACTCTGGCACATAATCCCAAGAATCATTTCAGTGAAGTCCCAACTCTCAAATCATTCCCCCAGAGAAGTCAAGTCTTGGGAAACTCGTCTGCGTGAGCTGGAAAGAAACATAGTCCTAGGGGCCGGTGCTGTGGTATAGCAGATAAAGCCGCTGCCTGAACTGCCGGCATCCCATATGGGTACCAGTTGGAGTCCCAGCTGCTCCACTTCCAATCCAGCTCTCTGCTATGGCCTGGGAAAGCAGCAGAGGATGGCCCAAGTCCTTGGGCCCCTGCACCACGTGGGAGACCTGGAAGAAGCTCCTGGCTCCTGGCTTTGGATCAGCACAGCTCCAGCCATTGCAGCCATCTAGGAGTGAACCAGAGGATGGAAGACCCCACCCCCTCTCTGCCTCTTTCTGTAACTCTGCCCTTCAAATAAATAAATAAATCTTAAAAAAAAAAAAAAAAAACATAGTCCTAGAGATCACAGCCAACTCCTAAGGTGATGGTGCCATTTAAACACACACTGCTTGTTTTTATTTTTCATACATACTTATTATGCTTGTAGGATGGTAAAACTAATACAGTAGAGAAGACAAATCAATAATATTAGAGCTCACAGTTACCAGAGCAATGTCCTTGAATGATAATGAATTCTAATGAACAGGAGAGAGATTGGATTTAGCCAGGAATTCGGAGTGTTTATCGACAGAAATAAGTGCCGTAGTCTAAATATCTAAACTTAATTCAAGGTGACAGTATTGAGGTGGGCTTTGCAGATTATATTGCAAGTAGCATCGGTACCATTATGAAATGTGCCTCAGAGAGTTTTCTTGCCCTTTCTATCACAGGGGGACACAGAGAGAAGGCACCGTCTACGAACCAGAGCATGAACCTCTGTCAGACACCAAATCTGCTGGCCCCTGGATCTCTCCAGCTTCTAAAACTGTAAGAAACAAATTTTTGCTGCTTATAAGCTACCTACTCTACAATATTTTGCTGGCACATATGGACTCTCAAGGCATTTTGTAATCTAGTTGTTAGAATCCGCTGTGATAATAATTAAATTAAGCAAACGTATAATTGATGATATTAAAAACAAATGCTTTGCTTCCTCATTATCTTAGTGTTACTAAGTTCCTGAGATTATTTACACCTATTGAGTTGATGTGGTGGGAATACCATCTGATGGTGTGTCACTGCATTTTTCCTCCTAAATCCCCTTTCAGGGTATCACACTGGTGGCTTGGCTCTGCTGTGGCAAGAGTATTCAGACCACAGAAACTGGCAAATGTGACAAATCAAGGCTTTATTTTCCCTGGATAAATGCTTATTAAACATTAACTGGCATATCACTAAAAGGAGGTATGTACATTTGGGTGTTGTAAGAAATGATATTTAAGCCATGTCCCTGGGATGAACATAAATGCAGAAGACAAGGCCAGGCCTGCATATTTTGATGTTAGAAGAGGATGAAGAGCGAGGGAAAAAAACAGTATTAGCCACCAAGGGTTAGGAGAAAAATCAGGAACATGTGTTGTCCTTGAGGAAACGGAAACCATCTATCAGGAAGGAGGATGCTGATGATCTTCAAGGAACCCGCTGCTGAGACCTGACCCTCACTGGCATGGGGTAGGAGAGGTATTGCTCTTGACAAAAGTGATCTCCAGGAAATTCTGAGAATGAAAACCTTCTTGCAGTTAGCTTCAGCACAAATAACTATCTCTAGGAGTTTGGTGTAAAGAGAAGCAGAAGAAAATGAGTTACTGGAGGTGGATGTGGTAAAGGGAGGCTATGGTTTGAACAAGGTTTGGCTCCCCAACTCTTATACATACAGTCATAAGCTAACGGCACTACAGAGGGAAGAGTCTCAATCCAATATGGCATCCAAGGGTGGGGCTTTTGGAAAGGGATTGGGTTGGTTAGGCTGCCAGGGTGGATTTGCATGATCCAATCCTGATGGCTTTATAAGGAGAGATCACACAGGTGAGCTTGCTCCCTTGTCTCTCTCTGTCTCCTGACTCACAAGTGAATTTCCCTCCACACAAGTCCTGCCATCCATTACCTCCATCTGATGCCAGACTAATGCTGCTGCCTGACTGTGGACCGCGAACCTCCTAAATAAAGCTCCCTTTGTCAACAGCCCCTCTCAGGTATTTGTTAGAGCAACAAAAAGCTGATGAATGCCAGGGAGTTTTAATTGGTTTTGTGTTCAAAGAAAAGAGATACTGTACCATGTTTGCATGCTTATGCAAAAGTCAAAGTATAAATTGCTACAGCAGGATGAAAGGTCAGCTTACAAGAATGAGGTGCTTGAAAAGGTCAGAGCATGTGATTGTGAGGGTAAGCGGAGAGTTCAGCTTCCACGGAGCAGAAACAGAACACCCGTGGCAGCCAGAGGGAAGGTGAAGTATGTGAGTACAGACAAAATACTCCTTTCCAACCACATGTTCTCTGAACTAACACCCAAACTCCGAGATTCCTCTCAAGTGGAATTTCTCCTAGGAAGCATTCCCTGACATTCTTCACTGTGGTCAACTGACCTTATCTGTGCTCCACTAGCCCCGGATATAATGTAGAGGGAGAGACAGAGGGAGGGAAGGAGAGAGAGGCAGGGAGAGAGAGGAGAGAGAGAGCACGAGCGAGCGAGGTTCCATTTTCTAGCTGACTCCCCAGATGCCCCAAATGGCTGGGATTGGGCCCAGGCTGAAGTCGGGAACTGGGAATTCAATCCGTGTCCCCAGGTGGATGGCAAGGACACACTCTCGAGCTATCACCACTATCTTCCAGGATCTGCAGTAGCAGGAGTCTGGAATCAAAAGCTGGAGCAGGGACTTGAACTCAGGAAGTCTACTGTGGGGCAGGGGCTTTTCATGATGCCATGAAGGGAACACATTTTATGTTCTCTCAGTAACAATGTGGTGCCTCCCAGCAGAGCTATCGGTGCTTTAGAGCTGGCACAGGGAGACACTCAGTCTTTGGTATTAAAGAGATGAAATCAAAGAAAGGCAGAAGAAATAAAGACATGCGGAATAACAAAGGAAATTATATCACCATTTACCGAAGATCCCATCCAGACAGAAAACCACTAGGGAATTTCCATCCTGATGATGCAGAAATCACAAAAATTAAATTTTCAAAAACTAAACAGAAAACAGTAGAGCCTGATAAAGAGAATATGTCACACTTTGGTATTAAGCCAACTTCACATTCAACTTCAGAGCAGCAGCCTTCAAAAAGACACATTTTAAAATAACTCACAAAAATATTACTCAAAAGTAAGTGTGGTTTTCAAGCAAATGATTTTGGAACATTTTTCAACACCATGTTTATTTTGAGAGAATCCAAAACAATGTTATCTTGTCATCTGTTCTCCAGATTTTTTCCCTAGTCATTCCTCTGCCTTTCCTATCACCTTCACTTCAAAACAATCAAATGGGCAGTCATGGAGAGTGGATTATAACTTCAGGTGCAAATAACAATAACAACAACAATAATAATAATAATCAGCAACTCTTTTAAAGAGAGAGAAAAAACACAACCCAGTGACTGCATGTGACATAACAAGGGAAGCAATAGAATGGAGCTAGAATTTTCTCTCCTGTAGCCTCCCTTAATGGGAAATAGGCCTTCCAACCTCCAAGAAGACTGAGGCTTTGCATTTAATAAGCAGTCCGAACCTAGTCTGCTTCTCCTAAGAGGGACTGTGAACTATGAGCTCAGAAAACATTATTCCTTTGGATCCCTGCTGGGGCAGAAACCATACCTCAAACTTGGCACAAATAGAGAATTAAGCATATGGAGCTGGTGTTCTTGGAGGCCCTTAAGAAGTTGTTATCTTCCCCTTCTCTTCTGCATCAACACCTGGCTCTGACCTGAAGTCTTTCCTCTCAGTATGTGCTGCTTTTGACAACAGACAGGCAGGTAGTGAGGGACAAGGAGTCAGTGGCTGCCGACACCCAAGCCATGTGCACCACCCAAACTGCATCACCTTCCCTGTTGGCTCAACATGGCTGAAGACTCAGCAAACTCACTCTTCATCATGCAGCTAAGCCTCACTTTCCATGATGCTCCAGATGCCATGACGTCTTCCTGGAAATCACCAAGTGTACCGCGGGCCCATGCAAACCCTGCCTCCTTTGAACATTTAATAAGGCCCTTGCCCCTAGCACTACCCTTTAACCTATTAAAAGGACAACCCCAGCCTGAGTAGAGGCAATTCTCCCCTCTCGAGGTTGCCCAAAATCAATTCTGAGTGTGCACCATCCTTTTGTCTTTCCATAAATCCTGTTTTTTGCTCACCCCTATCAATGTCATCTGGTTGTATTCCTACACAGGAGGAAGACACCAACCTGGATTAAGTCTAACCAAGGGTCTCTCCAAGCCCAGCCTGTTATCCCATGGCATAATCCAGGAGTCCCAATCCCCACAATGCTTTCTAATGGTTTCAGAAGTCAGGAGCCCTCTATCCCGTATTTCCTACACATGCCCAATAGTGCGAGCCACTTTGTGTGCTCTGCAAGGTACAGATTCTCCCAGAACTGTCCCTTGGAGATTGTGAATCAGTAGATCTGGGATGGGGGCCAGGTTTCTCCATTAAAATGCAAATGCCCCAAAGGAGAGATAACAGCTTTTAAGTTCTTATTTTATTCATTTGGTTTCTTTATACCTCTTCTCTTTCAGAGGAGAATTTGAAGTGGTTACCCACAAGGTGGCCCAGGAGAAGCCATCAGCCTCAGAAGGATGAGGGATCCCAAGTTGGAGGTCAATGCACTGCTGAGTAACCCTGGACTGGGTGTTCTCCCCGCACTCACGCACAACGTTAGCAGGAAGACCTCTGGGGTGCACATCCCAAAGGGATCCTTCTCTGAGCAACTGCAGAAATGAAACAGTCTCTTCTGCCATTTACCAGCTTAGCTGTGTCAAGAAAATAAATGTTGAAGTTGTAACCCCCAGTATCTCAGAATGTGACTGTATTTAGAAATAGGGCCTTACAGATGTAGCCAAGTTAAGACTAAGTCATACTCAATTAAGGTGGGCTTCCAGCCAATGCATGGTAAAAAGTGTGTACGGGGGGGGGGGGAGGGTTGGTTACAGAGACACTGGGAGGATGGCCAAGAGGAGACATATGCTGGGATTGAGATGATGCTTATGAAGCACCCATAAGCCCAGGAACACGAAGAACTGCCTGCAACTACCAGAAGCTAGAAAGAGGCAAGGAAGGATTTGGTCCTAAAGCCTTCAGGTACAGCAAAGCTCTGTTGACACAGTGATATCAGATTTCTAGCCTCCAGCACTGTCAGAGCATAAATTTTTATTGTTTTAAGCCACCCAATGTGCCGTACCTTGTAATGGCAGCCCTAGGAAAATCAACTACTCAATTAAACGTATGTATGGAATTGTGATGTTTACAGTGTCTGTCTTAGAGCTTATACTCATCTTCCATCCACTTAATTAAAAACAATAAAAACAAAGAGTTTAAAAGTATTGTCAGAAAGCAGTATATCCTTGCCTTCCACCATCACAACTTCCCCTTCCTGTGATATTGAAATAAAATGCTAACATTCCTCCCCAGCAGGTTACAATCAGTGGAAAAGAAGGGAACTGAGCATGCAGAAGCAAAACTATTAGGGGCTAGTGTTATGGCACAGTGGGTTAAGCCACCATCTGCAACACCCAACACCCCATATGGGCACCTGTTCAAGTCCCTGCTGCTCCACTTCCAATCCAGCTCCCTGCAAATGTGCCTGGGAAAGCAGCAGGAGATGGCCCAAGTCCATGGGTCCTTGTACCCATATGGGAGACCTGGATGAAGTTCCAGTCTCCTGGCTTCACTCTTGCCCAGCTCCTGCTATTGCAGTCATTTGGAGAGTGAGCCAGCAGATGGAAGATCTCTCTCTCTCTCTTTCTCTCTCTCTATCTCTTCCTTTCTCTCTGGAACTCTGCCTTTCAAAAAAAAAAAAAAAGTAAACATTTAGCAAGCTAATCAATGGCACAAACAGCCTTGGTTTTACTTGACTTACCTGTCTACCACACAAAAATATCTTCTGTCCTAGGACACAGAAACACTCTGGAATTTTCTATGTTGTTATCCATCATCATTCAGTATTTGGTGTACAGATCTAGCCTGTGTATAATCCAAATGGTCTCATCATAGAAGATCACTAAGAAGCTTCTTTTTTATACTCATACACCTAAATCCAGTGCCTAAAGATAAAATTGCAGGAAATTTAGTTAAAAATATAATTAGAAACTGGGGAACACCTCACTTATTAAAATAGAATGGATGTTCCAATAAGTTGAGAAGCAGTTGGTTTTTATAGGCAGAAAAGGACTGAAGAAAGCTGAAATAATGACCAAAAGTAAACCAGTCTTTTCAAAGTTACTCTCTTTATAGGGTTAAAACAGAAAAGACTTAATTATTCTATTCTCCTGCTTCATTAGGAAAACACCCATTTCAAAGGTTGATTGTGTAGGCCAGCAGCTGCTCACTAGGCTAATCCTCTGCCTGCGGCGCCAGCACCCCAGGTTCTAGTCCCAGTCGGGGCTCCAGTTCTGTCCCGGTTGCTCCTTTTCCAGACCAGCTCTCTGCTGTGGCCCAGGAGTGCAGTGGAGGATGGCCCAGGTCCTTGGGCCCTGCACCCCATGGGAGACCAGGAGGAAGCACCTGGCTCCTGGCTTCGGATCGGCACAGTGCACTGGATACAACGCGCCAGCAGTAGCGGCCACTTTGGGGGTGATCCAACGGAAAAAGGAAGACCTTTCTCTCTCTCTCTCTCCTCTCTCTCTCACTGTCTAACTCTGCCTGTAAAAAAAAAAAAAAAAAAAAAAAGGTTGATTTGAGCAAAATGACTTCACTCTGTTGGATCTGGTGTGCAAGGGTTAGTGTAGGAGGCTAGTCCCATAGTCCCAAACAATGGCTTCCAATAAGCTTCATTCAGCATCACAAATACCTCCAAGCAGTTAGGCTCATCTAGAGCTAGTCTTATTTCAGTCATTGTGGAAGCAACTAAAATTAGGAGATGAAGTTTTCCAAACTGGACTTTCCGTACTCCTTTGTTTTCCCTTCAGAAGTGTTGACTAGCAAACACCCAATTTTCCAAAGACAAAGAGAAATGAACTATTCCTCTGCTTCCTGAACTATTGGACAATTCGCTACTAAGGAATAAATGTTCCCATTCACCTGGTTTTCCAAATAAGATTTGCAGAGTATGCTTCATAAGGCTTTCCTCCAAGAAGCAAATCACAGTAGGTGGGATAAAAGAGGCATGGAGGAGGGTCGTGTAGTCATGAGTAGAATTGTCAGGGCATTTCATGCATCTGTTAGTCTTAGGTTTGATTCCAGAGGAATGCCCTAGCCCTGTGTTTCATGTGAGTGATTAGGGAGGGGGATAGATCCAATCTATGAACAATTTCTTTTAAGCAGCCCTTCAGAAGAGTTTGAATAATAAAATTCTGTGCTAATAAAAATCTACACTAAATTAGTATCTTCATTGCCTTTTCCCTTTAGTAGTCATCTATGAATGACTTCATCTGAAAGAGCAAGTGTTCAAATTTTATGTGGAATGGAATAAAATGTACAGTAGAGAGGATTCAAGAGTCCAAGGTCCCCAGCTCATGGAGAAATTATACTGGTGAATTTATCTAAAGCCACCAAAAATAGGAGACCCTGATCTGATTTTAATTTCTGTCTCTAGACTTGGCAGACCTAACAAAATCACCATATCAGTACAAGTCATAATTGGGCAATTTTAGTTTCTAATGATATGACTCTTCATATTTATACTGATGGTATAATTAGGCCTAATCAGATTATGGGTTCAAATAGGTGGATGATTTTCATTTCTTAAAAAGTACTCACCACACAAAGGTCATTCTAAGGGCACTTAGATGGTTATTGCCTACAGGATAAAATATGCCTGTAGTGTTCTCCATATTTCTTAACAGATGGAATTGGATGGACTAGAACAATTTCCACATGCAAAAAGCCTTCCTCTTAGGTTCCCATCGCTGCTTAACATGGACACGGACACAGACACACACACACACACCACACACACACACACACACCCCAACTCCAGGGGCACACTTGCATCCTTCATTAATGCCATGTGCCATTTGACTTCTGCCAACCTGCCACTTCAGGACAGACGTGCTGCTTTACTGCAGAGGGCCAGAATCTTGAAGGGAAAGATTTCACGAGGCATATAAGGTTACTCAGTCTGTGTTCACTCAAGCAGTGTCTGATAGTCTCAATCTCCCTAGATAGCTTGGTTCTTCCAAGGGCATCTTAGCAGTCTTAGGAGATCTTTTTCTTTCCCATTATTAGTTCAACTCATGCCATACCCCAGCTCTGGGCTGAATAATCCATCCTAACTCTTGGCTCCAGAAACATAAAATTGGCAAAATAAAAGGTGCAACTCTAGCTTCAAATACATCTGAATCTTAATTCCAGCATTTCCCTGTTTTGAATATTCCATCAGCTTGTGCCCTTCTGCCCTGGACACACAACAAATTTGATCACTGGGTTTTGCTCAAAACTCTTTTTTATAGACCTCCCTGTCCTCCACTCTGCACTCTAAGAACCTCACATTCACATGTCAGAGGAATCCTCAGGTACTTATACTTAAGTCATGTGCTACATTATTCTTCATAAGACAACACAGAGAAGCAAAATCGGACCGTGGTTGAGAACATGGGCTCTATAATGGGGTTTCTCTAAATTCAAATCCATTCTGTCAGGTACTATCATATGTGATCTCTGACATTTTAGTTAACTAGCGTGATGGTGCTATTTTTTTTTCCTCCTTTATAAGATTAGGTTAAATTCAGATGTCTCTTTCAGAGGCCTTTTATAAAGATTCAGGGGACTGATGTTTGTATCAACTAGCACAGTTGATACACTGTAAAACCAAACATATCTTAACAATTATCATTACCGGGGCCAGCGCCATGGCTCATTTGGTTAATCCTCCCCCTGTGGCGCTGGCATCCCATATGGGCGCCGGGTTCTAGTCCCGGTTGCTCCTCTTCCAATCCATCTCTCTGCTTTGGCCTGGGAGGGCAGTGGAGGATGGCCCAAGTGCTTGGGCTCCTGCACCCGCATGGGAGACTGGGAAGAAGCACCTGGCTCCTGGCTTCGGATCAGCGCAGTGCCAGTGGTGGCAACCATTTGGGGGGTGAACCAACGGAAGGAAGACCTTTCTCTCTGTCTCTCCCTCTCACTGCCTAACACTATCTGTCAAATAAAAAAATTATCATTACCATAAAATGAGCTCTCAATAAATGTGCTCATCAATATGTCTATACTTACCATCATCTTTTATCATTATTATCACGTTTTTCATCCTTATCATCAAATCCTATATTTGGAAGCTACTATAGAAATTGGCTATAAAACTTCAAAATAAGGAAATAGGGCACTGAAAGATGTTTTGCTCTGTTTAAGAAGAAACAATTATATAGACAAATGGATAAATATGTGTGTGTGTCTATCTAACAATGAAATAGTATTCAACCATAAAATGATGATATGATATCATTTGCAGCAAAATGGATGAAACCGATGGTCATTGTGGTAAGTGAAATAAGTCAGACACAGACCGGCAAATATCATATGTTCTCTCTCATATGTGGAAGCTAAAAAAAATGTTGTGATTGTGATTACTAGAGATTGGAAAGGGTTGGGGAGGAGAGAGAAAAGAGGTTGGATAGGGGCCAACACTGTGGTGTAGAAGGCTTTGGATCAGCTCAGCTCTGGCCATTGCGGTCATTTGAGGAATGGACCAGCGAATGGAAGATCTCTCCTCTCTGGCTCTACCTCTCTCTGTAACCCTGTCATTCAAATAAATAAAATAAATCTTTAAAATTCAAAAAAAGAAAGACATGGAAACAATAAAGACAAAAGAGGAGAGACATGAAGAAAAAATTCTAAAAAGAAAAATCAGAAAACAAAACATAAACAGAATCAATAATTTGACAGAAGGAATTTTTCCAAATCTGAAATTGATACTAATGGGGAAATTTGAAAGTGTTTCTTGACACTTAGGAAAACTTCATGAGAAAAAACTAGATAATTACGCTTAACCAAACTTAGCAGAAATTTCAAATTTCAGAGATGCAAGAATTCCACAAACATTCTAAAAACTATTAGATTATTCATTAAGGAATAAAACTCAGTCATAAATTTTTTCATTAGACAAAACATTAGATATCACAGCAGTAATATTTCTAGAATTCAGTAGAAAAAATATTAATCTAAAAATTCTATACCAATTTAGTCATAAGTCATACCAAAAGCAGCACAAAGGTGTTCTCACTCAGAAATGAGTCCCACACTTGTCTACTTTTTTTTTCTTTTTGACAGGCAGAGTGGATAGTGAGAGAGAGAGGCAGAGAGAAAGGTCTTCCCTTTTGCCGTTGGTTCACCCTCCAATGGCCGCTGTGGCCGGCGCATCGTGCTAATCCGAAGCCAGGAGCCAGGTGCTTCTCCTGGTCTCCCATGCGGGTGCAGGGCCCAAGCACTTGGGCCATCCTCCACTGCCTTCCCAGGCCATAGCAGAGAGCTGGCCTGGAAGAGGGGCAACCGGGATAGAATCCAGCGCCCCAACCGGGACTAGAACCCGGTGTGCCAGCACCGCAAGGCAGAGGATTAGCCTGTTAAGCCACAGTGCCGGCTTGTCTACTTTTACTACTCGTATCAATATAGTGCTGCAAGAATTAGCAAGAATAATTAGGGAGCAGAAAGAAATAAAGGGCATCAAAACCAGAAAAGAGGAAGTCAAATTACCCATGTTTGCGGATGACATGATGCTGTACATGGAAAAACTAAACACTCCACCAAAAAACTACTAGAACTGACAACCCAATTCAGTAAAGTTACAGGTTACAAAATAAACATAGAAAAATATAGTAACTTTTTATATGTTAATGATGAATTCACTGAAAGAGAAATAAAAAAATCCCATTCACAATAACCACACAAAAAAATGAAATACTTAGGAATAAATTTAACCAAAGAAGTGAAAGATCTCTCCAATGAAAATTATCAAACACTGATGAAAGAAATCATCAAGGACACAAAAAAATGGAAAGACTGCCCACAGACTGGAAGAAACAATAGTCATTAAAATGTCTATACTACCTAATCTAAAGATTCAATACAATCCCTATCAAAATATCAATGACACTTTTACATAATTAGAAAACACAATCCTAAATTCATGGAATCACAAAAGCCAAAGATAGCCAAGGCAATCTTGGGCAAGAAAAATTGAGCTGCAGACATCACAATTTCTGACTCCAAAGCATACTACAAAGCTATACTAATTAACAAAATATATGCTACTGGCCTAAAAACTGTGACAGAGATCAATGGAACAGAACAGAAAGCCCATAAATTAATCCACATAACTACAGCCAACTGATTAGTGACAAAAGTACTCAGACCATACCGTGGAGTAAGGATAATCTCTTCAACAAATGGTGCTGGCAGAACTGGAAGTATATATGTAGAAGGATGAAATTAGATCCATATCTCTCACAGCATGTAAAAATCAACTCAAGATGGATCAAAGACCTAAATTTAAGACCTGAGACTATGAAGTTGCTGGAAGAAAATATAGGGGAAACGCTACAAGACATTTGTCTAGGGGATGACTTCTTGGACAAGACCCTCAAAGCACAGCCAACAAAAGCAAAACTAAACAAATGGGGTCATAGCAAACTCAGAAGCTTCAGCACAGAAAAGGAAACAATCGATACAGTGAAGAGATAGCCAAGTTTCATATATTTCATATACACAGGTTTAGGAACAAAATGCAGCTTCCCCTCCCTCCTGTCCACATTCCAACTATTCTTCCCTCTCCCCCTCAGATTCCTATTCTTAATTTTTACGATGATATATTATCAGTTTACTTACTGATCTTATAGTTAGCCCTACTCTAAGTAGAGGAGTTCAGCAAACAGTATGAAAAGAAAAAGATATTTGAACGCTATCTATCTGACAAAAGAATTTCTCAGCAGAATATATCTAGAATATATTATCAACTTTAAAAACTCAACAAAAAAATAACAAACAACCCAGTTAAGAAATTGGGAAAGGAACTCAATAGTTCTCAAAAGAAGAAATAAAAATGGCCAACAAATATATGAAAATATCTTCAACATCTCTAGCCATAAAAGAAATGCAAGTCAAATCCACAATGAGATAGCACCTCACTCATGTCAGAACAGTTAAAATTCAAAAGAGCAAAAAAATGCTGGCAAGGATGTAGTGAAAGGGGAACAACATACACTGTTGATGGGAAATTTAAATTAGTACAGCCACAATGGAGAAACGCATGGAGATTCCTTTAAAAACAAAAAACAAGGGCCAGAGATGTGGGGTGGAAGGCTAAGCCTCCACCTGCAGTGCTGGCATTCCATATGGATGCCAGTTCACGTCCTTACTGCTCCACTTATGATTCAGCTCTCTGCTAATGGCCTGGGAAAGCAGCGGAAGATGGCACAAGTGCTTGGGCCCCTGCACCAGTGTGGAAGACCCAAAAGAAGCTCCTGGCTCCTGGCTCCTGGCTCTAGATCAGCCCAGCTCCAGATGTTGTAGCCATATAGAGAGTGACCAGCCGATGGAAGACCTCTCTGTCTGTAACTCTGCCTCTCAAATAAATGAATACATAATTTTTTGGAAAAGAATATCTTCACAATGCCAAACAAACAATAAAAGCGAGGAAACAAGAACAAGGAAGACATTACTACGCTCCCAAATGAACATGACACTCCAATACAAGATTATGAAGATGATGAGATAGAAGAAATGCAAGATACAGAATTCAAAAAATTTATGATAAGAACATTTAGAAGTTATCAAAAACAAATGCATGAGCTACAGAAATTCATACAGGACAGGACAGAAAATCTCTCGTGAAAATGAAATATTAAGGAGGAATCAAAATGAAATGAAGAAACTGGTAGAAAATGAAATTGTGATACTGAAGAGAAATCAAAATGAAATGAAGAATTCAACAGAACAAATGAAAAACACATTTGAGAGCCTTAAAAACAGAATGGGTGAAGCAGAAGAGAGAATATCAGACTTAGAAAACAGAGAACAGGAAAGTATACAGTCAAACCAAAAAAAGGAAGAGGAAATTAGAAATCTAAAAAATATTGTCAGAAATCTACAGGATACTATTAAAAAACCCAACATTCAGCTTCTAGGAGTTCCTGAAGGCATGGAGAAAGAGAGAGAAAGGATTAGAAGGCCTTTTTAGTGAGATCCTAGCAGAAACATTTCCGGGTTTGGAGAAGGAAAGAGACATTCAAGTACAGGAAGCACATAGAACCCCCAATAAACATGATCAAAAGAGATCCTCACCACGACACATTGAAACATAAAGAAAAGATTCTAAAATGCACAAGAGAGAAATGTCAGATTACTCTCAGAGGATCTCCAATTAGACTCACAGCAGACTTCTCATCAGAAACCCTACAGGCTAGGAAGGAATGGCGAGATATAGCCCAGGTAATAAGAGAGAAAAACTGCCAGACCAGAATATTATATCCTGCAAAGCTCTCATTTGTGAATGAAGGTGAAATAAAGACCTTTCATAGCAAACATAAATTGAAAGAATTTGTCACCACTCATTCAGCCCTGCAAAAGATGCTTAAAGATGTGTTACACACAGAAACACAGAAACATGTTCATCAATATGAAAGAAGGTAAAGGAAGAAAACCTCACAGCAAAAGATCATAGGAAGTTCAAAGCATATATTAGAAAATTTCTTTGGAAAAATGGCAGGGCAAAGTCACTACTTATCAACAGTCACCTTGAATGTAAATGGCCTCAACTCTCCAGTTAAAAGACACAGACTGGCTGAATGGATTAAGGAACAAAACTCATCTATTTGCTGCTTACAAGAAACACATCTTTCCAACAAAGATGCATGCAGACTGAAAGGGAAAGGTTGGAAAAAGATATTCCATGCCAACAGAAACCAAAAAAGAGCTGGCGTAGCCATCTTAATATCAGACAAAATAAACTTTAACACAAAAACCGGGACTAGAACCCGGGGTGCTGGCGCCACAGGTGGAGGATTACCCTACTGAGCCGTGGCACCGGCCTAGAATGTTATACTACTGTAGTTTTAATGATCTATGATTACTTTAAAATTTAGAGTGTAAGGGTGAAATGGTCATTTTCCATTCAATTATTGTTTATAACCATTGTCTATTCCCACTAAACTAGAGTCTTTTTGCTTTTTACTTATTAAACTTGTTCAGTGAAACATTAAGCCTTTTTATACTAATGTAAATTTAAAAACATGTTATCTCAAAACTTAAAATAAGAGAAAGAAAGATGGAGGGAGGGTGGGAGGGAGAGAAGGAGGGAAAATTATTATATTCTAAGAATTGCACCTATGAATTATATTGAACCTGGTACTAAAGGAAGGAGGAGGGATGGTGGGAGTGTGGTGGAGAGGGAAGGTAGTGTGGGAAGTATCACTGTGCTCCTAAATCTGTATATATGAAATACATGAAATCAGTTCACCTTATATAAATTAAAAAATTTGAAAAAACTAATTAAAAATAATAAAAATCTTTTTAAAAATTAATCCTCCACTGTGTATCATTATTCCATGAATTCCTTATCCTCAACAATAAAAGAATGACAACAAAAAAAATTGGGGACAATGTTGGAGTGCAGCTGGTTAAGCCACCAACTGAGATGCTGGCATCCCATATGAGCACTGGTTCAAACCCCGGCTGCTCTACTTCTAATCCAGCGTCCTGCTAATGCATCTGAGAAAGCAGTGGATGACAGTCCATGCACTTGGGCCTCTGCCACCCTCACGGGAAACCAGGATGGAATTCCAGGCTCCTGGCTTTAGCCTGGCCAAGCCCTGACTGTTGTGGACATTTCGGGTGTGAACCAGCAATGGAAGATTTCTCTCTGTCTCTCCCTCACTCTCTGAAATTCTGCCTTTCAAACAAATAAAATAAACCTTTAAAAAAAGAAAAAGTAAAAATTTCAGATCAAGAACTCCGAAATGGATTTTGAATCAGTACAGAAACTTACAATCCACAATGGTGTGGGTGTCTTGAAATCAGCGTTTTCTAACTAAACATTAAATCCTCAGAAAAGCACACTCAGGAAAAAAAAATAGGAAGTTTTCAAAACCTCTGAAACCTAACACTGACTGATAACCTAAAGCCAACATGCAGGAGAAATGGAAATTGATGATAAGATGATAGAAGTTAAATTGAGGAAAATCCTACTTGGCATTCTGGTCCTGACTCCCCACAGCATCATTATATGAAACAGAAACAGATGGGGGCAAAAATGTAAATACGTCCCCATATTTAATGATCTAAAGCTTGTACCAGCCAAAAAAACAAGACAATTATTTTTCTTCACATTTTAGATGTTGCTAGGTTGGGCAAAAAGTATACTTTGTTTTTCTTTTTGTACCAGTGCATGATTTTTATCCACTTTATTTCCTGGTAGTTGGAATGAAGTTCTACAAAATCTAACAAATGAGCAGAAAACAAAGAGAACAGTGCTCTCTGAGTTTACTTTCCATTACAAAAGCAGCACTAAACGTAGAAGGGAAAAAAACCTCTAATAGAAAAGCCTACTGGGTGCCATTTTTTTGAATGTCTATCCTGTCCACATCTCATGTTGAAATCTAATTGCAAACGCCACACAATCACCTAGTCTAGAAAATTCTTTGTGCCAAAAAAATAAATATAAAATTATAGCAAATATGAAATACAATTGGGGGTAGACCTTTGATACAAGGGCTAAGATGTCGCTTGGGGTGACTGCATCCCATACTGAAGCACCTAAGTTCAAGTCCTGGCTCTTCTTCCAGTTTCAGCTTCCTGATAACTTTACCCTCGGAGGCAGCATCCTCAAATAGTTGGGTCCCCACCACCCTCTGGGAGACCCAGATTGAGTGTCCAGCTCCTGGCTTTAGCCTGACCCAAATCTGACTCTTTCAAGCACTTGGGAAATGAACCAGTGACAGAAGATTTCTGTCTCTATCTCTCTTTTATTTATTTTTTTATTTTTTGACAGGCAGAGTGGACAGTGAGAGAAAAAGAGACAGAGAGAAAGGTCTTCCTTTTGCCGTTGGTTCACCTTCCAATGGCTGCCGCGGCTGGCGGGCTGCGGCCAGCGCACTGCGCTGATCCGAAGCCAGGAGCCAGGTGCTTCTCCTGGTCTCCCATGGGGTGCAGGGCCCAAGCACTTGGACCATCCTCCACTGCACTCCCGGGACACAGCAGAGAGCTGGCCTGGAAGAGGGACAACCGGGACAGAATCCGGCGCCCCTACCGGGACTAGAACCCGGTGTGCCAGAGCCGCAAGGCGGAGGATTAGCCTAGTGAGCTGCGGCGCCGGCCTCTATCTCTCTTTCAAAGACAAAAATAAGTTAAAATAAAAAAGAAAACACGGTTGAGCATTACAGTACAGCAGATTTAGCTGCCATTTGGATACCTATATCCCATATCAGAGTGCCTGCAATTGTACCCTAGTTCTGCTTCAGGTCCAGAGTCCTACAAATGGGAGACAGCAGGTGATGGCCATGTACTTGGGTCCCCGTTACCCTTATGCATGACCTGGATGTAATTTCAGGCCCCTAGCTTCAGGCTGGCTCAGCCCCAGCTGCTGTAAGCATTTGCAGATTGAGCCAGCAGACTCTCTCTCTCTCTTTCTCTCTCTCTCTCTTTCAAACAAATAAATAAAAATTAAAATAAACAAAATGGTTTAAGTTAAATAGGATAGCTTCCAAAAAAGTAAGAGAGATGAGAGTTGTGAATGCATCAGGCTGAGACAAAACTTGCATCACCAGCTTCCTGTATGGGATTCCCAGTTTGAATCCCAGCTGCTGTTTCAGATCCAACTTCCTGCTAACATGTCTGCGAAAGCCATGGATGATGAACCAAGTAGTTAGGCCCTTGCCACCCACGTGGGAGACCCGTATGGAATTCCTGACTCTTGGTTTAGTCCTGGCCTGGACCTGGCTGGATGGTCATCTGAGGAGTGAACCAGAACACAGAAGATCTTTCTTTCTCTCTCTCTCCCTCCCTCTCTCATACATACATACATCTTTAACAAAAAAAAAAAGAAAAGAAAAAAGAAAGAAAAAAAACGTTTTCAGAAAAGAATATAGAATACCAAGTTCTTTATGCAAGAGGTGATGCCAGCTCCACAGCTCACTTGGCTAATCCTCCGCCTACGGCGCCAGCACCCCAGGTTCTAGTCCCGGTTGGGGCGCCAGGTTCTAGTCCCAGTTGCTCCTCCTCCAGTCCAGCTCTCTGCTGTGGCCCAGGAAGGCAGTGGAGGATGGCCCAAGTGCTTGGGCCCTGCACCTGCTTGGGAGACTGGGAGGAAGCACCTAGCTCCTGGCTTTGGATCGGCGCAGTGTGCCGGCCGTAGTGGCCATTTGGGGGGTGAACCAATGGAAGGAAGACCTTTCTCTCTTTCTTTTAAAGAGACCTTTGTCTCTTTCTCTCACTAACTTTGCCTTTCAAAAAAAAAGAGGTGACAACAGGGGACCCGGTGTTGTGGCATAGTGGGTAAAGCTACCACCTGCAATGCCAGCAGGTGCTGGCGCTAGTTCGAATCCCATCTGCTCCACTTCTGATTCAGCTCTCTATTATGGCCTGCGAAAGCAGTAGAAGATGGCCCAAGTACTTGGGCCCCTGCACCCACGTGGCAGACTCAGAAAGAAGCTCCTGGCTCCTGCCTTCAAATTGGCCCAACTCTGGCCTTTGCAGCCATTTAGGGAATGAACCAGCAGATGGAAGAAACCCGGCCCCCGCCCACCTCTGCCTCTCTGTAACTCTGCCTTTCAAATAAAGAAAAAGGTTACAATGGAATTTTTAAATCAATCAGAAAAATTAAATGAAAAATTTAACAATAAAGAATTTAAACCCAAAACAAAAATTAGTGAAATCTACATGAAGGGCAATCTAGAAAGAATAGGTGAGGAAGAAATTCAAATAACAATCTGAAAGTCAAACTCTATAAAGCATTAGCACACAAGAGTACAAATGTATTGAAACAATTGGAGAAAATACGGACAAGAGAGAAGATGAAGGGAAATGAGATATCATAGGAATAATAGGTGTTTCTGAAGAAGCCAAAACAAAAAGAAAAAATTGAGTACTAAATGAGCCATTAGAGGAAAATCTTCATAAACTTAAAGGGAGTCCAATGCATACAAATCAAGAAATTACTATTTCCCAAGAAAAATCAATGAGAAGAAATGTTTTACCTAATGACGTTGTGGTAACATTTTTGAATGACAGTAATGCTAGTGACACGACTCTTCATTCAGCCTTCACTCACCTCTACCTGACCTGCCAAATGGTCATATCTGAAGAAATAAAATAATTGTTTGATATATAACTTCGCTTCTGCAATATTAAATGCCAAAATTAAGTGGAACAAAACGGAAGCAACTATTCGAGTTCAAGACATTTTCATCTATGCAAATCTCAGAAATTGCATTCCAAAAGACTGAGAAAATATAACTCATAGCCCCTGAAGATTAGTTAAAAACACATATTAATCTAAGAAACACTTTAAAGTCTAGATATAAAATGGATTGCAAGTCAAAGTGCATCTCCAAAGATAAGTTACATAAGTATAATGATGTAAGTGCAACCATTCGTATATAAAAATACACTGTTATCAGTAGCAACACCGAGGTTTCAGAGAAGGAAATGGATACTGTGAAACTGTAGAAAGAAAAGAACAAGTATCCTAAACTTTTTAAGTTAAATGGGGAAACATCCAAAAGAAAACTCTTTTTTTTTTTTTTTTTTTTTTTGACAAGCAGAGTGGATAGAGAGACAGAAAGAAAGGTCTTCCTTTTTGCCATTGGTTCACCCTCCAATGGCCACTGCGGCCAGCACATCTCGCTGATCCGAAGCCAGGAGCCAGATGCTTCTCCTGGTCTCCGATGCGGGTGCAGGGCCCAAGCACTTGGGCCATCCTCCACTGCCTTCCCAGGCCATAGCAGAGAGCTGGCCTGGAAGAGGGACAACCAGGACAGAATCCGGCGCCCCGACCGGGACTAGAACCCGGTGTGCCGGCGCCGCAAAGCGGAGGATTAGCCTGTTAAGCCACGGTGCCAGCCCAAAAGAAAACTCTTTATGCATTCCATGTTAAGGGTAATGTGGTTAAACTTTTCTAGTAAGCACTCACGGAATGGAAAAAAGATAAATATTCCGCCAAAATTATTTGCAATATAAAAGCAAGGAAAACAAACAGGAAATAAAGAAACATTAAGGAAGCATTTATATTGAAATATCAGACCAAAAAAAAAAAAAAAACCA
Source organism: Lepus europaeus (assembly GCF_033115175.1). NCBI lineage: Eukaryota > Metazoa > Chordata > Mammalia > Lagomorpha > Leporidae > Lepus > Lepus europaeus. The sequence continues at coordinate 12,023,500 of NC_084842.1, forward strand.
TAATTAACACCAACTTTAGAAAATATTAAAAGCTTGTATCTGTCCAGAACCTCAAAATGTGACCTCATTGGTAAATATGGTCTTTGCAGGGTAATTAGTCAATATGAGGTCATTGGATCATCTGCTACAACCTTGAAATTAGAAAAATGGACATTGTAGGGGCCAGCACTGTAGTATAATAGGCTAAGCCTCTGCCTGTGGTGCAGGCATCCCACACAGGCACCAGTTCACATCCCAACTGCTCCTCTTCCGATCCAGCTCTCTGCTATGGCCTGGGAAAACTGTAGAAGATGTCCCAAATGTTTGGGCCCCTGCACTCATGTTGGAGATCCAGAAGAAGCTCCTGGCTTCAGATCGGCCCAGCCCCAGCCATTGTGGCCATTTGAGGAATGAACCAGCAAATGGATGATCTTTCTCTCTGTCCCTTCCTCTCTCTTTCTGTGGCTCTACCTCTCAAATAAATAAATAAATAAATATTAAAAAGGAAAAATGGACATTATATACATTTCCCTATAAAAAGTGAAATATTCTCCTAATTATATCCAAAATTGAGAGGAGGGAATGGACTCTTAAAAAATAAAGTTAAAGCTGACTGATACAAAATGATCTTTAACAGGAAACAACAGTGCCTCTGGCTACAGTCACTGTAGGAGGTACTAGAATTTATGATCAATCTATGGATATGTGTTCCTATAATACAAACAAGCTAATGTTTAAATTATTCCAATAAAATATGTGGCCCAAAATACAAAACAAAAAGAGTGAGCAGAGATTTTTCAGTGAAAGAAAAACTGTAGTAGAATATTAATATCAGATAAAAAATTCTAAGTAACATCACATGAAATGAAATCAATTACAATTTAATAACAGCATGTAAAATCATTCTACTAGTGATACAGCTACCATAAATCTTGGCATTCCTTTGCTTGTAGCTGTATCACCTTAGTCTCTTCCTCCATCATCACATGGCATTCTTACCTATTAAGTGTCTTTGTGTCTCAGCATGGGCTCATCGGTGAACTAATGAGACCCATCCAAATCCAGTATGATCACATGTTAACGAATCACAAAGCAAGAAGCCCATTTCTAAAAAATGCCACATTCTGATGTTCCAGGTAGAAATGAATTCTAGGTGGTACACTGTACAACCCAGGACACTATGCTACAGCGAAAATCTCAGAAAATTCCCAATTGTGGAAACTGTTCAGGCCACTCTCTTCAACTATGACATATAAAGCAGAAAAATAATTTCCTCTTAAATTACTCTCAAGGCAAAAAGAAAGACCTGAAACTACACATAATCTAAAAATAATGACAACAAAAACAATACCAACAAGAATGTTGAGAATGATTTTAAAATGCACTCAGAAAAAGTTGACGTTTTCACTTATTATTGTGATTTTTAAAAAATTATTTATTGAGAAGAAGAGAGCAGCCATCTACCAGTCGACTCCCCAAATGTTCACAGTAGCTGGGGCTGGGCCAGAGCTGAGGTCGGAAGCTGGACCTGCAATGCAGGTCTCCCTCATGGGTGGCAGAAATTCAACCAGTCGAGCTATCCCTGCTGCCTCCCAGGACCTGGCAGGGAGCTGGAGTCAGGAGCCAGAGACAGGAATTGTCCCTGGGCTCTCTTCTGTGGGGCACAGGTGTCCTAACTAAGCTAAATGTCTACTACTACTAACTTGTGTCTTTAAAGGATTTATTATTAAAAATGAAATAATCATATTATGAACTAAGCATTTAACTCGACACTAGAAAAAATACTAAAAATAAAATAAAAAAGCAAAGAAATAGCAAAGATGAAGTAAGATATTAAAAGATACATCTAGTAACTGTTGGATCTAAGTGACAGTGCTGATAAAACAGCCAAGCCTTCAACCAGGAGAACATATATAGAGAGAACAACAGGAACAGACTGAAAACACACACACACACACACACAAACACTAAATGGTTAATGAGATACAATGTTTCTTCAAAAAGTTTATGGAAAATGATATCAAGAGATAAGTTTACTTTTGTGCAAAAATCTTTGACATTCATGCATGGATTTTTGTAATGCGCATTCTCCATGATTTTTTTGTGAAGAGCCCTCATATAATGATAGTAAAAAGCTATCAAATATGGGGCCAGCCTTGTGGCCCAGTGGGTCAAGCTTGTGACACCAGCTTCCCACATGAGCACCGGTTCCAGTCCCAGTTGCTTCACTTCCAATCCAGCTCCCTGCTAATGTGCCTGGGAGAGCAGTGGCAAATGACCCAAACACCTGGGTCCCTGTCATCAATGTGGAAGACCCGGCTGAAGCTCTTGGCTCCTGGCTTTGATCTGGCCCAGCCCTAACAGTTGTAGTCATTTGGGAAATAAAGCAGTACATGAAAGATCTCTCTCTGTCTCTCTCTCTGTAACTCTGCCTTTCAAATAATTATCTTAAAAAGTCAAATAATACTGAATAAAACCCTCTAAAAAGTTTGAAACATCAATAGTGTAGAATCTCTGAGGAAGTTCCTCTTGAGAATTCTGATGCCCATTCTACCAGGAATGTGAGTGCATGGGGAGGCTCTCTCCAGGAATAAAAACTGACCAATGCTCCAGGAAGCCACTTCACCCAAAGTCACTCTCTTCCCTCCATGGTGGCAGCCCACGAGCAGTGATGGGTCAACTGTGGGCAACCCTGCAGGGCAATCCCAGACCAAGAGCTCTGTAGAGTGTCATCTGTGGTTTCTCTTGCCACCTCATCACAGCTCATTCCTCTCAGTTTTGTTGCCCTCACCACCCACAGATTTTGTTAGATGCAACCTACATTGTACCCTGTGCACAAGTGTCAGAGGTTTGGAGTCCACCTCCCAGGGGATCAGAACTGCAAAAGCAACTCCAAGGTGTGGCCCTCTGCTTTCCTCTGTTCTGTCCACAGTGTCTGGCACAGAGTAGGTACTCTGTCATTCTTGCAGAAGGAGCTGATGAACCAAGAAGGCAGAAAGGAAAACAGAAATGAAGAAAACCAAACCCAAAGGATGCTGCAGTTATATTAATATCTGTGGAAGAGGCCGGCACCGTGGCTCAACAGGCTAATCCTCTGCTTTGCGGCGCCGGCACACGGGTTCTAGTCCCGGTCGGGGCGCCGGATTCTGTCCTGGTTGCCCCTCTTCCAGGCCAGCTGTCTGCTATGGCCTGGGAAGGCAGTGGAGGATGGCCCAGGTCCTTGAGCCCTGCACCCGCATGGGAGACCAGAAGCACCTGGCTCCTGGCTTCGGATCAGCACGATGAGGTGGCCGCAGCGACCATTGGAGGGTGAACCAATGGCAAAAAGGAAGACCTTTCTCTCTGTCTCTCTCTCTTTCTCACTATCCACTCTGCCTGTCAAAAAAAAAAAAAAAAATCCGTGGAAGAAAAAAGAGACATTTGGAGAACGGGTGATTGTGTATAGCTCTTGTCTCTTCCATTGAGGAACAATCTTTTGCTTAGTTTTGCTTTACTTTGTTTTTTTTTTTTTCTTTCTCTTCATATATTTGCTGAACTCCTCTACTTAGAGTAGGGCTAACTATAAGATCACTAAGTAAACTAATCAATGTAAAAATTAAGAATGGGAATCTGAAGGGGGGATGGCTAGAACATGGGTGAGAGGGAAGGGAAGCCCTTCTTTGTTCCTAAATCTGTATATATGAAATATATGAAACGTATAACTTAAAAAGAAGAAAAAAATTTCAAGAAACAGATAATTCCAGAAAAATATGAATACTTTCTAAAATCACTTTTTGCAAGAAACATATTCATTTGCCCAACATTACACCTGAAAAACCAGCTATAGATCAATTCTCTTTTACATATTTAGAAAAATCTTTTATTAAAAATTTGACAAATAGAATTCAGGGAATATCAAGAGCATAATACATCAAGATTAAACAAGATATATTCTGATCAGATGCTCCACCATCAGAAATTCTAGTGCCTCAAATCATCACACCACTAAGTCAAGGGGGAAAAAAACTGTCTACAAATATGCTAGGAAACCAGGTAGTTAAAATGTATCTCCATCCCTAACAAAATCCTTAAAATCTAAGAATAGATTAATACGTTAGTATCATAATGAAGAACATCTAACACCAAAGAATGTTAGTGAGCATTCTTCTCAGAAATCAGTTTCAGAGCCATCTCTGTTATATTTAGGAAGAAGAATGCCCACATCAATCAACTCCGTTCTGGAAATCTTAGTCAATGTAAATATGTACACATATGTGCATATATATGGCTTACATATCACACCCTACATTATATGATAGAAAAAGGAGAAAAAATAGTTTTCATATGACATAATTAGCTACTTGGACTTTTTTTAATCAGCTGGTAAACTATGGTAACTAATAGATGAGTGAATCAGTTTGGACTATTTCTATGTCTGTCTCTCAGATACAGATGTTGGGAGGATTGGGATGGGTGTTTGGCACAATGGTTAACAGGGATACTCGCATCCCATATCAGAGTACCTGGATTCAAGTACTAGCTCCTCCACTTCTTTTTTATTTTCAAAGATTTATTTGTTTATTTGAAAGGCAGAATTGGTACTGGTATTGTGGCATAGTGGGAGATCTAGATGGAGTTCCAGGATCCTGGCTTTGGCTTGGTCCAGTATTGACTGTTACAGGCATTTGGGGAGTGAATCAGTAGATAGAAGATTTCTCGCTCTCTCTCCTCTTTGCTTTGAAATAAAGTGAAAAAAAATTAAAAATTAACAAAAAGATAAAAGGAATGTTACTTGTTCCTGCCTTTCTCAAAAAAAGTTTGGTAACAAGTAACTTTGGCAAATCCAAATACAGGAATTTCAATGATGTAAAAAAATATGCATAATATGCTTGCTGGTTTATTATTCATAAAAAAATAAAAACAATCTAAATACACAGAAATGGAAAATGGTTAAGTAAGTTATGATTCATCCCCATGATGAAATTATTTATTTTCTGTAAATAAAGTTTTTAAAGAAATTTTAGTAACTGGGAAACTGTTTGATAAAATAACAAGTGACAGGAGCAAGCTACCAGTTTGTACCATCTGACTCCATCTAAAACACAAAAATACATTCAAAAGACTGTAAGTAAACAACATAAAACCAAGAACTGTTTGGGGGACTGGCACTGTGGCATAATAGGCTAGGCCTCTACCTGCAGCACCAGCATCCCATATGGGAACTGGTTCTTGTCCTGCTGCTCTTCTTCTGATCCACCTCCATGCTAATGACCTGGGAAAGCAGTAGAAAATGGCCCAAGTGCTTGGGCCCCTGCACGCATGCGGGAGACCTGGAGGAAGCTCCTGGCTCCTGGCTTCAGAACAGCCCAGCTCCAGCCATTTGTGGCCATTTGGGGAGTGAACCAGCAGATAAAAGACCTTTCTCTTTGTCTCTTCCCTTTCTATGTATAACTCTGCTATTGGAATAAAATAAATGAATCTTTAAAAAATAAAAAAATAAAATGAATCAACACAAGAGCTCACCTACTCTTTCGTAGGGAGAGAAGCCAAGATTCTGACTGCCTTTCTTGTATCAGTTTGGAAGCAGCGTCCCTGTGCATATTTAAGACTTCCATTGTGCAAGAGTTCAGGAAACTAATGGGGCTCCTCAGGCTTTCGTGACTCATAAACCTAATGCTCTTTTAGTATCATTTTGGCTGAGCATATTTCGTAACCGCAGTTGAAAAGCAAAAGCATTTAAAATAACAATCTCAAAAGTCTTTCCAGCCTCTCTAATTAGAGTAAAATAAATTGGATCTTAGAATTAGAGGTTGTGCTTGCACAGGCTGTGGAACATCCCACTGGTTTCTGCTATCTTAACTATGAGGAAAATGATAATTTCTAATATTTCATTTTCATTTTGCTCTTAGCTGTCAAAAAAATATTCCTGTGAGGACTGAAACAACCTGTCTGGTCATGTACTTTAACTTGGATCATCTTCTCCTGGTTTGACTTGGATTTTATTCATTTTTTTAATTAGTTATTTTAGATTTTATTAGGTCTCTGAGAAAGGGTATGAGATTTAGTTTATTGTCTCTAGAGGGATCAAGACTCTCATGTTATCACTGCCAGTAAATATTTATTGGATTCAAGTCTGTTACAACAAACACCAGACATGGCTCCAACATATCTTTCTATTCTGAAAAAACAAACAAACAAACAAGATAATCTATTCAATTTATAGTGTCTTTGTGATCTTTTTGTCCTTGTAATTTATTAAATGGAAAGAGTCCCTGATTCGAAATCAATTCTTTAGCAAAGATATCTAATTGCTGGACCAGTAGGTTTGAGGTTGAGCCCTGAGGACCTTATCTGATTATGCCTGTATTATTTACTCCAACTACCCTAGTCAATCTTTATTTCTGGCTTAAAAACATACGAATGCAGTTCTTTACTCAGACTTTAAAAATGACACCAAAGAAAAGAGTGAGCTAACCCTTAATGTGAACATAAAGACTTTAAGCACATTCAAACACTTTCCTATAGAATAGGGCTTGGCACCGTGGTGTAATAGGTAAAGTCGCTGCTTGCGATGCTGGCATCCCATATGGGTGCCAGTTCGTGTCCTGGCTGCTCCACTTCCAATCCAACTCCTTGCTAATGGCCTGGGAAAAGCAGTGGAAGATGGTCCAAGTGTTTGGGCCCCTGCCACCCATGTGGAAGACTTGGATAAAGCTCCTGGCTCCTGGCTTCAGCCTGGCCCTGCACTGGCCATTGTGTCCATCTGAGGTGTAAACCAGTAGATAGATCTCCCTTCTCTCTCTCTCTCTCTCTCTCTCTCCCTTCTCTCTCTCTCTCCTCCTCCTCCTTCTTTCTGTAACTCCAACTTTCAAATAAATAACTCTAAAAGGGGGGGGGGGGCTGCCAATCTATCCTCTGTAGGATGACTAATAGCTGTTACCACATTCCTTAGAAGCTGCTTGCTATCTTTAGGCTCCCCATCAGTAGAATCCCTCTGTATGGAGTGACCAGGAATTAGAAGTCAGTAGAAAACACAAGAATAGATCAGCCTGGATTCTGTCTCAGCCACATGTATGCATTTTGTGCCCACATTGTGACTTTATCTATTCTTTGGAATAGATATTCTCCATTGGCTTCTTCTCTATAGGACACTACACTGGCTTTTAGACTCCCAGTTCTATATATTTCTGAGAGCAGTTGCCCTCAGGTTGCTTTTCATTCTTGACTTGGCTCGACCTTTCAAGTGTGCATGATTTAGATACCTGCTTTTGACCTAGCCATCTCCTCGAACCTTTTCCTTCTCCAGCACTCTCAGATGTGTGGATGCCATAACAGAAGGCTTGCGCCAAAACCTCGGCTCTGCTCCTCATTCTCAATATATTTATTTTTGTATCAACATTTCCTGATCCTTTCCTATCTTCTTAAGCTCTTTGGAGATGGATTCACTGTAGTATACAATTTCCTGGTAGTGCAGTAAGAGAGACAGAGATACAGAGAACAAGAAAGTGCTTTTGGCTTTACATGCTCAAAAATCAATAATTTTGTATTTCTATTTTTTTCTTCTCAGTCTCTTCCACTTCATAATTCTCTTAACATCCAAATCTCTTTTTAAGCAGGAGAAACCTTTCCACTGAGAAAGGACCAATTACCTTTTCTTTGAGCTCAGATTTGTCTGTGACTCTAGAGTCTAATTTTAACCTCTCCACTACACTCCTGCCAGGTCACAGAAGACAAATGAAAGTCAGCTCTGGAATCCTGCCAGAAATGTCCCTTCACAGTAGAATTTACAGTTTAAATATATTACTGGAGCTTAAGAGTTTGTATAACCTCTCTTAGAAGTAAGCAACTGAACTCAGTCTGCACATACGTGTCTTAGTTCTGGAATAAGTTATCCACTTGGATACTTTATTAATATTTGTGTGGGATCACAAGTTCAGAGGTCATAAAAACAGATTATCATGATCCTAAGACAGCCCACCAATGCATGGTTATCATAACGGTACCATGGTAAACAGCAGACAGCCCACCAATGCATGGTTATCGTAACAGTACCATGGTAAAGAGCAGACAGGCAGGCAGTGTCATCTGGCACAGAATAGCTGTTACACTTGGGTTCATTCACATAAGGTTTACTTTTGTTATAGCTTAGCTGCTAATTCAAGACCAACCAGGAGAAGGCAGTACAGGCTAAACAACTAAACCTTAACGTTCTCTGTAAAGTGAAAAAGAAAAATCCTAATGGAGATTCCATATAATTGTGTGCATGTCAGGAAGGCAAAGGAGCCTTCTCCAACACTGTCATCATCTATGGCATGGCTACCTCCCCCCACCTTGGTAGTGCCCTCCATTCCCCACTGCTACCAACTCCATCATTCACCATTGTACACTGACATCAATACAATCCACAAACTGGAAAATCACCTAAATCTCAGTTTCCCCATCCTGCCTTAAATTCTGTAACTTATTTCTCTAAAATTATTACCTAAGGCAAAGTTCCTCTTTTCAATAGCACTTTCATGAGCCCCTGATGTGTTTATATTATAAGTTATATTTGTGAAAAACCTGAAGAACACTTAAATTGCTCAAATACAAAAATATTTTATGCATCTAAAATGGGACAATTTATTGCCTAAAAGGAACTTTCTTCTCTAAGGTTACTAAGAAGTAAAAGTCACTTGTTAAAAGCCAGAAGGCAGGTTCCAGGTGGAAAGTGTCTCTGGCTCACTAGGAATCCATTCACTCACTCCACTCGCTGTCCTCCTCCAGCAGGAGAGAGAAAGGCCAAGATCACTATCTGGACATTGTATGTATCTGTACAAGTATGTATGTATGTATGCAGAGAGAGAGAGCGAGAGCGAGAGCGAGAGCGAGAGAGAGAGAGAGAGAGAGAGAGATAGGCAGATAAAGAGAGAGAGAGAGAGAGAGAGAGAGAGATGTATATTCTTCTTTTGAGCAAAGTAGCATGAGATTTGTTCATCATTAAAGCAAACTTCCAGGCATTCTTGTTTGGGTGGTTGAGTTTCCGAGAGACTTACAACTTATCTAAGCACAGCTGTGATATTATCAGTTTAGACTGTCCTACCTTCCATCTGCCATTCATTCCCTAAGGCTGCCTTTAATTGTTCCCCAAGTGCACAAAGTCTCCACACTGACCTCACCGACCAGGACTCTTCTCAGAACATCTTTTGCACTTCCCCTTCCTCTGTACTTATTCTTTCATTACCCTCTCTGTCGGAAATTCACTTTCAGTGAAATCTATGTGAACAGAATCAAGCTTTCTGAAACTCTGGCCAGGAGATTTCATTCTATTTCTTAAAACTACACTAGATTGATATGGGATTTTTTAAATCTCTTTAAATTTCTAGCTGGCATCTAGACTTCAGTTTTCTGTATGATCTCTAAACCTGGTTAATTGTTCAAACAAAGCAGAGCTGAAATTTTCTTGTGTCTCTTAAGCTGTGAGGCCTAAACTAGAGGTAAATTTCCCCTTTTTTCAGATCCACCCAATGGTCTTACTCCCTCTGGTCATTCACATCCATTTCAAAAGAAATTGCAAGTCCAGAAATAAATCCATGTATATACAGTCAATTAATCTTAGAGAAGAATGACAACAATACATACGGGGAACGTTTATCTCTCCAATAAATGGTATTGGGAAAAGTGGATAACCACATGGACAAGAATAAATTCAGACCCATATACCATATATAAAAATTAACTCAAAATTGATTAAAAAGTAAGACTTGAGTAAATTCCAAGGAGTGGGATGGCTGGGTTGTATGGTAGGGTTATATTCAGGTTTCTGAGGAATCTCCAGACAGACTTCCATAGTGGCTTAACCAGTTTGCATTCCCACCAACAGTGGGTTAGTGTCCCTTTTTCCCCACATCCTCTCCAGCATCTGTTGTTGGTAGATTTCTGAATGTGAGCTATTCTCACCGGGGTGAGATGGAACCTCATTGTGGTTTTGATTTGCATTTCTCTGATTGCTAGTGATCTTGAACATTTTTTCATGTGTCTGTTGGCCATTTGGATTTCCTCTTTCGAAAAATGTCTATTGAGGTCCTTGGCCCATCTCTTAAGTGGGTTGTTTGTTTTGTTGTTGTGGTTTTTCTTGATTTCTTTGTAGATTCTGGTTATCAATCCTTTATCTGTAGTATATACTGAAGTGATCTTCTGTATATAAAGAGAATTGGAAATGAAAAAAAAAAAAAAAACAACCTGGTGTTAAAATGGAAATGGCATAGAAAATTAATTATTTTGAAAAAAAATTATGTAGGATCTCTGTCTTTAATGTGCTGTACATTGCTATTTTATGCTATAATTAGTAATCCAATGGTAGTTTTTTCACTTGATGTTGCTATATGGGCAAAATGTTGAAATCTTTACCTAATATATACTAAACTGATCTTCTGTATACAAAAAGAATTGAAAATGAATCTTTACACGAATGGAGGGGGAAAGGGAGCGGGAGGGGGGAGGGTTGCGGGCGGGAGGGAGGTTATGGGAGGGGGGAAGCCATTGTAACCCACAAGCTATACTTTGGAAATTTATATTCATTAAATAAAAGTTTAATTAAAAAAAAAAAAAAAAAAAAAGTAAGACTTGAAACCATAAAACTTCCGGGAGAAAACACAGGCAGAAAGCTACTTGACTTTAGTCTTGATAATGATTGTTTTGTATACAACCCTTAAAGCACAGGCAACAAAACCAGAAATCAACAAATAAGATTGTACAAACTAAAAAGCTTCTGCACAGCAACATAAACTATCAACAGAGAGAAATGTAACCAATGGAAAGAGAGGAAATGTTTTCAAACCATATATCTAATAAAGGGCTGATATCCAAAACATATAAGCAAATCAAATTAATAGCAAAAGTAAGTAAATATAAATAACTTGATTTAAAAATGGTCAAATCACTTGAGCAAACATTTCTCAAAAGAAGGCATGCAAATGGCAAACTGGTATATGAAAATATGCTGAAAATCACTGATTATAAGGACAATACAAATTAAAATCATAATGAGATATCCCCTCACACCTGTCATACAGGCTGTTAGAAAATACCAACAGGGTGGGCATTAGCATAGTGGTTAAGATGCTGGTTAAGATGTGTCCCATATCAAAATACCTACATCGGGACCGGTGCCGTAGCTCACTTGGTTAATCCTCCACCTGCGACGCCAGCACCCCATATGGGCACCGGGGCACTGGGTTCTAGTCCCAGTTTCTCCTCTTCCACTCCAGCTCTCTGCTGTGGCCCAGGAAGGCAGTGGAGAATGGCTCAGGTCCTTGGGCCCTGCACCCTCATGGGAGACCAGGAGGAAGCACCTGGCTCCTGGCTCCAGCATAGTTCTGGCTGTAGCGGCCATTTGGGGGGTGAACCAATGGAAGGAAGATCTTTCTCTCTGTCTCTCTCTCTCTCTCTCACTGTCTAACTCTGCCTGTCAAATAAAAATAATAATAATAGTAATAATAAATAAAAACCCGGGGTGTCCCATATCAGAGTGGGTAGGTTCCACATCCACCTCCAGTCCTGACTGAAGCTCCCCTAATGCAGACCCTGAGGTGCAGAGGTGACGACTCCAGTGGTGGGATCCCTCTAAAAAAAAAATACCTGCATTAGTTCTGTCTCCTGACCCCAGCTTCCTGCTAATGCCCACCCTGTGATGAGCAGTGATGGTTAAAGTAATTGGGCTCCCCACCCCAACGTGAGAAACCTGAACTGAATTCCCAGCTCCTGGCTTCTGCCTTACCCAGTCCCAGCATTGTGGGTATTTGGGGAGTGAACAAGTAGATGGGAACACACTCTCTGTCTCTCTCTCTCTCTCTCTCTCTCTCTCTCTCTATCTCTTTCTCTCTTTCTCTCTCTCTCCCCATTCCCTCAAAAGTAAATAAATAATTTTTAAAATGAGTGATTTCCCATATTTAAGAAAGAAAGGAGATAACAAGTCTTGGTTCCATATTTATAAACTGACAGACATTAATATTGATTACAGTTGACTTTTTATGTAAGTGGATTTATACATATATCACTCTACAAATAGTATTTCTATTTCTTTGTTTTTATCATTTTACAAATAGTACTGTGATTTTATTTTGCCTTCCCCTGATGATTAGTGATGTTGAGCATTTCTTTCATACACTTGTTGGCCATTAGACTGCTTTCTGAAAAATATCTATTCATACCTTTTGTACATTTTTTAATCAGGTTTAAAATTTTTGTCAACAATTTATATGAGTTTCTTATGTATTTTGAACATTAATATTTTATCAGATGTATGATTTAAAAATATTCTCTCCTATACCAAAGGTCCTTTTCTTTGTGTCCATTGTTTCCTTTGCTGTGCAGAATCTTTTTAGTTTGATGCACTCTCATTTGTCTATTTTTTTACTTGTTGCCTGCCCTTCTGGGGCTATATCCAAAATATCAGTGCCCAGATCAACAACAAAAAGGGTATTCCCTCCCTGTGTTTTCTTCTAGTTTTATGGTTTCTGATTTTAACTTAAATCTTTAATCATTTTGAGCTGATTCTTGTATATAGTACAAGATAAAAGTCCAACTTCATTCTTCTGCATATCAACATTCAGTTTTCCCAAGACCTTTTGTTGAAGAGATCGTTTTTTCTCCATTGTGTGTTTTTGCATCTTTGTGAAAAATCATCTGGCCATAAATGTATGGTTTTATTTCTGGGCTCTCTCTTCTGTTTCATGGATCTACATGTCTGTTTGTGCCAGTACCATTCTGTTTTGATTACTATAGCTTTATAGTTATGAATGATTACTTCCAGCATTTTTGATGCCTCTGGCATTTTTCTTTTTGCCCAAGATTGCTTTGGCCCTTCAGAGTCTTTTATGATTCCATACAAATATTACAACAGTTTTTTCTACTTATACGAAAAATGTCATGGAATCTTGATAAGGATGGCCTTATCTAAGTCTGTAGATCACCCTGTGTAGTATGAACATCTTAACAACACCAATTTTTTTCAATCCATGAACATGGGAAATCTTTCCATTTATTTGGGTCTTATTCTTTTCATCAATATTTTACAGTTTTCATGATACAGATCTTTTACCTTCTTGGCTAAATTTATTCTGAAGTATTTTTATGCTATTATAGATGGAATTTTCTTGATTTTTTTTCACACAAATCATTGTTAGTGCACAGAAATGCTACTGATTTTTATATGTTTATGTTTTATCTTACAACTATACTTAATGTTTATTCTGGTAGATTCTTTTGGTGGAGATTTAAAGTTTTCTATATATGTATATGAGATCGATATGCTTTTAAATATATCCATGTTTATAGGTACACCTCTAGTTATTCATCTTAAATGTAGTGTAGAATTCATTAAGATCAACAAACTATAATTTATTCATGCTTTCTCCCTTTGGTGAACATTTATATTAAATGTAGCAAGGACTATTCCTATGTTTCTTGTTTTACACATATGCAAGGATTTCTCTGGCATGGGTAGAAGTAGACCTGCTGAGACAGTGTTCATTAACAATGGATGATATGAAATTGCTATCAAGAGTGATTATACTTATTCACACTTCTATCAGCTGTTTCAAATTATCATTGATCTATATCCTTCCTATATTTTAAATTAATCTTTGCTGAGCTGGGAGTATACGTAATATGGTACCTCACCAATAACTTTGAACCATGCTTCTTAATAGAAAATGGGCACCGATCCTGTCCCGGTTGCCCCTCTTCCAGGCCAGCTCTCTGCTGTGGCCAGGGAGTGCAGTGGAGGATGGCCCAAGTGCTTGGGTCCTGCACCCCATGGGAGACCAGGAGAAGCCCCTGGCTCCTGCCATCGGATCAGCGCGGTGCGCCGGCCACAGCGCGCCAACCGCGGCGGCCATTGGAGGGTGAACCAACGGCAAAAGGAAGACCTTTCTCTCTGTCTCTCTCTCTCACTGTCCACTCTGCCTGTCAAAAAAAAAAAAAAAAAAGATTTTTACCAATTCAGTGCTACATGAATATGACATACATAAACTGTGGTCATATCTCCAGCCAATCTTACATATATGTCTACAAATCTACTTGGTCAAAAAAAGTAGATAACTTGAAATTATGTGCATCTCCCAAATTCAGTGTACATGTTTGCACACTTATATGTTATTTTCCAAAAACTAGCCATCTAGAGGGAGTAAATGAATTCATGCTCAATAAACTAACAATATGAGTTTATCAAAGCAGAAGACCAAGGTAAAAGTGACATTTTGAAATCTTGAATTATCTTTCATGGTCTGTAGACTTGTAAGGATGACATCAGACTACATCAGCTCCCCTGGCACCTACCTTTCAGACAGTAAGTCTAAATTCTGAATTGGGGCTTGGATTCCTACTGACTTCAGATGTGGCCCACCCTCTTAAATATCAGGCACACAACAGAACGCAGTAAGATGTGTCCATGCAGTACAATGGATTTATCAGCTACCTCATTCTGGACCTTATGCTCTACTTAATGCTGCTCTAAATCACACTGGCCACTTTGACAGCCACGTCACACTGTTGACTCATTATGAGCTCATGCTAACAATAATTTCCCAGTGTTTTTAAACATGTTTTCTTATTATGCCATGTGTTTGTCAGTCTGCATTTTAACAGTTTGTACTTTATGGAAAGGTGGGATATTACATCAGTACCAGTTAAGCTATATTTATTGTGACTGCTAAAAATATTTTGATTTTTAATTTTATTTATTTGTTTTTATTTTTATTTGAATTGCAGGGAGACAGAAAGACACACAAAAAGAAACACAGAGATCTTCTACCCTCTGGTTAACTCTCTAGATGGCAACAATACTTAGGGCTGCACAAAGGCCAAACTCAGGACCCCAGTATTTAATCTGGAGTGTCCCACGTGCATGGCAGGGACTCAAGTATCTGAACCATCACCTGCTGCCTAACAGGGTATGCGTTAGCAGGAAACAGGAATGGATAGCAGAGCCAAGACTGAAACCCAGGCACTCTGATACGGACTTCAGGTGTTCTAAGTGTCAGCTTAGTGGGCACCAAATGCTTAGCCCATATTTTACTCATGTCCTGCCTTTCAATTTACTGGCATTCATTCTAACCTTATGTAATTTTTTTCCATGTTTGTCTCCATCAAATTCATTGGGTAAAATCCACCCAGTGCTCTGAATAACAGTGAGTGTTAAACTACACTCAGAGAAATATCTCGTCAAACTCATGCTGACTTCTCTAAAGGTTGCAGAGTAAGCTCCTTTGACTATGCAAATCCATCAAAATATACTAGTACTACTATCAACCTCAAACTTCTTTATCTAACAACAAGGATAACACAAAAACCTTTACTAAATGTCTTCCAGACTTCAGATAGAAATTATCCATTTTCCTATAAATTTGTAAAAAAAAAAAAAGAAGAAGAAGAAGAAGAAGAAGAACAACAACAACAACAACAACAACTAGAGGGGCCAGTGCTGTGGCCACAGGTTAAAGCTCTGGCCTGCAGTGCCCGCATCCCATATGGGTGCCGGTTTGAGTCCTGGCTGCTCCACTTCTGATCCAGCTCCCTGCTAATGCACCTGGGAAAGCAGTGGAGGATGGCCCAAGTCCTTGGGCTCCTGCAACCACATGGGAAACCCAGAAGAAGCTCCTGGTTCCTGGGTTTGGATTGGCTTAGCTCCAGCTTTTACAGCCATTTTGGGAGTAAACCAGCAGATGGAATAACTCTCTGTAACTCTTTCATATTAAATAAAATAAATATTTGAAAAAGATAGATCTAGTTAGTGAAAACATGTATACTTATTCATATGTATAATATAAATATAATTTATTTGAAAGGCAAAGTTACAGAGAGAAGAGAGAGAGAGAGAGAGAGATCTTCCATCCACTGGTTCATTCTCCAAATGGCCGCAATGACCAGGACAGGGCCAGACTGAAGCCAGGAGCCTGGAGTTCCATCTGAGTCACCCATGCACCTGGGTCATCTCTGCTGCTTTCTTAAGTGCATTAACAGGGAGCTGAACTGAAAGTGCAGCAGCCAGGACTCAAACCAGCACTCATACAGGATCTGGTATTGCAGGTAGCAGCTTAACTGGCTGTGTCACAATGCTGGCCTCACATATACACTCTTACTAATCCTATAGTTTATTTGTTTTTACTGTGCCCATTTATAATATCTCTGCATCTGTGTTAAAATTAGTAAGTTCTAAAATTTTTTGGCACTTACATAAAAGTGCTGGTTTATAGATACCTGTAAAGATTATTAAATTCATTTCACTCTCTCTTTAACAGAAAATGAACTTCAGTTCCAGAAAAGATTAAATAGAGTATGATGGGTCTAAGTAGAAAGAAAGCATATAAATGATAAAAATCATGTGTTTATAGATATTTCAGCACAAACCTGAAAGAAAAACCTGAGACGCAGGTTACAAGCTATATCCTTCAAGAACATCATTGGAAAAGCCTGTGTGAAATATTAATACATTAAATTCAAGGTCATAAAAATAGGACCAGGTGAACCCCTCCACAACTCCAGGCTTCCCTCTGCATGTGGCTTACTGTATCTTTCATATCAGCCCTGGAGGTTGCAGTTTTTAATTCCAGCCTACTTTGCTGGCTCCTTTTGGCTCTTTCAACAATCTACCACCTGGGAAACTGGTTTTCTTCATTGTGTATCTTCTGTTTAAAGTTCTTCTGGTGGGCCTAGTTCCTGATGAACTAACTCTGACTCGTGAACAAAGAATACTTTCCTTTGCCTTTGACACTTAGCATACAATTCTCTATCTGCCCAGAGTGCCAGCTGCTCTCTCTTCCCCAACCTCCCCATACACAAAGTTCATCACCATGTTAGCCAGTTAGGACCATCAAAACAAAATCTCCGCACCAGTGCTGTGGTGTAGCGAGTAAAATCGCCACTTGCAATGTTGGCATCCCATGTGGGTGCTGGTTCAAGTCCCAGCTGCTCCACTTCCTATCCTGCTCCCTGCTAATGTGCCTGGGAAAGCTGCACAGGATGCCTCCCCAACTCCTCCCATTTTTAACTCTGCCTTTCAAATAAATAAAATAAATATTTAAAAAAAAAAACTACACAAAATTTCTCAGACTGTGTGGCCTAAGCAGTTTTGGAGCTAGAAGGTCAAGATCAAGAATCTCCTAAATATGATGAGGGCTTTCCCCAGGGCTTGCACACAGCTGCCTTCTTGCTGTTTATTCACAGGATGTCTTTGTGAATATTTGCAGAAGAGAGAGCAAGTGTATCTGTCCTGTCATTCAGGACCCCACATTAGGATCTCATTTATCCCTAGTCACTTCCTGGAAACCCCATCTGCAAATACAGCTACCCTAGGAATTATACCTTCAACAAAGGAACTTGAGGAGATACAAACACTCAGTCTAGAACACCAGCTAATACCTACACGTCCCTTGAACTCAGCTTCAATGGCATGTTCTCAGGGACTTATTCTTTCCAGTGCTCCATTGCACGGTGCACCTGTGTGTGCTCCTATTACAATTCTTACTATCACATTGAATTGATTTATTGGTAAAGTATAGTAAGGATGCTTCGAAAATTCATATCATCTTTCAAATTTTATTTATTTATTGGAGAGGCAGAGGGCAAGCAGAGAAAGAGAGAGCAAGCAAGAGAGAATGCTCCCATCTGCTGGTTCACTTCCCAATTGCTTACAATAGCCAGAATTACACCAGAAGCTGGAAGCCAGGAACTCAATCCAGGTCTCTCGCATGGATGTCAGGGTCACAACTATTTGAGCCATCAACCACTACCTCCCTGCCTTTAGCAGGAAGCTGGAATCAGGAGCCAGAGATGGGACTTTAACCCAGGCACTAGAATACGGAATGCAGGCATCTTAGCTATTGGGCTAAATATCTGCTCCACATTGTCTTTTAATTATGTGAACTTTTTGATGCCTCCTCATATATTACACTGTATGCCAATATATACTATACTATACTACACTATACTGTACTATACTATATTATATGTAATATACAATATATATGTTACAGTTTTGGCATATAGCAGCAGCATGATGCTGAATGGATGAATGTGTATGAGAAAAGTAATGGAGGATTCATTCCCATCTCTAATCCTCAGTCTAGTGGAAATGATAATTTCTCAAGCTGCAGTACTGAATATCTGAATTTAGTAGCCATGTGCCTTAATATGACTAATTTCAACACAAATGTGGCTTTTAGAGACATACAATTATTAATTCATTGATATTTGTTAATATTTGAAACCTACCTGTTCATTTAATGAGCCTTATGAAAACACACAAACACCTACCTATAAATGTGCCACCAACAAAAAAGTCCACGGTCATTGCCATGATTCACAAGCAATAAAAGTGAAGAAGGTCAAAATTATTTTCTTTTCACCCAGCATAAATTGTTAATCAGTTTTGGACAAGTGCAGAGTTACAGGCTATTTTCCAGGCTGAGCTAATCCTCTACTGTAGCACAGGCAATGACTTACCACTGTAAAATTGGATGGAATATATTAAATTGCCATGCACTTGTCAAGGGCCATGAGATGAGTTCTCAGTTGCTGACCTGCAGCCAGGCCACCCTGGGCCCTACGTTTATTTACCCTGTGGAGAGAAGCTGGTACAGCTAGAAAGCCTCTGGACTTGCCAGCTGCTGGTTTGGAGCATGGGTAGGTGCAGAATGAAATTTTTTAGCTCTGCCCAAGTCCTTCTCTCTACAGGAAGGCTTCCTTAGCCATGGCAAACCACTGACCTCAGTACCCCAGCTGTCCCTCGGCTTCCTTTGATGAGCAGGCACCCTTGGTTACTTTCTTACTTAGTGTCTATGTTGTTGCTCTCTGACCCTCCCCATAACCTCTGCTCCCTCACAGAGGAAGCTGTTAAGAAACTGAAGACATAAACTGATAAATGAGCACTAAAGGGCATCATAAAGATGCTCAATAGACAGGATAGAAAGGCAGGAAGGGCTGAGAGGTACTGGGGACATCCTCTCCCTTGCCAGCCCGTCCCACATACTGCACACTCAGTATTCGGATTTTGGCTATAGAAAGCAACCTTTATGAATCCAATCCCAATATAAATTATATCCCCCCCTTGCCCTTATTCTTTCTCACAGATATCTCACAATATTTTTAAAGCTCTCTCTCCTCCCCCTGTCTGTAACTCTGACTAGAAAGTAAATAAATACATCTTTTTAAAAAAAATAGTTCATGGAAAATGTGTACTATGAAAAAAACCACACATCCCTTAATTCCATTTCATATGGAGTTTTTACAGTACACATATGAATGTAGTATGTAGACATTCCTTTCAATATAACAAGCATTTCAACTACACATATCCCGAAGTGTCTCTACAGAATCACTGGTGACTTAACGACCAGAGATGCTGGAGGAACTTCGGCCAGGAGCTTCCGCAGATTATGAGGTATGTCTGACAACTCAGCAGCTGCCTGCCACCCTGGTTCCCATGGAAACAGACACTGGCTCTCAGAAACTCATAGTGTGAGAGCTTAAACTAATCACTGTGGCAAAAAATAAAAAATAAAAGCCTATTTTCTTCTCACAGTGTGGAAATGGTGATTAGGTTACCAGACCCTGATCCCTTTTCCTAGGGGTATTCTTTTATAGAAATAGGAATAACAGCCCATCCTATTAAAACTTTCGACTACGCCTGTTCCTTCCGAGCTACGTCAGTAGCTCTTCCTCACTAATACTTCAAAACTCGATAGCACCCCAATCCAAAAGTTAAGTAGTAAAAATAGTAACATACAGCCTGGATAGGTATCTATTTATTGTCAGCGTTGCTGACAAAGAAGCCTGATATACCAAGTCAAAGTCTTCATGTTTTATACTACAAGTGTCACATTCAGAAAATCAGAACTCCTATGGAATTCTCATTTTATGAATCATATATACATTTCCTAATCCACAGGTAATTCAAACAAGTCATCAAGATACAGCTATAAAGGGCAGGTATTTGACCTAATGGTTAGGATGCCTACGGATCCTATCAGAGTACCTGGTTCCATTTGCAGCTCCAGCTCCTGAATCCACCTTCCTGCTGATGCAGACCCTGAGAGGCAGAAGTGATTACTCAAGTAGTTAGGTCCCTGTCACCTACATAGGGAACATGTATTGAGTTCCAGACTCCTGGCTTCAGCTTCAACCATTGTAGGCATCTGGAGATTGAACCAGTGGATACGAGTTCACTTTCTGTGTCTGTCTCTCTGCCTCGGAAGGAAGGAAGGAAGGAAGGAAGGAAGGAAGGAAGGAAGGAAGGAAGGAAGGAAGGAAGGAAAGAAGAGAGGGAGGGTGGGAGGGAGGGAGGGAGGGAGGGAGGGAGGGAAAGGAGAGGAGAAGAGAGGATGGGAGGGGAGGAGGGAAGGGAGGGGAGAGGAAAGGAGAGGAGAGGAGAGGAGAAAGAAAAAGATATATGGGGCCAGCACTGTGTAGTGGGTAAAGCCAACATCCGTGTGTCAACATCCCATATGGATTCTGGTTCAAGTCCCAGCTGTTCCACTTCTGAACCAGCTCCCCGCTAATGTGCCTGGGAAACCAGCTGAAGATGGCCCAACTGTTTGGGCCCCTGCATCCACGTGGGAGTCCCATAGGAAACTCCTGATAACTGGCTTCAACCTGGCTTCAACCTGGCTCAGCCCTGGCCAATGCGGACATTTGGGTAGTGAACCAGTGGATGGAAGCTCTTTCCCTCTCTCTCTCCATCTCTCCTCTCTCTTTCTCTATCTCTCTGTAACTCTTTCAAATAAACAAATAAATATTTAGAAAGAAAGAGAAGAAAAGATACGGATACAACTTTGGTCAGGCAAAAAAATTGAGAACCTCTCTGAATTTTATATATATTAAGGATTTAACTGAACTGTTTCTTTTTTGCTCCATGGTTCTAAGTAGTGTATGCTGGAGTTTATGGATCAACTGATTTACAGGCAAGCTTAACTAGCCAACATCTGTGCTGCCTAAAATGAAAGGGCAAGCGTTCATTTCTGCTATTGCTACTTGCACATGGAGTAAAATAAGTCATGCTGACCACCTGGCTGGCCCTGATTTCATAGCCTGCACAAAGGGGAAATTGTAAGTGCATGTATCATTCAGGGAAATAGAATTCTCTGGAATAAATACACTACAAATCTAACAGTGA
The DNA here is from genome assembly GCF_033115175.1 of Lepus europaeus. NCBI lineage: Eukaryota > Metazoa > Chordata > Mammalia > Lagomorpha > Leporidae > Lepus > Lepus europaeus. The sequence goes on from NC_084842.1 coordinate 12,044,609, forward strand.
GGGTGAAGCATTCTTCCTCAGTGAGTTGCAGAATATAGACACCAACTTCTAGTGTCTTGAGAGCAGCGAGTGAAGACTAAACACAAAGTTGCCTGAATGTATACAAGAACAAATCTCACATATTTCCTGTCTCACTGACCTCATCTTCAGGTCAATTACATGTCCCTTAACCTGCCACCAATCAACCCTACATCCCAAAACAGCTGTAGTGACTGTGGATTTCACTTCTCTTTGCCACCCAAACTCATTCAGGCAGCTACACAATTGACAAATATTTTCTAAACAGTTGTCTTTTTGATATATCTCACTTTGCTAAACATTATCTGAAGTCCTTAAGAACCCTTAACATATTTAATGGTCTGATTTATTTTATACTACATGTTCTTTTTGAGTTGAAAGAAAACTTTGATTTCTAACACTGAACACCATTGTTTCATAAAACATACAAATATACACACAATGCTTTTATCAACTGATAAGTAAGCAGTCTTTAAAATGCCTTAAAATGCACAGAAATTCCAGTGAATTTTGCTATAGATGTTTAAGAATATATAAGTAGTATTTGAAAGACTGGTCAGAGCTTTTTCACTGGCTGAGAATGCATTATCATTTTCCCATTTAAAATAACGGGGATATGGATTCCTTGCATCCAAAAGCTTACTATCGAACCATTTTCAACTATCCAGAACCAACTCCTCAGCTCCTTCTTGAATCTCAGCATGCCCACCTCCCCTGTAGCCACCAAGATGTGCATCAGCGTGACCCAGAAATCCTACAAGGTGTCCACCTCCAGCCCTGGGGCCTTCAACAGCCACTGATACTGTGTGCCAGTGCAGTATTGAGTGCACCTGGCGCCCACATCAGCTCCTCCAGCTTCTCCCAGTTGAGCAGCAGTGGCAGCTTCAGAGTGGCCTAGGTGACAGCTGAGTCTAGTCATGGACTACAGTGAAGCCAATGGGCGTGGGGGGTGGGGCATCAGAGCTTTCACGGTGAACCAGACAGAGCCTGCTGAGCCTCCTTAAGCTGGAGGTGGAACCAAATATCTAGGCCATGTGCACCTAGGAGAAGGAACAGATAAAGACCCTCAACAGGGGCCAGTAATGTGGCACAATGGGTTACACCACCAGAAATGCCAGCATCATATACCTGGATGCTGGTTCAAGTCTTAGCTGCTCCATTTCCAATCCAGCTCCCCGCTGATGCCCCTAGGAAAGCAGTAAATGGTGGCCCACATACTTGGACCCCTGTTACCCACATGGGAGACCTGGGTAGAATTCCAAGCTCCTGGTTTCTGCCTGGCCCTGCCTGGCCCAGCCTTGGCCATTGTGAGCATTTGGGGAATTAAATAGCATACTGAAACTCTCTCTCTCTCTCTCATTCTCTATCTCTCTCTGTCATTCTGACTTTCAAATAAATAAATAAATTTTCTTTAAAGACACCCTCAACAATACATTTGCCTCCTTCATCAACAACATGCTAGAGAACAAGTGAAGCCTGCAGCCACAGCAGACGGCTCACAGCATAACAGACATGTCCAAGAGCTACCTCAACATGTGGACAGCTGGACAACCTGGGCCAGAAGAAGCTGCAGTTGGAGGCAGAGCTTAGCAACATGCAGGGGCTGGTGGTAGGAATCAGTATGAGGGTAGTCATCTGGCTTAGTGGTTAAGACACCAGATGAGATGCCTGAATCTCATATCAGAGTGCCTGGGTTCAGTTCCTAGTTCCAGCTCTTGGTACCAGCTCCTGCTAAAGCAGACCCTGAGAGGCAAGGATTATAGCTCAAGTAATTGGATCCTGCCACCCATGTGGGAGACCTAGATTGTGTTCCTGGCACCCAGCTTTGGCCTGATTCAGTTCTGACTAATTGTGGGCAATTGGAGAGTGAACCAGTGGATGGGAGCTCTCTTTAACTTTTTATGTGTGTCTTTATTTCTCTACCTCTTAAATAAAAAAGAAAAGTAGTACAGAATGAGATCAACCAGTACACACAGGTGGAGAATGAATTTGTCCCCTTCAGGAAGGATCTGAATGAAATCTACTTGAATGAGGTGGAGGTGGAGCTTCAAATGGAAGAACTGACTGTGGAGATCAACTTCCTCTGCCAGTTGGATGAAAAGGCTTGTGAGCTTGCAGACCTAGATCTTGGACACACCTGAGTTTTGTCCATGGACAACAGCCACTCCCTGGGAATGGACAGCACCATCAAAGAGGCTGCTCCTGGTATGAAGAAATTGCCAACCACAGTCAAGTATGGGAGCTGCAGGGGCTGGTTGGGAAGCATGGAGGTATCGCAGCCAGTGTCTTAACCACTATGACAAATGCCAATGCCTGGATATTCTTCACAACCATGGCCTCAGTGCACCTGAAGGAGCTGGAGAACCCACACATCCCAAATTGGAGCACCCAGGCTCAGTTCTCAGCTCTGGCTCTGGATTCCTTTTTCACTGCTAATGAAGACCCCAGGAGACAGCAGTGATGGCTCAAATTGTTGAGTTCCTGCAACCCATAGGGGAGAGCTGCGTTGAGTTCCTGACTCTGGCTCCGGTTCCTGCCTCCCAGCTCCTGGCTCTGGCCCAGCCAAGCCACAGCGATTTTAGGCTTTTGCAAAGTGAATCAGCAGATTCTCATTCTCTCTCTCTCTCTCTCTCTCTCTCTCTCTCTTTCTCTCTCTCTCCCTCTCTCTCCCCCCACAGGTGTCTCTCAATTAAAAATAAATAAATAAATAAGAAGCAGATTGAAAGTAATGGGAAGCTTGGTCTAAGTCTAAGTCCTCTGACGCTCAAGTGAATGCCCACTGCATCCCTCCCAACCTTCACCCCACCTGTGGCCTCCCCAAGGCCATGGGAGATGCAGGTTTACAGGAATCATAGAGAACAAGAAATCTACCTGAGGCTCTGCCTTAACACTTAGCTCACCTTTAGGGGAGTCTATCGGCTGGGGCACTCTTGCCCATGCCCCCAAATAAAAACCAATTATTGTCCTTTCCAGAATAAAACCTCAACTAGTTCTGCCAAACAAAACAAAACAAAAAAAACTCATAACTTTTAATAGTGACAAATATTCTTAAATGTTCACATTGATAACATGGGTGTTGGATTATATATTTTTGTTCTTTATGTTTCTCTGTTTTGCAATTTGTCCATATTAAATATTCATTTCATTTAGAATTAAGGAAATATCTTTTTTTTTTGACAGGCAGAGTTAGACAGTGAGAGAGAGAGACAGAGAGAAAGGTCTTCCTTTTTGCCGTTGGTTCACCCTCCAATGGCTGCTGCGGCTGGTGCATCGCACTGATCCGAAGCCAGGAGCAGGTGCTTCCTTCTGGTCTCCCATGTGGGTGCAGGGCCCAAGCACTTGGGCCATCCTCCACTGCCTTCCCAGGCCATAGCAGAGAGCTGGACTGGAAGAGGAGCAACCAGGTCAGAACCCGGTGCCCCAACCGGGACTAGAACCCAGGGTGCCGGTGCCACAGGCAGAGGATTAGCCTAGTGAGCTGCAGCACCAGCCAGAAATATCATTTTTAACATATATAGGTCAAAACTCAAGAAATTTTCACTTCTTATATTATTAGAGACATATGACATTGTTAATTCTGAAACTATGTGTGACTGATAGAAAGCAATTGGAGATACAAATTTAACACACGTTAAACTTATAAACATTCCAGTGCTGAATTTGAGTTTGGAGCATCAGTATAAACTCTAGATCACCACCACATCACACCAACCAACACGCAATACCAGATGAGTGTCCCACAATTCAGTTAGGTTCTGAAACTAAGTAGCATTGCTGCAGGCCACCCAATTTAAAGGGCTAGTTCCACAAGACTCCACCCCCAATTCTGATTCCAATCACAAATAGTAGGTTCCTAAGTTATCCTCAAATTCTGTCTCACTTGGCTATAAATCAGAGGTCCCCACAACTCTTGCTCAGCTTTGATAATTTGTTAGAGTGATTCTGAGAACCCAGGAAAGCACTCATAGTTTATTTACTATTACAAATTTATTATCAGCCGGCGCCATGGTTCAATAGGTTAATCCTCCTCCTGCGGCGCTGGCACCCCGGGTTCTAGTGCCGGTCGGGGCGCCAGATTCTATCCCTGTTGCCCCTCTTCCAGGCCAGCTCTCTGCTGTGGCCCGGGAGTGCAGTGGAGGATGGCCCAGGTCCTAGGACCTGCACCTGCATGGGAGACCAGGAGAAGCACCTGGCTCCTGCCTTTGGATCAGCACGGTGCACCGGCTGCAGCACACCGGCAGCAGCGGCCATTGGGGGTGAACCAAAGGCAAAAAAGGAAGACCTTTCTCTCTGTCTCCCTCACTGTCCACTCTGCCTGTCAAAAAAAAATTTATTATCAAAGATAATACAAAGTTAATTTTAAAAAATACAGATGAAAGCTGCATTAAAAAATTCATAAGGAAAGATCTGGAAAAGTCCCAAGCACAAGATCAGTCTCCATGGAATTAGGATGTACCACCCTTATCATGTAGACATGATCAGTTATTAGCTCCATCTCCTGTTCCTCTTCCCTTGCTTGAGGATAGGGGGTGGGTGGTGCTTAAATATCCAAGTTTTGAATTATGGCTTGATCTTTCTGTTGACCATTCAGCATCCAAGACCCGCCAAAAGTCAGTCCACTAGGTCAAAATACACTCCTAGCACCCAGGAAATTCTAAGGAACTCTGTGACAGACACACCTATCATTCAGGAAATTGCAAAGTCTAAGGAATCCTGCATCAAGTACCAGGGTCAAAGACCAAGTATCATAACAAGAGATTCTCCTAGCACCTCTATGTACAAGGGTTTTAGGAACTCTGGCTCAGGAACCTGGGATGAAGACCAACATCTATATGTTCTGTCATTTCACAACATGGTAGCTAGGGTCTAAAGCAAATTCATTCCAGGAGAGAAACAGCTGGAGAACAACCACATTATTTTTTATGTGCCAGCATCATTCTCACCACTTTATTCACCAAAGCAAAGCCCTGCCCAGATACAGGGTGAGGAGCTTAGAGTCCATGTGTCATGGGATGTGGCAAGGTTCTGGAAGGAAGAGTAGGTCAGACTGGAAATATCTCTGTGGCCATTTTTATACTTATTTTTAATAAAATTCAATTTTTTTTCATTTTATCTGAAAGAGAGACAGACAGAAAGAGACCTTCCATCCACTGGTTTACTCCCCAAATGCATACCTGCAACAACCAGGGTTGGGCCAGGCTGAAGCCAGGAGCCTGGAACTCCACCTGGGGCTTCCACATGGGTGGCAAGGATCCAGGTACTTGAGACATCATAGGCTGCCTCCCAGGGTACACATTAGCAGGAAGCTGGGTTGGAAGTGGAACAGCCAGAACTCAAACCAGAAACTCCGATATGGATGGCAACCATATTGCTGCACAAAACACCTACCCCTATGGTCTTTTTTTTTTTTTTTTTTTTTTTGGACAGGTAGAGTGGATAGTGAGAGAGAGAGAGAGAGACAGAGAGAAAGGTCTTCCTTTTGCTGTTGGTTCACCCTCCAATGGCTGCTGTGGCCGGCGCATTGCGCTGATCCAAAGCCAGGAGCCAGGTGCTTCTCCTGGTCTCCCATGCGGGTGCAGGGCCCAAGCACTTGGGCCATCCTCCACTGCCTTCCCAGGCCATAGCAGAGAGCTGGCCTGGAAGAGGGGCAACCGGGATAGAATCCGGTGCCCCGACCAGGACTAGAACCCGGTGTGCCGGCGCCGCTAGGCGGAGGATTAGCCTGTTAAGCCACTGCGCCGGCCCCCTATGGTCATTTTTTAGTATTTACAATCTGCCATAGTTTCTTATGAAATATTGTACAAGAAGTTAATTTAAAGTCAACAGCCTCCCTCAACCCAGAGCCAAACCAGGCAGGACATCTCTCTGGGAACTATGTATCAGAAGACAACAAGTTATCATATACACCAGCTGTGTCATGAGAACCACATATTGTCACAACTTCTAACAATCCAACCCTATGATGGTTAACCAGGCTGAAACTTAGCACGCAGACTAACACTTGAGAGTAAGTAGTAACTTTGCCCTGCCATTTTCCCAAAGATATTTTTTAATGTATGCTTTGAACTTCCTGTGATCTTTTACTGTGAGGTTTTTTTCCTTTACCTTCTTTCATATTGATGGCCATGTTTCTGTGTTTCTGTGTGTAACACATCTTTAAGCATCTTTTGCAGGGCTGAATGAGTGGTGACAAATTCTTTCAATTTTTGTTTGCTATGAAAGGTCTTTATTTCACCTTCATTCACAAATGAGAGCTTTGCAGCATATAATATTCTGGGCTGGCAGTTTTTCTCTCTTAGTACCTGGGCTATATCTCGCCATTCCCTTCTAGCTTGTAGGGTTTCTGATGAGAAGTCTGCTGTGAGTCTAATTGGAGATCCTCTGAGAGTAATCTGACATTTCTCTCTTGTGCATTTTAGAATCTTTTCTTTATGTTTCATTGTGGTGAGTTTGATTACTATATGTTGTGGTGAGGATCTCTTTTGGTCATGTTTATTAGGGGTTCTATGAGCTTCCTGTACTAGGATGTCTCTGTCCTTCTCCAAACCAGGAAGTTTTCTGCTAGTATCTCACAAAAAAGGCCTTCTAATCCTTTCTCTCTCTTTCTCCATGCCTTCAGGAACTCCTAGAACCCAAATGTTGGGTTTTTAATAGTATCCTGTAGATTTCTGACAATATTTTTTAGATTTCTAATTTCCTCTTTTCTTTGGTTTGACTGTGTACTTTCCTGTGCTCTGTCTTCTAAGTCCGATATTCTCTCTTCTGCTTCACTGACTCTGTTTTTAAGGCTCTCTAATGTGTTTGTCATTTGATCTATTGAGTTCTTCATTTCATTATGGTTTCTTGTCACTATCACAATTTCATTTTCCACTAGTTTCTTCATTTCATTTTGGTTCCTCCTTAAGATTTCATTTTCACAAGAGAGATTTTCTGTGCTGTCCAGTAAGGATTTCTGTAGTTCAAGAATTTGTTTTTGAGAACTTCTAGATGTTCTTATCATAAATTTTTTGAAATCCGTATCTTGCATTTCTTCTATCTCATCATCTTCATAATCTTGAATTGGGGTGTCTTGTTCATTTGGGGGCATCATAATCTCTTCCTTTTTCTTGTTTACTCAGTTTCTGTGTTTGTTGCTTGGTACTGTGGAGATATTCTTTGGTTTCTTCTTTTTATTTTTTTTTCTCTCGCTGTAGTGGTTGTTCTCATTATACTATGACTGTATTAAGTGGACTGTCTGGTTTTGATGGATCCTTAGAGGCTTGTGATGGATGTGGCCAGTGAGCTCTGTTCGGTTCTTCAGGGTTAAGGGTGTGCCAAAGGTGACACACCCACGTTAGGCGTGGTAAATCTTCTCTCTCTCTCTCTCTCTCTCTCTCTTTTGTTCAGAGGGGAAGTAATTCCACACAGCTGAGCAGAATTGAAGGCTATCAGTGTCTGAGCTCTGGCCCCTATAGGTATAATATTCGTCTGCTCTGTCCCAAGGACCACACAAAGGATCTGTGCAGTCCTCAGTGTAAGCTTAGATTCCCCTGCAATGTCTCCCACTGGGTTACCAAGGTTACCGAGTTCGTAGCATCTCTCAAGAGCACTCACATCTTGGGTACTCCGTGAGCCCTTTCACACACCCTCATTCCTTCTTTTTTCACAGTCTCAGTTCATTAGCTCTACACATTCACTAGGTCCTAACCTCCTGTTATTTCTCCCCACCAGAGTCAGGTTTTTCTGCTTGGCTGATGTCCAAGGTGCCTGCTAAGAGTAAGGCTTAATCGTTGCAACCTCCCCCTTCAGAGGTCCAAACTGAGCAAGCAATCATCATACTGAACAGCTCACTGCTGGAGCAAGACAGAATCAACAGTTTTGGAAATCAAGAGATTGATGACAGTTTTTGGTCTCAGAAAGAGGTCAGGGTTCCCTGTCACTGACACATAGGTCTCTTCCTGTTCAGACAACTTTCTGTAGATTTAATGCTGACCAGTGGATTTTCTGGCCTCATCATGTGGAAATTGTTTTGAGGGACAAAACCTTATTGGGCTTAACTATTTCAGCTGTGTGGCTTGAACTTGCCTCTTTTCTGCAATGATGGTGAATAACTGGATGGATGCAGTCATAGAGCTGTTCTCTGGGTTACTATTGAGGTCTCTGAGTTGGCCCCTATAAAAATATCCTTCTTCCCAAATAGGTTTCTGAACAATTTGAAGAATAAAAAAAAAACACTAAAGATGAAGGCCAAAATGGCAACCTTTAGTGGAACACAGCCAGCTAAGAAAATAGGTTCCTAAATCCCAGCATTAGGTACACTTCTGACCCAGTCACAGGCACTGGTGAAGAGCCGGCAGGCTTCTCCTCATGGACAGTAGGAGCAGAGGGGCTATTTCTCTCCCACACAAGCCTCCTTTCCAAGAGGATGAGTGGAAAGGAGTACGTACAATCATTCCAATCACTAATAATTGATCTAATCTGCTAAGCAGGTGTTATACTAGATTTATCACCAAAACAAGTAAGGGGCAAAATTTACCTAACTGAACTCTTTTTACAGAAAAAACAAACTTCCAAATTGGGGAAGAAGCTTCTATCAGTTACCAAGAATGAGAAAAATCCCCTGCTATAAGCAATACCTCTAAGAAAATACACACACACACAGAGAGAGAGAGAGAGAGAGAGAGAGATTACTTGCGTTTTCCATTTTCAAACACCATTCAATATATTTAATGAGGTAGTGAGACCATCATTGGGCAGCAAACATAAATGCTGGTATATTCTGTCTTCTGAGCTGTCACTTGTTTCGACTTGAGATGGGAGAGAAGTGCTTGCTGCTGGCTTGGATCTTGTCCCAACAAACTGCACAGAACCTCCGGGACGTTCAACTGTTTCTCATGGGTTTTAAACACTCAGGAATAAAAAGGTTTTCTCCAGACTGCATTTAGCACAACTCCATGGTGTTAGCAAAAACCTGTGGCACTGGGTGATCTCTACACAGACAAATGAGACATTGAAGGGACTGCCATACACTTTTAAAAACACCTATAGGGGAATATCCTATCAGTAATCAGATGGTGACAAATAAATCCTCTTTGAAACTTCCCAAGCCTAGACTTGATGGAGAATGGTCAGGGCAAACGACCAATTCTACCGCCCTCCAAGCCAACACTTGATCCCCTAAACAATTCAAACAAACATTTGGAAGCTGCATGGCATAATAAATGGCATCCAAAGAGAACTTGGAAAGCCCTGACATAGACAGATAAAATAGAATTTGTCATGCTAAGTGCTGTTTGGCAAACTCCTGCTGCTGGGCCACACAACACTGCCAGAAGTTGTGGGGTAGCTGAACAGCAAATGATTCATTCACCGAAACACAGCCCAGCTGTGTGATAGTCTAAATGTAACTCTAGGGTGCTCAGATATTACCTGAGGGATGGGGGTGTGGGTGGCAGTGATAGAGGAGGAATTGGATCCAATCCCTAGGGTGCTCAGCATCAAAAGGTTAGGACACCAAGGGCGAGGATTCTTGGTGCAACTTGAACCCACAGCAATGGACAAGGCTGATACCTGGAGAGCTGAGAAGAGCCTGTCTAGAATTAAATCAAGGAGAGAGGCCCAGTTTAGAGACCCAAACTGGCATTTCAGTGGGGAGACGATGCAGAAAAATACCTGGGAAGGCAGGAACAGAGTTGCTCTTGTCCATTTTGCATTCGCAGAAAAAGGTCCCCTAAGTGCTCAATGACTACGTTTCCCCACCCACTGTTTTATTTCTAAATATTTAGTTGACAAATAAAGATGAAATATACTCAAGATGTATAAGATGATGATTTTATATATGCATAGGAGGCTACTCTAAAAAGTTTGTCAAGAAAATGGAATTAAAAGGTACATTTGGGAGCCAGTGCAGAGGTGCAGAGGGTTAAGTTGTTGCCTGTGATGCTGGCATCCCATATGGGTGTCAATTCGAGTACTGGCTCCCCCACTTCTGCTCCAGCTCCCTGCTGATGTGCCTGGAAAAACAATGGAAGAATCCAAATACCTGGACCCCTGACACTCAAGTGGGAGATCCAGATGGCATCCTGGGCTCCTGGCTTTAGTCTGGCCTAGCCCCAGTCATTGTGGCCATTTGGTGAGTGAACCAGCAGATGGAAGATGTGTGTGTGTGTTCACGCGCATGTGTGTCTAGTTCTGCCTTTCAAACAAATAAATAAATCTTTTTTAAAAAAGAAAATGTAGGGGCCGGTGCCATGGCTCACTTGGTTAATCCTCCGCCTGCGGCGCCGGCATTCCATATGGGCACCAGTTCTAGTCCCGGTTGCTCCTCTTCCAGGCCAGCTCTCTGCTGTGGCCCGGGAAGGCAGTGGAGGATGGCCCAAGTGCTTGGATGCCTGCACCTGGGTGGGAGACCAGGAGGAAGCACCTGGCTCCTAGCTTCGGATCAGTGCAGCGCCGGCCTTAGCGGCCATTTGGGGGATGAACCAACGGAAGGAAGACCTTTCTCTCTGTCTCTCTCACTGTCTAACTCTGTCAAATAAAAGAAAAAGATGTAATTTTGGAGTGAGCTTTTGACCTAGTGATTAAGACACCTCTTAGGATGCCTACATTCCATATCAGAGTGCCGGGGTTCAACACCCGCCTCTAGTTCCTGATTTTACCTTCTTGCTAATGCAGACCTTGGGGGAAGTGTGTGATGACCCCACTGATTGGGCTCCTGCCATCCATTTGGAAGCCCATATTGACTTCTTGGCTCCCAGCTTTGGCTCTAATCAGGGGCAGTTATCTATATTTGGAGAATGAACCAGCAGATGGGAGCTCCGTACGTGTGTGTGTGTGTGTATGGTCTTTCTTTCTTTGTTATCCTTGCCTCTCCAATAAATAGATGAATTGCTAAAAAGGTAAGCTTATTTTGGTTCAAAAAAAAAAAAAAAGAAAAGCCATCTTGAAATCCATGCATGGTTTTTTCAAAATACACATTTTCCATGAACTTTTTGAAGATTCCTTCTACATTGTGTAATGGTGATCGCAATCAAATTAACACATCCATCACCACCCATATTGTGCCTTGGCTCCCCAGAACTTATTGATCCTGTAACTGAGAATTTGATCAACACCTCCCCATTTCCCCATCCATGGCAACCATTGCTGTGCCTCTGAGTTCGCCTTTTTTAGATTCCACATATAAGTGAGATCATGTGGCATTTTTCTTTCTGAGTCTGGCTTATTTCACATAGCATAATTTTTCATTTTAAGGCCTACGTAATCTATCCCCCGCCACCTGCTCCTCCCACAGTTCCTCCTTGCACACTCTGCTTAACCATGTGCACCAGCCCTCTGCTTCTCAGGCAGGCTAAACACATCTTTCTCTCTGACTCTGCTTACAGATCTCCACACAGCCTATCCCTTCAGTCCATTCAGATCTGCTTCTCAGAGAGGCACCCTGAACAACCCATCTGAAACATTAGTACTCTGATCAGAACTGCTCTCTGCCCCATGCTTCTAAATTGTGTTTATTTAATGGAAGGGCAGTGAGACAGAGACTGAGAGATCTTCCACTTGCTAGTTTACTTCCCAGATGCCTGCAACAGTCAGAGCTGGGCCAGTCCGAAGGCAGGAGCTGGGAACTCGATCTGGGTCTGCCGTATGAGTCTGCAAGCGCCCGAGCACTTGGACCGTTACCTGCTGCCTCCCAGGGTGCACATCTACAGGAAGCTGGAATTGGAAGCAGAGCCAGGACTCAAAACCAGGCACTCCCATACAGGATGTAGGTATGTCAAGTGGCATCTTCACACTGTGCTAAATGCCCACCCCACTGTCTATCACTTTATCATGCTTCTTTCTTAGGAGCACTTATCACACTCCAACATTACATTGTACAGCTTATTTGTTTATAGTCAACATCTCATCCTATAATATAAGCTTTGTGAGGGCACAGACTTTGATTTGTTCACTGCAGAGTCCTTAGAAATTGAAACTATATTAGTTGAATAATTAGTGGATAAGTCTTTCAGTATCACTATATTTCAGGGGCACTCTTTATTTTTTTTAGAAAATTTTATTTAATAAATATAAATTTCCAAAGTACAACTTTTAGATTACAGTGGTTTTTCCCTCCATAACCACCCTCCCACCCACAAACCATCCCATCTCCTACTCCCTCTCCCATTCCATTCTTCATTTAGATTCATTTTTAATTATCTTTATATACTTAGTACATACTAAGTAAGGATTTCAACAGATTGCACCCACACAGACACACAAAGAATAAAGTACTGTTTGAATACTAGTTTTACTGTTAATTCACATAGTACAACACATGAAGGACAGAGATCCTACAGGGGAGTAAGTGCACAGTGACTCCTGTTGTTGATTTAACAACTGACACTCTTATTTACGACGTCAGTAATCACCCGAGGCTCTTCTCATGAGCTGCCATCAGGGGCACTCTTTAAACTGCATGTGTCTGGTTATATTTTTATCTAGCTTGAGAATCTCTTCCTAATGACAATGGGTTTAATTAGCTGACATTTATTATATTATTGATAAATTTGGATTCATTTCTACCACCTTATTTTTATTTATTTATTTATTTATTTGGAAGTCAGAGTTACACAGAGAGAGACAGAGAGGCAGAGAGAGAGAGAGAGAGAGAGAGAGAGAGAGGTCTTCCATCCTGCTTGTTCACTCTCCAATTGGCTGCAACTGCTGGAGTTGTGGCAATCTGGAGCCAGGAGCCAGGAGCTTCTTCCAGGTCTCCCATATGGGTGCAGAGTCCCAAAGACTTGGGCCATCTTCCATTGCTTTCCCAAGCCATAGTAGAGAGCTGGATAGGAAGTGGAGCAGCCGGGTCTCGAATCGGCACCCATATGGGATGCCAGCACTGCAGGTGGTGGCTTTACCTGCTACGCCACAGCACCACTCCATACCATCTTATTTTTTAACCATCTTTCTTTGCTTTTCTCTCTCTCCTTTCCTAACTGTTGAATGCAATGGACTTGAAATTGTTTTTTGCTTTCCCCCACTTACTTGGATGTTTAAAGTCTCATTTTTCTTCTCTAACATACATCCATTCCATTTTCTTTTCAGATTACAGAAACAATACATGACTATTTTATTAAATAACATGATAGAAAGATGTAGTGGTAAGCAGAATTCTGAGATACCACAGAGTCCCAACCCCAGCATATACAGCCTGTATAATCCCCTCTCCTTGAGTGTGCACAGGACTTGTACCTAGGATAGGACAGTCACTGCTTCCATTAGATTGTGTGCAGTGACAAAGGTGATGTGGGAACCACTCCATTGATTAGGGGACATCACATCACAGCCACAGCCTGGAGGAAGATCACCCTGCTAGCTCAGACAATCTATCATGTTGTGAGATGTCCACGTGTGGCTAGGACCTGGGAAAACCCTCTAGAGCTAAGAGCAAACGCTGGTCTACATCCAGGAAGAAAATGAAGACTTCAGGCCTACAAGCTCTGGTAACAGAATTCTACTGACAATCTGAATGAGTCTGGAGGAAATCCCAAGCTCTGAGAATACTGCTGACTGACAGCTTACTTTGGCCTTGTGAGACCCTGGGAGCAGACAATCTGCATGCCCAGACTGCTCGCCTACAGAACGTTAGCTAATACAGGTGTTAAGTCACAGAGTCTGCTAATTTGTTACATAGAAATAATAACTAATACAGATGAATACATGATTCTTAGCCTGAGCAGCTGCTAGGATGGAGCTGTAATTATGCCAGTGGGGAAGACTGCAGGAGATGGTCTCTGAACAGGAGAAACGAGGGGGATCCAGTAAGCAATAAATAAGTCTCTAAGAATTCTGCTCAGGGCCGGTGCCGCGGCTCACTTGGCTAATCCTCCGCCTGTGGCGCCGGCACCCCGGGTTCTAGTCCCGGTTGGGGCGCCAGTTCTGTCCCGGTTGCTCCTCCCAGGATGGCAGCAGAGGATGGCCCAGGTCCTTGGGTCCCTGCACCAGCATGGGAGATCAGGAGGAAGCACCTGGCCCCTGGCTTTGGATTGGTGCAGCACGCAGGCCGTGGCGGCCATTTGGGGGGGTGAACCAACGGAAGGAAGACCTTTCTCTCTGTCTCTCTCTCTCACTGTCTAACTCTGCCTGTCAAAAAAAAAAAAAAAGAATTCTACTCAGTAAAGCTTTCAGAAAGATACTTGTCTGGCTGTTCCTTCACTGCTTACCCAAAATAGCCAATACCTAACTAAATAATAAAAGTTTTCTCAAGTAAATGAAAATGTACTTAAGTGGAATGTAGAATTTCTAGTGTTTTTTCTTATTCCTTAAGCAAATATACTGCTCTAATGTGTTCTTGGTATAGAATTTATTTTTGTCTTTTTGCAAATACAGGATACTGGATGCTGCTGATTCTTCAAAGAAATCAATGTGATATCAGACAAAGGAGAGATACTCCCTAATGGTGACTTCAGCAGGACCACCTACAAATACAAACAGCCTTTGCCTCACCTCAACTGACCCACAAATCCATATCCCCATGGACTTCCTGAAAGGGCAGAATCATGACTTTTGCTCAAATGTATTGAATGTCCTCCAGGAACCATTCAAAGCAATCAGAAGGCAGCTGGTACATATGGCATTGCGTAATAAAGAATTTAACGTTTCCTCAAAAGAGGGCTTGCCCAGGGCTCTCAGGAGGCAAACTCTAAACCGATAGAGTGTTCTGCCTGATAAGAGTGTCTCCGTTCACCTAGGAACCTTGGGCTATGCAAGATGGGCAACCAATATGATCCATCACAGAAGCTTTGGGTCAGGCTGCATCATTTCTCCTTCCAGGGGGCTGGAGACTGAGGCCAGCCAACTACATATGAAGACTGGGTCCCAATATAAGCCCTGGTCACAATGGCTAGATGTTACACAGTGAGACCAACACATACATAGCTGGCAGCATGACGTTACATCATTCCAGGCAGAGGTGACACTAACCCTGGCTCCCCTGGGAGAAGACAACTAGAAGTTTTATGTTTTGAGCTCTGCCCCAAGTGTCTCTTCCCTTGGCTGATTTTAGTATGTATTCTTCTACTGTACTAAACTATAACCATGAGTACATTCACTCTGAGTAAATTCTGCATTCTTCTAGCAAATTATCAAACAGGAGGGTAGTCTTCGGGACAACCATTCTTGCAATTGGTGTCAGAAGTTAGGGTGGTCTTGAAAAGTCCCCGAACTTAGAATTACTGTCAGAAGTCAGGGTAGGGGCCAGCACTGTGGCACAGTAGGTTAATCCTCTGCTTGCGGCACTGGCATCCCATAAGGGTGCCAGCTCTAGTCTTGGCTGCTCCTCTTCTGATCCAGCTCTCTGCTATGGCCTGGGAAAGTCCTTGGGCCCCTGCACCCACATGGAGACCCGAAAGAAGCTCCTGGCTCCTGGCTTTGGATCAGCTCAGCTCTGGCCGCTGCAGCCATTTGGGGAATGAGCCAGTGGATGGAAGACCTTTCTCTCTGTGTTTCCCTCTCACTGTCCATAACTTTACCTCTAAAATAAGTAAAATCTTTAAAAAAAAAAAAAGTCAGGAGTCTTGTAGACTGTTTCTCTAACCCTGCACATGTGAAAACATAAATCACAAATTATAAGCAGAGGAAAATTTCAGTCTTTATAAGGAACAGTAAATGACTAACGTTATCTGGGAATATTAAGGAGGCGTTCAAACCATAATCTCCCACATTTCGATTTAGAACTTTGCTGCCAAAGACTGGACCTTGGCTAGGCCTATAAGCATATCTGAATCAATGTTTTTACATGGTGAGTTCTTTTTTTTTTTTTTTGACAAGCAGAGTGGATAGAGAGAGAGAGACAGAGAGAAAGGTCTTCCTTTTTGCCGTTGGTTCACCCTCCAATGGCCACTGCGGCTGGCGCACCGCGCTGATCCGAAGCCAGGAGCCAGGTGCTTCTCCTGGTCTCCCATGTGGGTGCAGGACCCAAGGACTTGGGCCATCCTCCACTGCACTCCCGGGCCACAGCAAAGAGGGGCAACCAGGACAGAATCTGGCGCCCCGACCGGGACTAGAACCCGGTGCGCCACCACCGCAAGGTGGAGGATTAGCCTGTTGAGCCACGGTGCTGGCCACATGGTGAGTTCTTATAACATGCTTTATTTACATAAAAGTAAATACCTACAATAGTAAACAATAAAGGAATTTACCTGGATACAAACAACACCTTCTAAAGCTGGACATTTGACCAGAGTACCTCAAATTTTAAAGCCCAGCTAATTGAGACACAAACTGAGAACTATACTTTGACTACTTACTTCTTAACTTTAAGAGGCAAACAATCTGAGGCACAAAACACAGTGACTGCATCATTCCACTTTCCATTTCAATTTTTCCAATATAGGCCATGTCCCTAGGCCTCACAGAAAACTGTGTTTGTTTGGAATGTTTTCAAGCAGTAGAATAAAATATCACAATGAAAGATGCTTTCTAGCATTTTCTGACTCCAAAGCTAAATCTCAAGTCACCCAGTTGGCATACTCTAAATGCCTGTGAGTTTATTTCAGCAATGCCCTCTTTGTCTGTAGTGATCAAAATAGCTCATCCTTCTTGAATCTAAACCTACTCACTAGGGCTGGCACTGTAGCATAGCAGGCTAAGCCTGCAGTGTCGGCATCCTATGTGGGCACCAGTTCATGTCCCAGCTGCTCCTCTTCTGACCCAGCTCTCTGCTGTGGCCTGGGAAAGCAGTGGAAGATGACCCAAGTGTATGGGCTCCCACACCTGCATGGGAAACCCAGAAGAAGCTCCGGGCTCCTGGCTCCTGGCTTTGGGTCAGCTCAGCTTCAGTCATTGTGGCCATTTGGAGAGTGAACCAGCAGACTGAAGACATTCCTCTCATCTCACCCTTCCTCTGTCTGTAACTCTACCTCTGAGATAAATAAATAAAATATTTAAAACTACCCACCTTCTAAAGGCCACACCTCCAAATACCATGACACTGAGAGTTAGAACTTCCAACATATGGATTTGGGAAACAAACACTCAATCCACAGCAAGAATGGATAAACATATTGTATTATATAAGACTACTTTAAAAAATCATTGGAAAACAGAATTAAAAAATATGTCCATTTTAGTGCAAAAAATGTTTTTGAAATCCATGCGTAGTACTTTCATAATATACATTTTCTATGAAATTTTGGGGGAACCCCTTGTATTCAGACAACGGAACACTAATCAGAGACAAAAGGAGAAAACTATTGATATGTATAACAATACTAATGAATGTTTAAAACATTAAGCTGAACAAAAGAAACTAGGAAGAAAAGTATATATCAGATGGCTCAGTTTTTATAAAATTCCTGAACAGCCAAAACTAACCTACAGTGATAGAAATCAGGAGATGGATGTTAAGAAAACTGATTGCAAAAAAGAGTACAGAAAACTTTTTAGGGAAGTGAAATGATTCCATTTCTTGACTGTGGTGGTGAACATGCTGCTATAAATAAGCACAAAGGTCATGAAGCGTTAATCTAAGATGAGTGTATTTTAATAAATGTGATCATACCTCAATAAAGTTAATTTTAAAAATCCTGCAATGGGGACCCGTATTTGGCCTAGTGGTTAAGACACTGCTTAGAACACACACAACCCCTTATCAAGGGTTCCCAGGCTCAAGCACCAGCTCAACTCCCCATTCCAAACTTCCTGATACTGCACAGCCCAGGAGGCAGCAAATGATGACTCAAGTACCTGAGTCCTTGCTACCCACATGGTAGATCTTGACTGAGCTTCAGGCACCAAGACTGCCCAGCCCAGCCCAGCTGTTGTGGGCATTTGGGGAGTGAATCAACAGTTGCAATCTCTCTCTGTGTGTGTGTGTGTGTGTGTTTGCCTTCCTTTCAAATAAATAAAATAAACATTATATAAGGTGCTGCAATGAAAGCATAAGAAAAGATCATTCTAAAAATATGCTAGGATAACAAATCTCTGAAAGTGATCTGCTAGAGAAAAAGAAGTTTCAATAAGTTTGTCAAACAAATTAGTACGCATGACTTCCATGAAACAGCAGCTGAAAGTCTGGGTAAAGGAAAACAATTGAAAGTAAGAGACCAATTTGAGTAGAAAGGTGAGAGATAATTTTAAGAAAACTATCATAACATTAGAATTTAAATGCAAATTCATTCAGTGATGCATAAGATTATACTTGGAAAATGTAATCAGACAGAAATAAAATAACTCGATAAATTTTTCACAACGTAAAAATCCAAAGTGGCAAAAACAACTGATAGAGAAGATGACAGAGAAGAATAAAGGAAATAGAGATTAAACCTGCCACCAAGAGTGACAGGTATTCTGAGGAAGATGCAACAATATCTAAAGCAAAAACTTAACACCTGGCTAATTCGAGGAGAGCGGCAAGATGGCAGAATAGGAACAGAGCACACGATTAGTCTGGGGGACAGACAGGTTAATAAAAGTGGAGATACTGCATGGTCAAGGAAGAGTAGGGGAAGAAACAGCAGAGGAAACTCTTCCGGAACTAGTGATTCACAGTGGACCTGCGTGGAGAGCGTGGGAGCCCAAGTTCGGGACACCAGCGGCAGACTCAACGCACCAGCGCTGGAACGCAAGGTGAGCCGAACCTCAATAGCCCGAGACACTGGCAGGGAAGCGGAAAGAGGAGACTAGAGGGAATGAGGCTTGAAACTCCGTGGGGAAAATTCACCAGGCTAACTAGAAGAGAGAGAGGGAAAAAAAAAGTGATTGATACGGACACGAGTTTCTCTCTCTCCGCTCACCCCTCAAAGGCTAGCAACACAAAGAGCAGGCGCCATTTTGGACATACCTCATAAGCAGGGCGACCTCAGGTCTGCACTGGCCCTGAGCCTAGCAGAAAAACCTGACTCTGGGGGGAGGGGTAAAATAACAGGAGATTAGCATCTAACTTGGCAACCCAGTGGGAGACTGCAGGAGAATTGGAGCCCACACTGAGGGCAGCACAGATTCCCTGTGTGGTCCTTGGGAAAGAGCTTCCGATCTTTGGCTCCTGTGGGTATATCATTTGCCTGCTAACTACCTCCAATTACGTTCAGCTGTGCGGAATTACTTCCCTTTTGAATCAAAAAAAGAAAGAAAGAGAGATTTACCACGCCTAACCAAGGAGTGTCATCTTTGACACACCCTCAACCCTGAGGAACCAAACACAGCTCTCAGTCCACACTCATCTCAAGCCTCTAAGGCTCCACCGAAAGCAGACAGTCCACTTAATATAGAGCCATAGTGTAACAAGAAAAAACACCACAGTGAAGAAACCAAATATCTCCAACATGCCATACAACAAACGCAAAAACCAAGCTAACAAGAACAAGGAAGACACTATGACACCCCCAAATGAAAAAGACACCCCAATTCAAGATTATGAAGATGATGAGATAGAAGAAATGCAAGAAGCAGATCTCAAAAAATTGATAAGAACATTAAGAAGTTCTCAAAAACAAATTCTTGAACTACAGAAATCCTTCATGGACAAGATAGAAAATCTCTCTCGTGAAAATGAAATATTAAGGAGGAATCAAAATGAAATGAAACAACTAGTAGAACAAGAAACTTTGATAGTGACGAGAAATCATAATGAAATGAAGAATTCAATAGATCAAATGACAAACACATTAGAGAGCCTTAAAAACAGAATGGGCGAAGCAGAAGAGAGAATATCAGACTTAGAAGACAGAGCACAGGAAAGGAAACAGGCAAACCTAAGAAAAGAAGAAGAAATTAGAAATCTAAAAAATATTGTCGGGAATCTACAGGATACTATAAAAAAACACAACATTCGGGTTCTAGGAGTTCCTGAAGGCATGAAGAGGGAGAAAGGATTAGAAGGTATTTTCAGTGAGATACTAGCAGAAAATTTCCCAGGTTTGGAGAAGGACAGAGGTATCTTAGTACAGGAAGCTTATAGAACCCCTAATAAACATGACCAAAGGAGATCCTCACCACGACACGTTGTAATCAAACTCACCACAGTGAAACATAAAGAAAAGATCCTAAAATGTGCAAGAGAGAAATGTCAGATTACTCTCAAAGGATCTCCAATTAGACTCACAGCAGACTTCTCATCAGAAACCCTACAAGCTAGAAGGGAATGGCAAGACATAGCCCAGATACTAAGAGAGAAAAACTGCCAGCCCAGAATATTATATCCTGCAAAGCTCTCATTTGTGAATGAAGGTGAAATTAAGACTTTTCATAGCAAACAGAAACTGAAAGAATTTGTTGCCACTCGTCCTGCCCTGCAAAAGATGCTTAAAGATGTGTTACACACAGAAATACAGAAACATGGTCACCAATATGAAAGAAGGTAAAGGAAGGAAACCTCACAGCAAAAGATCACAGGAAGCTCAATTTCTCTTTGACATAGAATTAAACTCTGATGCTCTGTTAAAGGAATGTGTTACAGTAATCTATGATGTTCTCTTGATGTCTGTTAAATTCTAATTGTTCTAAAACAGCTGAATTTTTATTAAGAGCTATGGGTTATTGCAATATGTGCTTATTTTCAAAGATTTGAATAATCACCTGTAACAATGATCAAATTTGGTCTATATTATGTCATGATTTTAAGGAATCTTATTTCAACCAGATATTTTGGATTTTGAGCCTTCTTGGCATTCTTGACAGGCATTCAAAAAATCAAAGTTTCAAACAATCTGGACTCTAAAATTTCCAGTAAATCCTGGACTTTGGTTTTTCCAGTTTGGGCCCAACTGAAAAAATCGAAGGACCTATGTCTCTCATCTTTTAGAGACACCAACTAATCAGGCTATTTGGATTATATTAGAAGTACTGTCAAGATGTGATGTGGTACCAAACTTTAAGTTTCTATACTGGAAAATGCTATTAATACAAATGTTTGAGAATTAAAAAGTCTAATGATCTTGTGTTACTAGACATGATAGTTATCTTAATGAGAAAGCCCCAGAGGCCTAAAGGGTTAAATACTTGTAAAATCCTACAGGTGCTTTCAAAAATACTGTGAAGTAAGCAAGTGCCTCTTGTTGGTTGATGAGTTTATAATTTTAAACATGGCGACTTAAAGTCTTTTGTCATCCACAGTTATATATGATTTGCTGCTCATAAAACTAAAGCGTTGTTGGTTCTGTGTTTAGCTGTCCTCCTATAGGTTCCTATGGACTTTTTCCAGCCACTTCTACTGTATTCAGTACTTTGGGATGGCTCTGTAAACAGATGAAGCCAATAATGTATTAACAGTACCAACTGAGAGAAAGTATGGATAACTGAGGTTACTAAAAACAAAAAGCAATTCAAATCAATTGGCAATCTACAAAAAGAGTTAAAGATTTTAAAAGCTATTATTAAAATTGCTATATTGGTCTATTATGCTATGTTATATGTGTGTACATATGGTATGTCCACATGGGGAAATTTTATTAAGAGTTTTATTTTAAATGGATTATAGATAAGATTGTCCATAAATTCAAGCTGCTAAAATCAATCAAAGATACATTTTAATTTGTGTGACCTGAATCTGTGTATCATATGTTTTAAACTTGTTGGTAGAAAGAAACTAAAAACATTTTATATGGTTGTGCTTAAGTTTACTGGTTAAACAAACTACACCATGTTAGATATTTAAGAGGTGTTTTCAAATACATGATTCTTAAAATTTATAGAAGGCATTGGACCTTCTGGTAAATGTTTTCTTAAGTTGTTATCTAATGGTTGAAACGGTTTGCTAAGTATTCATGTGAAATTGCTATTGTCAGCAAGCGATCTAGGACTTGCTCCCTCATTTCTCTATTCTAAGCCCAACTTCTTCTTTCATTTCTCTATTCTCTTCAAGGTAGGAAACTAATTCTATTATGAAGGAATCTGTAGGATGCACAATTTAATCTTTAGACCTTATAAAAGAGATGGCTAACATTTTTCTGTAATAGCATAGCCAAAATAAGAACTTAAATAATAATCTCATAGCTAGATTCACTTCGCCATCAGCAAAGTATATAGTAAGCAGAAAAAACCTCCCTTTCAGACAAAAGGGAAAGAAAGTTTTTAAGCGAGAATATAATTTTCCTCATGGGCATTGTCTACCTTAGAAAAACTACTACAGAACATGCCTGTGACTATAGACTTGTAGTTCAGGCCACCAAAGATTAGGGATGGGACTTGGGCACTCCCTTGACTTGCATCCTCTGGTCTGCTTTAACACAAACCAGGAGGAAAAGAAAGCTAGGCATCAGAAGCAATGGGTGGCAGGCCAATTAATGGCTGATCTGTACAGTGATCTGCCCTCAAGGAGACCCAACAGGCCAGTCCACTGCAATGGCTTTCAATGTGGTAAGCCTGGGCTTCAGCAGAAGTCAGCTTGTGAAGAGCCCTGGCAGCTCTGCCAAGAGTGGGATCACTGGAAATGGACCTGCCCTGGAGTCGAAGGATGCCCAGGTCAGAGCCACAGATCTTATTGGCTCTAAGCTGAAAAGCCCTTCACTCAGCCCAACTTCCAAAGGGACCACTGCAGCTGAGGGGATGGTCAAGTAGGGTCAGCAACATTGCAGGCAGAACTGTCAATTTCTTGTTTGAGATGCCCCCTGCCTTTACCTGGCCAGCTCTCCTCCCAGGCCAGCCAAGTAATGAAAGTCAACAGAGTGCCTTCCCCTAGGAGGTTCACACCTCCCTTAGGATATACCCCATGTGAAGAGATAGGTAGGCCTGGGCCTCTGA
This sequence comes from Lepus europaeus, assembly GCF_033115175.1. Lineage (NCBI taxonomy): Eukaryota > Metazoa > Chordata > Mammalia > Lagomorpha > Leporidae > Lepus > Lepus europaeus. Next base: position 12,067,325 of record NC_084842.1, read on the forward strand.
ATTTACAAGGCCTAAAGCCCAACAGATTATTATCAAGCCCCTTCTATCAGGTTCTATTTGCCTCTCAATCAGAAAAATTACTTGTAGCTTAGACAGCACCTTTCTTAGCTCCTCTAATAATGACTCTTTCCTTTGTCCTAGGCCCTGTCTAGCGCACTTGGGCCTCATTCCTTTGTAATCATAACCTCTACTCTACCACCAATGGCTCTACTCCCAACCTGTGTGTACTGATGGTCCTCTTCCCCACTTAATGCTGTATAATTGTTCAAACCTGGTAAATGCCACTCTTAGGATCATTGGTTACTATCCTCACTCTGTCTTTTATGACCTTGTCTAAATATGATCAGAGTCGGCAAACTTGGAAGGCTTCCATAGCCTTAGCAACTCATGACGACAGCCTAGGATGGTTACTGGCGCCATAAACTAGAGTGTCAATTTGTTGGGTCTACAACAGGAGCCACTGTGCACTTGCTCCTCATGTGGGATCTCTGTCCTTAATGTGCTATACATTTTGATTTAATGCTATAACTAGTATTCAAACAGTATGTTTCACTTTGTGTTTCTATGTGGGTGCAAACTGTTGAAATCTTTATACTAAACTGATCTTTTGTATATAAAGAGAATTGAAAATGAATCATGATGTGATTGGAAGGGGAGAGGGAGTGGGAGAGGGGAGGGTTGTGGGTGGGAGGGAAGTTTTGGGAGGGGAAAGCCATTGTAACCCATGAGCTGTACTTTGGAAATTTATATTCATTAAATAAAAGTTTAATTAAAAAAAAAGGAAAAAAAAACTTAACACCTGATAGGAAACTACCTGTCTAGCCTGTTGAGACACTTAGCGTAAAAGGCTTGTCAAAACTTGAATTCACCAAAATGGAAACCATATTAAAGAGATATCCTAAAAAAAAAGTTATTTTTACAAAATAATAAACCTTTAAACATCCAGAGATTTTTTAAGTTTACTCACAAAAGCAATAAAAATTGACTCTCAACAAAGTAAATTCCAAAAAGGCAATGAAGTATTATATTTATGGTTAGAAGAAAAATATTATGTCCCCAAAAATCCTGAAATCAGCTAAAGTGTAAATGATGTGTGAAAAAACAGAAAGATGTTCTAAAACATGTACTATACGAAGACTCACTAATTTGCAGTAAGATGTAATACTTGTCCAAAGTCCAGGGTTTCCATGCAGAACTGGAATAAAAACTTCTCTTTTGGAAGGCAGAAGAGAGCCACTGAGGCAACAAGAACTAAACCATCTAATACCTCAAAAGGAGAGAAGAGAGAGCTGAGAGAGCTTCTGCCATTGCTTTTTCCCTAGGGCTATCAGTGAATTTGAAGATGGCTTGGAGAAGCTGAGAATCTAGGGAAAAGCCCAGGGGACCCCCTGAAAGAGCTGCTGCAGGGCAAGAAAGAAACTGGAAACTTTGGTGTAGACTTCAAAGGGTTCAGGCACATGGCAAGTTTTTCCCCCAAACATTTATTCACGACTGAAGCAGAATGCAGTGGGAGACAAGTACCAAGTGCCAAGCCACTGAAAAGCAAAGCAGCTCTTCTGTCCATGTGAAAGCAGAAAGACTAGAATTTGAGATCTACAACAAAAGAATAGCTCCCCAAAGCATGCCAAAATTCTGGATGAAAATAGAGGGCCAAGCTGAGCCCTATATAAGGAGACCCTTGCATGATTCAGCAGAGGTCCTGTAGGAAATATGGCAACCGACCACTAGGGCCAAAATGATCCTTCTCCCCAGGAATCTGTCATTTCCATGTTTTTAAAATAAATAGCATCTAGAGGCCAATGCTATGGCATAGCGGGTAAAGCTGCCGCCTGCAATGCTGGCAAACCTCATGGGTGCTCCACTTCTGATCCAGTCTCTGCTTTGACCTGGGAAAGCAGCAGAGGATGGCCCAAGTCCTTGGGCCCCTGCATCTATGTGGCAAGATGTGAAAGAAGTACCTCACTCCTGGCTTTAATCAACTTCCCTTTCTTCTCTCTCTATCCCTATATTGTATACAGTGTAATTGCAATGGTTTGAATGTATCTCCCAAAGTTCCCATGTTGGAAACCCAACCCCCAAATTTATATGTTAATAACATTTGCAGATGGGACCTTGGGGAATCATTTGGTCATGAGGATTCTGTCCTCAGGAAAGAATTTGTCCTTCCATTCATGGTTTTAAAAGGGAGCAGCTCTGTATAAAAGCAAGCTCTCTCTGGCATGTGTATTGCTCACAAGATGATATGGTATCTTCCTCCACGTGAGGTTGTAACAAGAAGGTCTTCACCAAGCGCCAGTGCTGTGCTCTTGGTCTTCCCAGCCTCCAGAGCCGTGAGCCTGATACACCTGTGTTTTGGATAAATTACCCATGTTAGCAGCAGAAACCAGACTAAAACAATCGCATCCATGAGGGATGCTTAACTTTCTAGTTTTGTCATCATTTAGGAAACACTGAGAAGTGGTTGTTATAAACCAGAGGAGGAACAGGTACTGGGCAGTGGCTGGGGAGTCAGTCCCTTGGCCCACCTATGAGCGGACAGCCAGAAATTTCTTTCTCAGAATTATCGTCCAGCTGTGCCACAGGCTGGAAACTTGAGTTTGGCCCACTGTGTGCTCTGATGTGGATATTAAGGTGAAGTCAGGGATGCCTAGAAGCAAAGGCCAATCAGAAATCATTCTGGCAGTGGCACTGTGGGGCCTGGGGTTCAGGGTGGCAGCCTGTCCAGTGGCATATCTAAGACACAGAGATCACTCAGGGAACTGCTGCTCCACGGTAGTGGGGAGGGGAGCATCTCTCCTACGACACAGCTGCTGTGGTTTCTCCTTGCGTACCTGCCTGTCTTCCCCCTCCGTTCTGTGAACACCTCCTTATGCTTCTAGAAAAACTAAGAACTCTGACTAAAACAACAACAAAAAGATTAATAAAAGATTAGCTACTATCTTCCAAACACTGAAAGGCAAAAGTTTTAAGAGGAATGTTTATCTTTTATAACTTCGGAAAAGTAAAAGCAAACAAAACATGATATGCAAACTAAAAATTGCAAACCCAAAAAACAAGGAAATATAAAATACAAATATATGAAACAAGATGACAGAGACCAGGCCAAGCGTGTAAGTTATGATAATAAATTTAAATTATTTCAACTCCCCATTTAAAAAGTTTTTTTTTAAATCTAGACATTTGCTGTTTAAGCTTACAGAAACATATTTAGTTGACAAGAAATGTTTTGAAAGCATAAGCAAAGGCTTATCAGATAAATGGAATTTTAAAAAAAGAAAGTGTGGCTCTTTTTTATTTCAAACAAAATTTAATAGAAGGCCAAAAGTTTTCCTTGGAAAAGAAGGCTGTTTTACATTCATAAAAAGAAAAATCGATGTAAAATTTTTAAGAGCCATGAAACTTTATGCTTCATATAAAAGCATCAAATTATTTAAAACAAAAGTAGGATTGCCAAGAGAGACTCAAACATCTTCTTAAACATGTTATAGGTCTATTGGGCACAGCAGACTAATGGAGAATAGGACCAGGAGATGGAGTAAACCTGGTACTAGGAACACAGATAAGTCCCTCCTTCCTTCTTCAAATCCAATGAAATAACAAACTTATAATTAAAATAATAAATTTACAACTTTGCTGAAATTTTTGAATAATCTTAGAAAATGGAACATCATTGACAGGGAGATGGAGGAAGAAATGAAAAAAAGCAACTAAGAAAAATTAAAGCCAATGATTCAGTAAAAGCGATTCTGGCTACTTCAAGGGATGCAAAGGAAGGAAGGGCTGTGGGGCAAACCAGATGACTCACAAAGGAGCTGTGTCACCTAAAGCTGTGCACACAGGCGGCCTCCTTTCCATCCCTCCCCACCACTTCTCACAGCCAGCAGCCCATAGAGATGGCTCCTATGCTCAGATTAGCTCCTGGAATGTTTCCTGACTTAGGTGAAAGATCTGCCTGAGCCCAGTCCCTAGCACCTTGGGTAGCCCTCTTGGCTGTAAATTAGAATCAGCTGGGAGGGAAATATCCCTATGCCCAGACTGTTTCTCAGACCAAATAAACCAAGATCTCTGGGTGGGACAAAGGCTTCAGTGGTTTCTAAAGCTACACAGGTGATGCCCACATGCAGTCAGGCCAAGGATATGGGCTTAGTAGAAATGTTGGAGCTGAAGACAAGAAAGTCGAGACCAAAATGATACTAAACTTCCGTAAGGAAAAAAAGGCAGCAAAAAACTGAAAGGCAGCAGAAGACTTTGGCTTAAGTCTCTAAGTAAAAACAGCGGCCGCTGCTCTCTGAAGTGGGAGATTTGGTCCTCGGGACTCATGGTTGGCATCTGTGTGAGAAACCAGTCAGTGAAACCAGTCAGGCCATCCTCCACTAGCTTGCCTCACACAACAGCCATGGCAACGCCCCCCACCTCCCCAGGCCACATGGATTGAGACAGGATTCTGTACCAAGACCCACCAAGAGGCATAAAGGGAATCTCAAAAATATGGGCAACTAAACAAGAATCACTCAACATTTCAGGAAAATCACATTGTGAGAGAAGACACAAACTCAATAGTTTAAAAGACAAAGGAAAAGATAGCTTTAAAAAGAAAGTATAGTTATTCTGAAAGGTCTTCAAAAAGTTCATGGAAAATATGTTTTTCCAAAATCTATGCATGCATTTCAATTTTTTGCACCAAAATATATTTCTCTTTCAGTTCCTTTTTCAAAAGCTTTTTGAAGTGCCCTCATAGCCGCATTTATGAAAATATAACATGGAAGTCTTAGAAAAACTCAGGCTGAAAGCAAAATAGGTGAGAATCGAATTGAACTAAAGATTCCTTCCAAAAAGCATTAAAAATTAAAACAATCCAAAAAGATAAGAAATAAAACTTAAGTTGCATGAAAAATAAATTCACAACTTCTGTAATAGTAGGGAGGAAATAAATACACACAACAAATTTTATAAAGGTATGTGTCTTTATGTGTGTATGTGTATGCTATGGCATGTATTAAATTTGCATACAAAGGATTATATATTGTATTATGTTTTTATAGAGTTGTGTATGTATATTTACATACAGAAAAATTTCTAGAATGGAAAGAAGACTCAAGCCTTCAGGATGAAATGCTTACTAAGAACTGAACAGGATAAAAGAAAAAGACTTATATCAAAGCTGCACAGATAAAGAGAAAGACCTAAAAACATTTGGGGAGAAAAATCAGGCTACCTGTAAACAAACATCCTTATGTTGACTTGCCATTGACAGTCATCAGTCGATGTGCATCTCAGCAACAATGTGGGGACTTTGAGAAGCCAATAGTAACAAGCACATTTGAGAAGAAAATCAAATCCTGAAGAACCATCCAGGTGGCAGTGATTTCCTGACTTTTCCTTCCAAATCTCCCAGCTCAGGTGAGGGCAGTACAAATTCAGGAACTGCACAGCAATTATAGACAGGAAGAACTCCAAGAAAAACCATCTCTTTTTAGCTAGAGACTGGGAAGAAAGACCCCTGCAGGATTGAGAACATGGGAAGCAAATCTTGATTTTTTTAAAAAGATTTATTTTATTTATTTGAAAGGCAGAGTAACACAAAGAGAGAGAGAGAGAGAGAGAGAGAGAGAGATCTTCCATCCACTGGTTGACTGTCCAAACAACCACACTGGCAGGGGCTGGGCCAGACCAAAGCCAGGAGCCAAGAGCTTCTTCCTGGTCTCCCACATGGGTGCAGGGGCCCAAGCACTTGGGCCATCTTCCACTTCTTTCCCAAGCCTTTATCAAGGAGCTGGATTGGAAGTGAAGCAGCCAGAACTCCAACTTGCACCCATGTGGCTTCACAGGCAGCACCCTCACCCGCTATACCACAATGTTGGCCCCCAAACCTTGATTTTTGTTTCTCTTTTAGTTCTCCCTGAAGGAAGACCCAAGGTAGCCACGGAGGCAGGGAGCAGCAACATGGGCATGGAACGCTGAAAGCAAGCTCCCGAAGGGCTGGCAAGAGGGATCCCCATGATCCAACTAAGTTAATGTTTTTGTAAGGTGTAAAGTTGGAGGGATTTTTTTTTTTTTGACGAGAATATGAATGACAAATTGTTCCAATACCACTTGTCCAAAAGAGCATCCTTTTTCCATTGAGTTACTTTTACCTTTTTACCAAAAATCAAATTACCGTATAAGAATACTTCAAAAACTTTATGGAAAATGGAAATAAAAGAGAATGCACATTGTCCATATACTTCTTAAAGATCTTTTATGTATGTGTAGGTGTATTTCTGGGGCATCTCCTTGATTCTGCAGATCTATGTGAATACCTCTTCACTCATACCACCTTGCCTTGCTTACTGTCACTTTATAGAAAGTCTTAAAGTCTAGTCATGAGATTTCTCCAACTTTACTCATTTTCCAAGTTGTTTGAGCTACTCTAGTTCCATTCCCTGACATATAAGTTGTAGGATGAGCTTATTTTATTCATTTTCCAAGTTGTTTGAGCAACTCTAGTTCTATTACCTGAGCTTAAACATCTTTACAAGCAATCCTGCTGGGGTTTTGGTTAGTACTGAGTTACCTCTATGAATCAGTTGAGGGAGATTTGACTTTTTTTTTTTTTTTTTTTTTTTTTTGACAGGCAGAGTGGATAGTGAGAGAGACAGAGAGAAAGGTCTTCCTTTGCCGTTGGTTCACCTTACAATGGCTGCTGTGGCCAGCGCGCTGCGGCCGGCGCTTCGCGCTGATCCAAAGCCAGGAGCCAGGTGCTTCTCCTGGTCTCCCATGCGGGTGCAGGGCCCAAGCACTTGGGCCATCCTCCACTGCCCTCCCAGGCCACAGCAGAGAGCTGGCCTGGAAGAAGGGGAACCAGGACAGAATCCGGCGCCCCGACTGGGACTAGAACCCTGTGTGCCGGCACCGCTAGGCAGAGGATTAACATATTGAGCCACGGCGCCGGCCGAGCTATGAATGATTTTATGATTCCTAACTGATTTTTGCTAGCATATAAAGTGCAACTGATTTTTGTGTATTGACCTGTATCTTACAACCTTAATAAACTTACTTTTCATTCTAGTAGTTTTTTTTATAAATTCATTGGAATTTTATATATAACCATGTTGTCTGGAAATATGAAGTTTTGTTTTTTCCTTTAGGCTGAGTACCAATTTTAAAAGTTTTTATTAATATAGAGAACAGATCTCTAGGTACAAATCTAAGAAGATAGCCACACTTCCCTCCCTTTTTTCTTTCCCTCCCTCAATTCTCCTCCTTTCTTCCTTTTATTTTTTTCTTTGATTTTTGCAAAATATAATTTCAGTCCACTCTATAGTAACAGGTTTAATGCACCACAAAAATAATATTCAAAGAAGTAAAAAGTAGAAAAACCACAGTTCTACAAGATTATAAACAAGGACTAAAAACAACAATCAAATCACAAGGAGTTCATTTCATTCCTATACATTTTTTTATTCTATATTAACTACTACATACCATAGAAAACATACAATATTTGTCTTTTGGGGACTGGCTTATTTCACTAAGCATAATGATTTCCAGTTACATCCATTTTGTTGCAAAAGACAGGATTTAATTATTTTTCTGTGGTTGAGTAACATTCTATATAATATATATACCACATTTTCTATAACTACTCGTCAGTTTATAGACATCTGGGTTGATCCCATGTCTCAGTTATTATGAATTAAGCTGCAATAAACATGGTGGTACAAATAACTCTTTCATTTGCTGATTTTGTTTCATTTGGGTAAATTCCCAGAAGGATATGGGCTGGGTCATTTGGTAGATCTATTTTCAGATTTCTGAGGAACCTCCATAGTGTCTTCCATCATTATTGTACTAGTTTACATTCCCACGATTAGTGTATTAGGGTACTTTTCCCTCACATTCTTGCTAACATTTATTTATTTTTTTTTTTTTTTACTTTTGGACAATAACCATTCTAACTGGGATGAGGTAAAACCTTATTGTGGTTTTTATTTGCATTTACCTGATAGCTTGTGACCCTGAACATTTTTTCATGTGTCTGTTGGCCATTTGTTTTTCATTCTTCTAAAAATGCCTGTTTATGTCTTCTCCCATTTCTCAACTGGATTCTTTGTTTTATTGTTGTTGAGTTTTTTTAACTCTTTGTAGATCCTGGATATTAATCCTTTATCAGTTGCATAGTTTGCAAATATTTTCTCCCATTCTGTCAATTGCCTCTTCACTTTGTTGAGGTTTCCTTTGGGGTGAGAAGCTTCTTAGCTTGATGTAATCCCATTTGTCTATTTTTGCTTTATTGCCTGTGTTCTTGGTTCTTTTCCAAGAAGTCTTTGCCTATGCCAACGTCTTGCAAAGTTCTGAATGTTTTACTCTAGTAATTTGATGGTATCAGGTCAAATATATAGATTCTTGATCCACATTGAGTTGATTCTTGTATAGGATATACAAGATTTTGTTTCATACTTCTGCATGCATAGATATAATTTTCCCAGCATCATTTGTTGAAGAGACTCTCCTTTCTCCAAGGATTGATTTTAGCTCATTTGTCAGATTAATTAGTTGTAGCTGTGTGTATTAACTTCTTAGATTTCTATTCTGTGCCATTAGTCTACTTGTCTATTTCTGTGACAGTACCAGGCTGTTTTGATTATAACTGCCATGTAGTATGTCTTGAAATCTGGTATTGTGATGCATCTAACTTTGTTTTTATTATATAAGGTTGCTTTAGCTATTCAGCATATCTTGTGTTCCCATATGAATTTTAGCATACGCTGATGAAAAGAATATCTATTCTCCATTTGTAGGAAGAAATGTTCTGTAGATATCAATTAGGTCCAGTACATTAGCTGTGTTCTTTCTTTCTTTTTTTGTCTAGTTTATCTGTCCATTGATGAAAGTGAGGTGTTGAAGCCTCCCCCCTTATTCCTTATTATTGTATTGAAGCCTATGCTTTCCTTTAGATCCATTAACACTTGTTTTAAATAGCCAGTCACTCTGGCACTGGGTGCATATATATTTACTATGGTTGCATCTTCCTGTTCAATTGATCCCTTAATAATTAAATGAGGCCTCTGTCTCTTTTAGCAATGTTTGCATTAAAGTCTATTTTGTCTGATATTAAGATGGCTACTCATATTCATTTTTTATTTCATTAGCATGGAGTATCTTTTTTCCATCTTTTCACTTTCAGTCTGTGTGTATTTTGGTGGTGCGATGTGTTTCTTATAGGTTTTCTAAGTATTCATGGCTCATTTTAGGTCAGTCGTATGTGTCTAGGAATCTATCCATTTCCTCTAGGTTTCCCAGTTTGTTGGCATACAGCTCTTTGTAGTAACTTCTGATGATTCTTTTTATTTCTGTGGTGTCTGTTGTTATATTTCCTTTTTCATCTCTAATTTTATTAATTTGGGTCATCCTCCTTTTTTTTTTTTTTTTTTTTTTTTGGTTAGTTGAGCCAATGGTGTGTCAATTTTGTTTATTTTTTTCAAAAAAAAGCTCCTTTTTTTGTGTACTGCTGAATTCTCCAAACCCATCACTGATTCAAGTTGGCCCTTTTATGCCTCTCATTGGGTTGCCAACCTCTAGTCATAAGCATTATATCACCAGTTCTGTATTTTCCCCCAAGGCACTTCAAGTGTTTCCACTCAACAGCCAAATTCTCTAGGTGTCAGGCTCATAAGTTCAGGCAAGTCAAAAATCTCCAGAGTCTAATTCTGAGTATTTAGTTATTTATTTAATGTGACAAAAATTTATTGAGCATCTACTCTATACCACGAACTTATGTGCATTCTATAGGATAAAAAAGAAATAAATACACTTCTGTCTATTTCTGCTAGGCACATCTGGTCTATTCCACTGCTGCTTAGCAGATCCAAAAGAAAATGTGGAAATGGAAGAAAGATTCATTTCAAAGCATAGATAGCTTCTAACATAGTTCTGAAAGAACATCCTCACTTTTGGCTAAAATTGGTCTATAAATTGTAGCTGTTTTATTGACCCTAATTCCCTTCTCCAAAGGGTGAACTGAAAGTAGACTGTTGCACTTTGATGAGAAATTACTTATACTAATCATTGGAATAGACCTCCTCTTCTCTTTACTGGGAAATGATTTCAGAATGAAATATCTGAAGAAGAGAGTAATCTCTTGAGCTACCTTCAGACAAAGTAGGATTTAAAATGCAGCTGGGGGCCGGCGCCATGGCTCAACAGGCTAATCCTCCACCTTGTGGCGCCGGCACACCGGGTTCTAGTCCCGGTCGGGGCACCGGATTCTATCCCGGTTGCCCCTCTTCCAGGCCAGCTCTCTGCCATGGCCTGGGAAGGCAGTGGAGGATGGCCCAAGTGCTTGGGCCCTGCACCCGCATGGGAGACCAGGAGAAGCACCTGGCTCCTGGCTTTGGATCAGCGAGATGTGCTGGCCGCAGCGGCCATTGGAGGGTGAACCAACGGCAAAATGAAGACCTTTCTCTCTCTCTCTCACTATCCACTCTGCCTGTCAAAAAAAAAAAAAAATGCAGCTAGTTACTGTGTGTTCATTCATGTTACTTGCCCTGATGGAGTAGTTAGCAAACTATCTGGATGAATGAGCTACATAGTTGCTTTCCAGATTCCTTAGCTATGGAAACTTTAAGTTGATTCTGAAAAGTGTGGGCTTATTTGACTTTCTACCAAATCACAAATATCAAGGATGTCTTAATTGCTTTTAGCCAAGTGGTCTAAATGTCTTTCAGGTAAAGACAACCAACAGTGATTCACTTGTAAGAGTGCTTTGAAATGAAGGCCCTTCATAGCAATGAAACTAGACCCAAATTGAGATGGTCAGATGGCTCACAGCTCTTGATTCTTGTCCACAAGTTGTCTAGGAAGGTTTGGAAAAAACAGTTACAGATGGAACAGGACCTGGCTCCCCAAACTCATGCAGATGTTTAGACTCCAAAGTCTTTTGTTAACAGTGTAGGGATAGGGAACTTTTTTTTTTTCTACCAAAATCCATGTGGAGACTCATAACATCATTCACAGGCCATACAAAATGATCAACTTAAAAATTAGCCTGCTATGGATTTATCGAATTTTGAGTCCCACCTGCAGTTGCTTTGGCAGGGCCAGACTAAATGATTTTTTTAAAGATTTATTTATTTATCTGAAAGGCAGAGGCAGAAAAAGATAGAGAGAGAGGTCTTCCAGCTGCTGGTTCACTCCCCAGATGGCTGCAATGACCAGGGCTGGCCCGATCTGAAGTCAGGAGGCAGGAGCTTTCCTCTGGGTCTCCCAAGTGGGTGCGTGGACCCAAGGACCTGGGCCATCTTCTACAGCTTTTCCAGGCCATAGCAGAGAGCTGGATCAGAAGAGGAGCAGCCAGGACTTGAAGTAGCACCCATATAGGATGCTGGCACTGCAGGCAGCGGCTTTACCCACTATACCAGAGCACTGGCCCCCCAAATGATTTTGGAGGCCTCCTAAGGCCTGCGGGTGGGATGTTCCCCACCCCTGGAGATCCCTATGTCACTGGGAGCTTGCCCTCAGGAGGTCGTTCTCCCAAGAGTTTAATTACTTAAGCTGAGCTTAGTCCAGCCTCTCTCTCTGCTTCTTGGTTCACCACATGATCAATTCTCGAGACACTCCACCATGGACAGCCTCTACTAAATGCCTGCCTATTGGGGTTGCCTGATTTTGAATTGCAAACCTCCAAATTGTGAGCTGTATTACACCTTTTCCTTCCCAAGGAGCTCCTCTTGGTCAGTTTAGCCAAAGTAATAAAAAAGCTGGATAAAGCAAGCACTAAATCAGAATAGCATTGGAAGGTAGCATTATCCATCAATAATTTCTTACACTCCAAGAAAGAATTATGTCTGCACTTCTAAGTGAGCAGAGAGGCCAGCAAATCAAATAGTTATCTAGGTAACTATTTGTGTGTAGTGTAAATGCCTAAAAATAAAGAAACCACAAATCTTGCACTGAGTGAATGGCTTAATCACTTTACTACAGGCAAGGCAAGAAATCATAAAGAGTCATCATCAGTAGAGCCAAGAATGTCACAACTGAGATTCTAAAATTATAAAACTAAAAGGATTTTACCAAATCTTACCACTGAAAATAAATGGAAAAGTATAACCCATGGCTCCTTGTGCTACACCACTGGAGACCAAGGAGACCAGTTGCAGGGCCTTTGGGCAAGCTTTGTGGGATCAGCAGGGACTGTTCTTAAGGAACTGGTCAAGCCTGACCAGTTTGCATATCAAGGTCCAGAATTTGAGTGGGCAGGTTTTTATCAACTGATAAAGGCATTGGTTGGTGGCCAATAGTCTAGATTCTCTTTTCCCCTACCATCTATGATCTGGATGTGGCTAACTGACAGGCAGGCTATCTGAAGTTACTAAGAGCCAAACTCTTCAGCAAATAAGAAAGGAATGGCTCTCTATGTTCCATCAACACATCAGAGTAGAAACTTTAGCCTGGGATAACAGACTTTAACTGGAGAAAATGTAAGGAAGAGAAGACATAAGAAGATGAATCACCTCTTGTTGTGCACTTGGAAGTATGCTCCTTAAACATGAAGTACAAAATTCAGTGATCAGAACACTTGGTAAGGTTGCAGGTCTTCAGATGTATAGAAATAAGAAGAAAGTTTGGAGTTGGAAAATCCAAGGTCATAATAAACGTGGCGTACTCTGCCACTCCCAATCTGCACACCTAGAAATCTGTACTCTTAGAAAAAGCTCTGAGAGCATGAAGCCTAAAAAGATAACTTGGGAAGTTATAGATATATTAGGTTGTCAATGAAAGAACGAGAGGATCCTCAGAAAAGCCCTCACACTCATAGATCCCCATATTGAGAGAAGGCAATTTGCATGGTGGATAAATGAATGTTTTCAGAAATTATAGTATCACAAACAGCTTATTGATGGGAGAGTTCTCCTTGTAGAAGCAGAGCAGCTGCTCCAGCAAAGCTGAAGCCATAAAGTGCTGTTGTTTTCCTCTATGTTGGTTTGCTCTTTTCTCTGCCCATCCCTTTCTCCAAACAATAGGATGTCTTGCCTATGGTCTCTGACTTGCAACAGTAGAAAATTTCCAGATCAGTAGTTCTTAATTTTGTTGTTTTTTGTCCCACAGTTTTTGAATGCCATAATTTTTGGCAGTCAAAAAACACTAACAGTAAACAAGCCAGGAATAATCACAACACAAACACCACTAGAGAATGACAATGCCTCACAGTCTTTGAGAGCATCTAGTTACTGCACAGTTCAGATAGTCACACTGTGCTACTTTCCATTTTTTATTTACTAATGTTTTTATTTACTTGAAAGGCAAAGAGAGGGGGAGAGAATGTGTGCTCCCATCTACTGATTCACTCACCAAATGCCTGCAACAACAAGTTATGAGTCAGGCTAAAGCCATGTAATAACTCCAAGCAGGGACCCAACGACTTGACCCATCACTGCTGCCTCCACGGTTCTCTATTAGCAGGAAGCTAAAATCAGGGCCCAGAACTGGATATCAAATTCAGGCATTTCAGTGTAGGATGTGGGCATTTAACTAGCATCCTAACTGCTAGGCCAAACACTTGCCCTGTGCTAATTAGGAAAAAACAAACAAACAAACAAAAAAAACCACACCTCTCTATAAAGCCAGAGCCATGCTTTCAGAAGGTAAAGTCCTCACGTGTTCCATTAAGTGCCTACCTCTTTGACACCAAGTTGGAGTGGTGCCACCACCCTTCATGCTCCTATTTGCAGCACAGAAGCTGTCCTCTACAGTCCATTAGTTCAGTGTTTCATGCAACAGACAGCACACTTTCCAGATAGATCCACAGTTGTAACACAAATTGGTCAAAGGTTCATAGTTGCAACAGAGTAATGCAGCACATGGCTTAAGACCCTCCTATAAATACATGCACCTTGCTCAAGGAGAAACAAGTGTAAGACTCAGAAAGAGAAAAAGACTTAGGAGTGTTTGGCAGGGACCAGCAGCTCTAGACACCAGAGCAAAGTGCTCCTTCTCTGGTGCACTTCCTGAACGACTCATCTTTATGGGATGGGCCTGAAGTCACAACCAAAGACTCCTCTAGACAAAGCCATGAGACAAGCTCCAGGTGATCTAACCTATGGCTGCGACCTCCTCAGGCATTAGACTCTAAAGCTCTAGCCTAATAAAACAGAGCATTCCTTGGACAACCTGCAAGGTTACTGTGCTCTGACTGAGGATGCTAGGAATTCAGGACCCAAGCCAATCTTGTGTCTCTACCGCGTGAAGACAATTAGTATAATGTAGAAAAATTACCAACTTAAATCCTTTCTGACAAAATGCATGGTTTACATGCATATTGTTTCCTATGTACATATATTTTTCAAGAGTAGTAATCACAGCCTGTAAAGCCTCTGAAACTCAAGACTTTGCCATAAAGAAAGGAGTAGTGAGCGGTGTACCAAAGCCTTCATCTAACATAAGTAAAATTGAAAAGATAGTGTTTTCTTGACTTGGTCATTAGAAAAATTGCCGTTTCAGACAAGGGAAAGGTCATTATTTAAGGAGAGTAAAAAAGATTTTTTAAAAATACATGATATCAATTTTTTCAAGTGTGCTATTTATGGATGAATATATACACTCAGGCACACACACATTGCTCAGAAAAAAAAGAAATCAGCAGTCTTTACTTGATGGGATCATGGGTATATTTTATTTTCTTTAATTTTTCTCTATCATCTACTACAAGTATGTTCTACATTCATCTACTATTTGGGGCTGCTCAGCATCTATTGCATATTTCTCTGGTGACAGTACTGGAGTTCTCTTAGAAGGGATTCTCTCTCATTGTAGGCAGTCCTGCTTGTTTATTATGTCTTGCTCTATCCCAATGAGCATGGCCCTAATGAGGCTAGAGACCTGCCAAGATTTTGAATTTTGAGTAAAATTGTGCAGGGACAGAGAAAAAAACAAAAATAATTGGATCTGATTCATCCCAGTATGGTAGACTCTCAGATTTTTTTTTTTTTAATTTGACAGGTAGAGTTACAGACAGTGAGAGACAGAGAGAAAGGTCCTCCTTCCATTGGTTCACTCCCCAAATAGCTGCCGTGGCCGACGCTGCGCCAACCCGAAGCCAGGAGCCAGGTGCTTCCTCCTGGTCTTCATGCGGGTACAGGGGCCCAAGACTTGGGTCATCCTCCACTGCCTTCCCAGGCCACAGCAGAGAGCTGGACTGGAAGAGGAGCATCCGGGACTAGAACCCGGTGCCCACATGGGATGCCGGCACTGCAGGCAGAGGATTAACCTAGTGAGCCACAGTGCTGGCCCCGTCTCAGGCTCTTAATTTATATTACTATAACCTGGTTCTTCTGGGATGTCTCTGGCTCCCATTCTTTTCGAATACCAGTTCTTCCATTATTGCTTCTTGATAGAAGTCACTTACACTGTGTCAGTGACATCAGTTCCTAGTGCATACAACCAACAGCTGCAGGGAAGACTAATGTTGGCTTCACCCATTTTAGTTCTTAGTGGGATCACTGGCTGAGTCTAGGATCCAAATTCACACAAGGTAAATGAGCAGGAGAAAAGTATGAATGTTTTTATTATTTTGCAGGCACATGAAGATCCCCACAAGGGAGTGAAGACCTGAAAAAAAAAAAATAACCACAGCAAAAAGCTTTTATACTTCTTATACAAAGAATGTTCCATTTGTGAAGCAGTGACAGGGCAAAGGGATCTGAGCTAGGGTTATTAAGTTCTAGGGAAATTGCTAGGAAATATTTACAGGGAAGGGGACAGTGTAAGTAGAAGATAAGAGTGACTTTATTGAGTCTGTTTATTAGGGCTCATTGCAGCAACAATTCCCAGTCTCCACTGATAAAGAATATTCTCACCTCTTCGTATGTTGAAGGCACCCCTCTCAAAGGAATCTGTGTGGCCTGCTCCAATGGGTGAAACAGCCCACATGGCCCTTTGTGCACCTGCTCGGGCACTTTCAGCCTGAAACAATCAATATGTCAACTGGGCATGCACTAGGGCGGTGCATCCTCATCTCCCTCACAGCCTAACCTACCTGTAGGACACTATCATTTCCAAAATGTGCTGATCTCCAAGTACAAGGCAGATGAATGCAAAGTGTGTTTCACAGAGCTTCTAAGACTCGTCGAGGGAGAGAAATGCCTAGGTTTATTTTACTGTGTCCAAAAAAAAAAAAAAAAAAAAGCTTAAGATGTTCATTTTGTCTTTTAATCCGAAAAACATCTCTTAAAGTAAAGTGTTTAGAGAAGTTGAGGGCAGTGCTCTAGGCCCAGGTAACTCTGAGTCCTCCAGCTGGGCAGGAAGTGGGTAACATCAAGGCCCTAAATGAAATGCTCCCCTCAAGACATTTCCTCTCACAGAAACCCCCTTCTGAGGATACACACCCACGGTCCTAAGGATCTCCCACCAGGCCCCCTTCTTAGATGCCATAATTGAATTAAGGTTCCACCTTCTTTGCATCACCAACTTACAACTTCGGGATTTTTACCACCTGAATGAGTTCAGGAGCCATCTCCTTTTCAAACCACAGCAACAACTTTGCTCAAACCTTCCCATCCTGGGCAGAGTAAAAACACAAAACCTTAAAAAAGAGTACAGAGCCCCGCAGGAGTGACCTGGCCTTCCTTCCACGTTCTGTGATTTCCTATCTGAGCCAAGCATCTTTGAGCCTCATTCACAGTCATGCTGCGGCAGCCAGGTGGCCTCCTTTGCTGCTCACGCAGGCAGCGAAGGTCATGATTGGGTAACCACATTGGGAGAGGGCTTCCTGTGCTTCAAGCCATGGCAGAAAGGTGGAAGAGCAAGCAGACACAAGAGAGGGAGAGATAGAAGGGGAGGGGAGAGAGAGAGAGGTTGCGAGGAGGTAGCCAGGCTCACTCATAACAGCTCTCTTGATAACCAATCCATCTTGTAGGATCTACATTAATGCCTTCATGAGGATGGAGCTACCACGATTTCTTAAAGATCCCACCACATCTCAACAATGCTACACTAGGATTCAAATTTCAATATGAGGGGCAAGTGCTGTGGCTCAATTAAATTGCTATCTGAGGCACCAGCATCCCAGCAGTCCTAGCTGCTCCACTTCCCATCCAGCTATTGATAATGTGCCTGGGAAAGCAAATAAAATGGCCCAAGTCCTTGGGCCCCTGTACCCATTAGGGAGACCCGGATGAAGCTCCTGGCTGCTGGTTCCAGCCTGGCCCAGCCCTAGCCATTGCAGCCACTTGGGGAGGGAACCAGCAGATGGAAGACCTCTTTCTCTGTGTCTGCCTCTCCCTCTCTTTATAACTCTGGCTTTATTTAAAAAAAAAAAATCAGCATGATCTTTGATGGGAACAAACCACTCCCAAGCTGCAGCAATGTCTTTCCCAAGGACAGTAGCACTCAAGATGGCTGTGACATTCCACTAGGCTCTTCTGCCTTCTCCTTTACACCAGCAGCCTCTTCTCTACCACTTCCCTGTCTCCCACTTTTTTGAAGATTTACTTTATATATTTGAAAGGCAGAGTTATCGAGACAGGGAGAGACACAAAGAAAGATCTTCCATCTGCTGGTTCACTCCCCAACTGGCAGCAATGGCCAAGGCCAGGCCAGATCAAAGCCAGGAGCCAGGAGCTTCTTCTGGGTTTCCCACATGGGTGCAGCAGCCCAAGGACTTGGGCCCTCCTCTTCTGCTTTCCTAGGCACATTAGCAGGGAGCTGGATTGGATGTGGAACAGCCAGGACTTGAACCAGGGACAATATTAAATGCTGGCCCTGATGTGGCACTGTGCAGGCCACAACATCAGCCCCTTGCCTCCCACTTTGCAATCAGCCTCTAGAAATGTGGAACTGGGGTGAAGTAGGGAGATGAAGGCACTGAAAACCTCAACTTTTCCATGGCTGCAGAAGATGCTGACCTCTTAGTGGAAGAACAACTTGAGCAGGACTTGTGCTTGAGGTGGAAGACACATCGGCTTAGCAAAGAACAACCAGATCATTCAAAGCACGTCTGAGTGGAGTTTGCCAGAGATGACATAATCGCTGGCGACGTCAAACTCTGCTCTCATATCCACAGGTGCACAATGCAGTTAAGACTGATTGATGATCATATTGCAGGTCACAAATCCTAATTGCAATTAACATGCACAAAACAAGAAGCGATCTCACTTAGAAACTCAGCTGAAAGTTGCTTTGCTCAGGATTACATTCCTTTATGTTTTTGGGTGCCCTGATATTCTGACTGCATGAGAACACAGCTTTGCTTTTTGGTTTGTTTGGTTTTAATTTTTATTTATTTAACTTATTTGACAGAGGGAGAGAGAGAGAGAGAGAATGAATCTCCTATCCACTGCTTCACTACCCAAATGTCCACAACTAGATCAGGGTCAGACTGAAGCCAGGACTCCTACATGGGTGGTAGGAACCTGATTAATTGAACTATCACCTTCTGCCTCCCAGGGTCTGCATTAGCAGAAAACTGGAATTGGGAGTGATCCAGGGTTCAAATCCAAGAACTCTGATATGGGATGCAAGTGCCCCAAAAATGTCTTAACCACTGTACCAAATGCCACCCCCAGCACCATCACAAGCCCACACCATTTGGAACTTCCTGGCATCTTTTTTCTGTGTATTTTTTAAGTTCATTTGGTAAAGGCTACGGATGAAGAGGAGAGGCCAAATATTAAATGTATCAGAAGGTCAAGACCTGATTCAAAGGAGCCACTCTGAAGAGTAGATTTTAAACAATGATCTAGGAGCCCTGGAGTCCCAGTCAAGGGTCTCACAGCCACTGGGAAGTGGGATGAGCGCAGCGGTCAGCTGAGTGCCTTACTGGAGCTCTACAAAGGATTTGCTTGACAAAAAAGTCCACTGCTACTGTGAAATCTGAAAACCAGTTGCCTTGTATTGTAAAACCATCTTTTTAAAAAAGATTTATTTATTTATTTGAAAGTCAGAGTTACACAGAGAAAGGAGAGGGAAAGAGAAGAGAGGCAGAGAGAAGAGAGGCAGAGAGAGAGAGAGAGATCTTCCATCCGCTGGTTCACTCCTCAATTGGCCGCAATGGCCAGAGCTGCACAGATCCAAAGCCAGGAGCCAGGAGCTTCTCCCAGGTCTCTCACGTGGGTGCAGGGGATCAAGGACTTGGGCCATCTTTCACTGCTTTCCCAGGCCATAGCAGAGAGCTGGATTGGAAGTGGAGCAGCCAGGACTCGAACTGGCACCCATATGGGATGCCGGCACTGCAGGTGGCAGGTTTACCCGCTACGCCACAGCACTAGCCCCTGTAACATCATCTTTATAGACTCACTGAGTGCTAATTACTGCAGATTTGCTCTTTCATTGGCTATGCTAGGGCATCCATGCTTTTCCTCTGTGTCTTTATAGCCTGCAAATTCCTGCTATATATACCTGATTAGCTTTCCACCACAGGGATTGCATTCTGGAGGTACAGGCCTTTGTTGGCAGCTTTTATCTGCTGCTTAGCTAGCTTTGCTGTGAGGCGCTTTTGCCTCCCATTTTCAAGAAATGTTCCCACTGTGTGCAGAATTGGTAGGACACAGTGCCCTGCCTTCCTCTATGAGAGACAATGGATGGATGCATCCTTTCCATCTCTGGGGCCACATGACCACATGGGCCCATCCAACCAGGTGCAGAGAGGGTGCTACTCACAGCCAAGAACCCCAGACTGCTCACTGCAAATACAAAAAGTAATGCACACATTTGGTTTTCCCTAGCATAAAAAAACTGACTTATAAAACCGGCTTTATAGCATTTATAATGCAAATACATAAACCAGCCAATATCTATATATATTTTATGCTTGCTAAATTTAAGTTGATTATAAATATTAAACCTATAAGTCATGCTTCATGGTCAATAAGTTTTGTTTCTTATGTATGATTAAGTCCCCAGGAATCAACTTTGGTCAGAGCTGGGAAGCGACTTAACTCTTTCGGCACAACAACTACTGTGTGAAATTTAGAATTACAATATGTGGAACTCCTTTGAAGCTTATAGATTAAGCTTCGAAAAGTGACTCAGTATTTCAGAACACAGACCCTATCTTGATAGGAAAGCACAGTGGATGAAAGATGTCTTTAACCAGAGTTCACTTTGCCATGCAGTGTCTAGTTCTTAGCTTATGAAAAAAAAGCACAGCTGTATTGAAGGTAATTATGCTATAGTAATATGACAAACTCCAAATCTTGGCGGCAGACCACAACAAAGGTTTATTTCTCAAGACAAATTTCTTATGTGGGACTGGTAACTCTCTAGGACACCTGTCCTTGTCATTCTGCCCTTCAAGAAACACCCAGCTCACTGCCACATGGTGACCAATGGCACCCGGTGACCCAACATTCTCACAAGTCTCCTCTGAACTTTTTTTTATTCTTCAAATAAGAGTCTGAGCAGCATGAGTACCAGCTGCTGCAGGGCTATTGCTTTATATTATTTATGATTGCTATTGTTATTATCAGAATTTATAGCAATCATTAGCCACAGCCACTCTAACACTCCCAGCCAGCAATCTGTCACTCTTCTCCTTGGTTGAAGGGCCTAGAAAGGACACCAGAGGCTAGGGAGCCCTCACAGCTCCAGGCAGGCTGTGGTAAGGATGATGCAATCTTCCTCTCAGGGGTGCAGAAGAGCTGCATGATGGGAAAAGAAAAGGAAAGGGAGAGGAGCCAGAAGCAATGAGGGAGATCCAGCAGCTCTCAGTGGCCTCGGAGCCAAAGCATCTGAGCTGAAGGGTAACAGGTCACAGCAGACCCACAGCCCCGATAGCTGAGGGCTTGTTTGCACCATGAGCAGAAAAGATGCCTTTGTTCCCAATAAATGACAAAACTGGATATGCCAAAAAGGACCCCCTCCTCCAGAGCCAGAAGCAACTCCAGCTCCTTGCTCCTGATTTTGCATTCATAGTACAACATGTGCACCTGCCCTGTGACTCATAAACTAATAAAAGGAAGATCTCATCTGGTCAAGAACATAACTGCACAGAGCTGAAAGCCATCCATGTCAGACACCGTAATTAACTCTATGGGTTAATTTTAATGATTGTCAATTTATAGGAAACATTCTTTAGGAATACAAATGCTCTGGTCTTATCTGAATTACTTAACAATCTTGATCTTAGCCCCAATGCCAATGAATAAAAAATACAGTAATTTAATTGCCATCCTAGTGTTGTGACAACTGTGGTATTAATATCAGTACAACCCCTTACATATGAAGAGTGATTTTTTTGGCCCGTTTCAAAAATGCCTGTGATCCATTATCTCATTTGATTTTTATGAAAACTCTCTGCCATAGAATATTGTATTTCATTTTCAGGACCATGAGGTTGCTCCCTGAGGAATGGAGGGCCGTAGCAGACTGCACTTCTCCAGTTCCAACACAGTGGCTGGCACAAAGTGAGCACCAGAAAATGTTCATAGCATGGATAAACAAATAAGTGAATGAGTGAAAGTTGTTCTTATCTGAAAGATGAGAAAACTAAAGTGGAAAGAAAGTATTATTTGTTTAGGATCATGATTGCTATTGGTGTTTTCCAGTTCTCCCTTCTGTAAGTCTCACTGCAGACACATTGTTGCTACATGTAACTGCATGTAAGAAAACCTGATGTAAAATGCACACAGCAAAGAACAGCTAAGCTTCCAATGAAAGACATACTCTGTCAATTCTTTTCATCCTATTTTCCATCTGCTGGTGTGATGTAACGGCTAACTATAAGCCAACTCAGCTTTTCATAGTTGAAACTGATGATTTAATATTCTCATAGGAAGCTGATAAATTGCTATGACCAGACTCTCAACAAGTGTTGTATCACAGCAGCTTAAGCCACGACGTGCATGCCAGCATCCCATATCAGAGTGTTGACTGGAGTTCCAGCTGCTCTTGTTCTGATCCAGCTTCCTGCTAATACACCTGGGAAAGCAGCTGATGATCCAAGGACTTGAGACCCTGTCACCCATATGAGAGATCCAATGGAATACCGAGTTCCTGGATTTGGCTTGGACCAGCCCCAGCCACTGGGGTCACTGGGGGAGTGAAGCAACAAATGCAACAAATGGAAGATATTCTCTCTCTCTCTCTCTCTCTCTCTCTCTCTCTCTCTCTCTCTCTCTCTCAAATAAATAAAACAAATCTTTAAAAAAATAAATGTCCTGAATTTTATGATAAAACTGCCTTTGATGAAAAGCATACAGAGGAGTCAGGCTGAGAGAGATGCATGAAAAAAGAAGAGAAGAGGGATGGAGGAGAGAAGGAAAGAAGAGAGGGAAGGAGGGAGTTAATAAGCACTTCTGGGCTTGCACCCAGAGAGTGTAGTTACCAGGAGCATGTAAAACACACCGAGTGTCACCTCCTCCTGATAAATTTTGCCATGCCCACACCCTCTCCCTACCTACACCCTCTCCCTGCCCACACCGTCTCCATAACTACACCCTCTCCATGCCCACACCCTCTCCCTACCTACACCCTCTCCATGCCCACACCCTCTCCATGCCCACACCCTCTCCATATCCACACCCTCTCCATGTCCACACCTTCTCCATAACTACACCCTCTCCATACCCACACCCTCTCCATACCCACACCCTCTCCATGCCCACACCCTCTCCCTACGTAAACACTCTCCATGCCCACACACTCTCCATGCCCACACCCTCTCCATACCCACACCCTCTCCCTGCCCACACCCTCTCCATAACCACACCCTCTCCATACCTACACCCTCTCCATACCCACACCCTCTCCATGCCCAGACCCTCCCCCTACATACACCCTCTCCATGCCCACACCTTCTCCATACCTACACCCTCTCCATGCCCACACCCTCTCCATGCTCACACCCTCTCCATACCTACACCCTCTCCATGTCAACACCTTCTCCATAACTACACCCTCTCCATACCCACACCCTCTCCCTGCCCACACCCTCTCCATACCTACACCCTCTCCATGCCCACACCCTCTCCCTACCCACACCCTCTCCATGCCCACACCCTCTCCATGCCCACACCCTCTCCATACCCACACCCTCTCCATGTCCACACCTTCTCCATAACTACACCCTCTCCATACCCACACCCTCTCCCTGCCCACACCCTCTCCATACCTACACCCTCTCCATACCTACACCCTCTCCATACCTACACCCTCTTCATGCCCACACCCTCTCCATGCCCACACCCTCTCCATGCCCACACCCTCTCCATACCCACACCCTCTCCATGTCCACACCTTCTCCATAACTACACCCTCTCCATACCCACACCCTCTCCCTGCCCACACCCTCTCCATACCTACACCCTCTCCATACCTACACCCTCTCCATACCTACACCCTCTTCATGCCCACACCCTCTCCATGCCCACACCCTCTCCCTACCTACACCCTCTCCATGCCCACACCCTCTCCATGCCCACACACTCTCCATGCCCACACACTCTCCATACCCACACCCTCTCCCTGCCCACACCCTCTCCATAACCACACCCTCTCCATGCCCACACCCTCTCCATACCCACACCCTCTCCATGTCCACACCTTCTCCCTACCTACACCCTCTCCATACCCACACCCTCTCCCTGCCCACACCCTCTCCAAACCTACACCCTCTCCATACCTACACCCTCTCCCTACCTACACCCTCTCCATGCCCACACCCTCTCCATGCCCACACCCTTTCCATACCCACACCCTCTCCATGTCCATACCTTCTCCCTACCTACACCCTCTCCATGCCCACACCCTCTCCCTGCCCACACACTCTCCATACCTACACCCTCTCCATGCCCACACCCTCTCCCTGCCCACACCCTCTCCATACCTACACCCTCTGCATACCTACACCCTCTTCATGCCCACACCCTCTCCATGCCCACACCCTCTCCATGTCCACACCCTCTCCATGCCCACACACTCTCCATACCTACACCCTCTCCATTTCCACACCCTCTCCATACCTACACCCTCTCCATGCCCACACCCTCTCCATGCCCACACCCTCTCCATGTCCACACCCTCTCCATGCCCACACCCTCTCCATGTCCACACCCTCTCCCTGCCCACACCCTCTCCATACCTACACCCTCTCCATGCCCACACACTCTCCATGCCCACACACTCTCCATACCCACACCCTCTCCCTGCCCACACCCTCTCCATAACCACACCCTCTCCATGCCCACACCCTCTCCATGCCCACACACTCTCCATACCTACACCCTCTCCATACCCACACCCTCTCCCTGCCCACACCCTCTCCATACCTACACCCTCTCCATGCCCACACCCTCTCCATACCTACACCCTCTCCATGCCCACACACTCTCCATGCCCACACACTCTCCATACCCACACCCTCTCCATACCCACACCCCCTCCATACCCACACCCTCTCCCTGCCCACACCCTCTCCATAACCACACCCTCTCCATGCCCACACACTCTCCATGCCCACACACTCTCCATGCCCACACACTCTCCATGCCCACACACTCTCCATACCCACACCCTCTCCATGTCCACACCTTCTCCATAACTACACCCTCTCCATACCCACACCCTCTCCATACCTACACCTCTCCATGCCCACAAACTCTCCATGCCCACACCCTCTCCAATGAGGTCTGAGTTTCAGCCTGGGGTGGGTAAATACATTGTTCTCTTTCCTTTATCATTCGTAGTAGCTATTCATTATTTATGCTATTTCCGTATTCTTACATTTTCTTTACCCTTTAGAAAGTAAACTCTCATTATAGAGCAATCCCCCCCTTATCTACAGGGGTACATTCTAAGACTTCTAGCAGATGCCTGACACCATGGAGAGTACTGAACTCTCTATATATTTTTTTCCTATATATGCATACCTATGCTAAAGTTTAATTTATAAATTAAGGACAGTAAGAGACTAACAATAACTTGCCATGGATTTTAGCAACCTCAGCATACAATTTTTTTCCTCTCATAATTAAGTCAAGAATTTTCACTTTTGCACTTAAAGGAAGCATCTTACAATTACTCTTTGGCACATCAGAGTTGCTGGTATCACTACTTTCAAAATTTGGGTCAATTATTAAGTAAAATAAAGGTTAGTTGAAAACAAGTATTGTAATACGCCATATTACACAGTCTCATATTACATAGTCTCATAAGTGATTATCGGATGGGTCCTATATACAGTACAGACACACTGAGTAAGACAATCAATCACATCCCAGGTGGGATGGAATGGGATGGCAGGAGATGTCATTACTCTACCCATAGAATAACATGCAACTTAAAACTTAGGAATTATTACTGGAAATTCCCATGTAACATTTTCAGACTACTATTGCTTATGGGTAACTGAAACCATAAGAAATGAAACCATGGATAAGGGGGGAATTTTATCATTAATAATTATTTATATTTTTTCCCTGTTCCAATTACATGATTTCTTTCTCCAGATGGAACCATGACTGATACAGCCCCAGCAGACAGACATTTAAATGTGGGATTTGAGGGACAGGCATTTGGTACAGCAGTTAAGATGCTGTTTGAGGGGCCAACACTGTGGCGAATCTGTAAAGCCACCACATACAGTGCCAGCATCCCATATGAGCTGTCTCAGCTGCTCCACTTCCAATCCATCTCTCTGCTATGGCCTGGGAAAACAGTGGAAGATGGCCCAAGTCCTTGGGCCCCTGCACCTGCATGGGAGACCTGGAGGAAACTCCTGGTTCCTGGATTCAGATCGGCATAGCTCCAGCCATTGTGGCCAGCCAGGGGGGTGAACCAGCGAAAGGAAGACCTCTCTCTCTCTCCCTCTCTCTCTGCCTCTCCTTCTCTCTCTGTGTAACTCTGACTTTCATGTAAATAAATAAATCTTTAAAAAATAAATAATAAATAAAATACATTCCAGGAAGTATTATTTAAAAAAAAAAAAAAGCTGCAGTTGAGACACCCATGTACCATATCAGAGTGCCTGGGTTCTCTGGCTCTACTTCTATTCCAACTTCCTGTTAAAGCACACACTGGGAGGCAGTGGGTGATGGTGCAAATTCCTGTGTCCTTGCCACCCACATAGTACAACCAGATTGAGTTCAAGGCTCCTATGGGAATTTGGGGAATGAATCAATTGATGAAAGTTCTACCTTGTGTTCGCTCACGCTTGCTCTCTCTCTCTCTCTCTAATAACAAAAGTAAATTTAAATTTAAAAATACATAAGATGAAATTGAGTATGGTTGGCTCATGCCATGGAGTATGAACAGGGCTAAGATACTTGCCAGAGAGAAAGATTGTACTTGTAATCCATGGTAGGCAGTGTATCACAATTAATCAAGTTACCAATGTTTGGTGGTTTCAATGAAATATTAACTGAAACAAGGGTGCCCTTGATTGTTGTTAAATATTGCAGTAATGGTGACTCCCATACATTGGGTGTAAGATGGACAATCTGAAATGGATTGCATCCCTTAGAAAAAGGCAATGGTAAGCTCAGTTCCTTTATCTGACTCAAGTCAAGGTCTGAAAATAAGGCATCCCTAAATGAACCTTTTATTTCCTGGGCTAATGTTTTTGAAAATGAAACACAAAGTTAAGAGTATGTGTTTTTGAACTACAGGAGTTGAATCTTGTGAGTTGAATCTTTTCCACATGAAAATTAGGGCTTGAGGGGCCGGTACTCTGGCGCAGCAGGTTAAAGCCCCAGCCTGAAGCACCGGCATCCCATATGGGTGCCAGTTCTAGTCCCGGCTGCTCCACTTGCAATCCAGCTCTCTGCTATGGCCTGGGAAAGCAGTGGAGGATGGCCCAAGTCCTTGGGCTCCTGCACCTTTGTGGGAGACCTGGAAGAAGCTCCTGGCTCTTGGCTTCAGATCAGCTCAGCTCTGGCAGTTGTGGTCATTTAGGGAGTGAACCAGCAGAATGGAAAACCTCTCTCTCTCTCTGGCTCAACTTCTCTCTGTAACTCTGCCTTTCAAATAAATAAAATAATTAAAAATAAAGAAAATTAGGGCTTGATTGAGAAAATGTGAGATCCTGAAATTTAGACTGGAAACAACTGCTAGGACCTCCAGAAGGGTGACATCTTGGTTAACCAATTTACTCAGAGTCTCTCTCTTTTTTTTAACTTTTATTTAATGAATATAAATTTCCAAAGTACAGCTTATGGACTACAATGGTCTCTCTTGACAACGGGATGTGACTTCCAATGTTGTCCAAAATTCTCCTGTGGGATAAACTGAAGTTACTGTCAACTGGACTTTGCCTCATCACATTCTCATTCAGTTTCCTTCCCTTATCAATGCTGCGTCTCTCTCCCTGCGAAAACTCCTAGTATCATTTTCTTTCTTTCTTTCTTTTTTTTTTTTTTTTTTTTGACAGGCAGAGTGGACAGTGAGAGAGAGAGACAGTGAGAAAGCTCTTCTTTTTCCGTTGGTTCATCCCCCAATGGCCGCTGCGGCCAGCACACCATGCTGATCTGAAGCCAGGAGCCAGGTGCTTCTCCTGGTCTCCCATGCAGGTGTAGGGCCATCCTATACTGCACTCCCAGGCCACAGCAGAGAGCTGGACTGGAAGAGGAGCAACCAGGACAGAATCTGGCACCCCGACAGGGACTAGAACCTGGGGTGCCGGCGCCACAGGCAGAAGATTAGCCTATTGAGCTGCGGTGCTGGCCTACCTAGCATCATTTTCAAATGAACCCTCCTTAACTCCAATATGATTCTGGGGAACTCAGCCTTAGACAATATCCTATTTTGTGTAACAACACATTCAAGTAAATCCTGACCCAAAGACTACATTAAAAACAAAAACCCTAACAATAGTAACGGTACTCATAGAAAACAATTCTTCCATAAACAGAGCAATCTAAAGAAGAGGGGGAAAATTAGAACCTTGAAATCTAGTATTATTCACCATCAAACATTATATAAGGATCTCAATGGGAGTATCAAGTGTATGGTTGCATAGATTTTTTTCCTCTTAGATATTTCTAAAGGCACAACAATCAGATTTAGAGTTTGGAGAGGAAAAAAAAATGTCAATCAAAGCTGTCAAGTGGGCAGATGCAACAGGGTAAGCAACTCTAGTCATCCAGCTTGTCAGGGCTGCTTCCTGCCCTGGCTCCAGCTGCTATACGGGCACCGTTAAAGTCCCAGCTGTTCCACTTCCAATCCAGCTCCCTGCTAATGCACTTGGAAAGCAGCAAAAGATGACCTAAGTGGTTGGCCCCTGCACTTATGTGGGAGATCAGGAAGAAGCTACTGGTTGCTGGCTTTGGCCTGGCCCAGCCCTGGTCATTGCAGCCATTTGGGGAGTGAATCAGCCAACAGAAGATCTCTCTCTCTCTCTCTCTCTCTCTCTCTCTCTTTCTCTCCCTCTCTCCCTCATTCCCTCCCTCCCTCTCCCCCTCTTTCTCTTTCCCCTTAATTCTCCTCTTCTCTCTCTGTAACACTGACTTTGAAATAAATAAAATCTTTTTTTAAAATTCAGTCTTTTATAAGTATTTGTAAACAAGAGGTTTTTTGAGTCAGAAAACTGTTTTCAAAAAAGTATACATTAATTCATTGACACCTCAAGATCTTGTAGTGTGGCTACCCCCAGTGTTTTATGAACTGCTTTTATGTTATGAGCAATGTATTATATCCTTGCTCCATTAAATGGACTGGAGTCCTATATGAAATTGTAACAAAAATATTGAGGCATGGCTAATAGCACTAAAGAAAATCATCTTAACTTTTAAACAATGTATTACAGCAATGCCTTTATTGTTCACTGTACTTCTTGCAACAATAACACTCCAGATAACTTTGCCTGACAGCTTCTGAAGTAGTAGCTAAGAAATTTTTTTTTTGCAGAGACAAAGGAAAGTCCACAAGAATGTAGAGCTCAAAGTGTTCTCCAAGTAACTGATTTTATTTGAAACAGAGTGTGGGGAAGTTCAAACCTAAGAGTGTTCTCAAAAACAATGGACATTTTGGTAAAGTAAGCAATCAATGTTTGTAGCTGTATGAGAGAAATAAACGGAACTGTTTACAGGCCAACTAATTTACCAAATGGAACAAGAGAAAGGGACCAAGGGGACAGAACAAGACTCAAAGAATGGCCTCAAAAACTACCCCAATCCAAGTTTAATTGGATCAGAGTGTAGACTATTTTATGCCTCCAAGGCATTGTCTAAAACAATAAAGGAATCAACCATGAATTAGTGGATCCTTACAGCTGAGAGAGATAACCAGAAAAATCAGGAAAAGAGACACTCAATGAAAGACCGTATTTTAAAAAGAAACAAAAGTGCCATCCCAGGATGACTGCATCCATATCCAAAGATGTGGCCCCCTGGGGGCAGCATCAGAGACTCACACTGAATAAGAAACAGATGCAACTGAAGAAATCTGGTCAAGTCACCAAAAAATAAATAAACACCAAAAACAAGCCCCCCAAATGGAGAAGAAAATCATTACTCAGAGTTGTTACAATATATTACTTAAAATGTCCACTTTTCACCAAAACTTGCAACAAAGACATACAAAGAAACAGGAAAGTATGAGCAAAAGCAGACAACAAAAATTGCCTGTGAGAGTCCTAGATGTCTGATTTCAAAGCAACTCACTACAAAAATGTTCAAAAAACTAAAGGCAACTGTGCTTAAAGAAGCAATGGAAATTGTATTTTATCAAACAGAAGATACTAATAAACAGATGGGACCAGCACTGAGGCACAGCAGGTTAAGCTGCTGCCTGAGACTCCAGCATCCCTTATGAGCACTGTTTCAAGTCCTAGCTGCTTCACTTCCATCCCAGCTCCCTGCTACTGCACCTGGGAAAACAGTGGAAAATGGCTTAACTGCTGGGTGCCTGCCACCTACATGGGAAACCCAGACAAAGTTCTAGGCTCCTAGCTTCTGCCTGGCCCTGTCCTGGCCATTGCAGCCACTTGGAGAGTGAACTAGCAAATGCAAGATCTCTCTCTGTCTCTCCTTCTTTCTCTGTAACTCTGCCTTTAAAATTAATAAGCAAATCTTTTTTTAAAAAAAAGAAATACTTTTTAAAAGATGGAAATTGTAGATCGAAAAAGACAGCAATTAAAATGAAAATATTACTAGAATAGCTCCTTAGTAGATTGCAATTGATAGGAAAAAAAGCCAAAAAAAATAAGCCAACTTGAAGATACATCAATATAGGAAAGGAAATTCAATGAAAAGTGAGAAAAATGAACTTAGACAAACTAACAGAGCCCCAAAGAAATGTAGAACATCATTAAGCACACCAGCCTATGCAAAATAGGAGAGAAGGATAAAAGTGAGAATTAAAAATACTATTGAAAACTTCCTAAATTTTTACAAAACACATTAATATACACATACAAGAATATCAACGGACACCAAGCAGCATAATAAAAGTGATTTTTGAAGGTTTCTTTTTGGGGTGATAAAAATGTTCTAAAATTGGTGTGGTGAGGGTTGTACACTTTGAATTTATTGAAAAAAGTGAGTTTATTTTAAGGCATGTGAATTATATCTCAGTAAAGCTGCTAGAGTGATTTACTGGCTTGGGATACCTGTCCATAATGCAGTCATCACATGGAGGCCCATTTAAAGTGTAACTGAGAAACTTCAGCTCCATTAAGGTGGTAAAGGCTACAACCACCCACCCTTTCTCAGTCAAAAATTCTGCACAAAATATCAACAAGGAAAAAAGCAAGCATATTATGAAGAAGAATCAGAACTTTAAAAACAGTCACTTTGATGGAGGTAGCTTTCCTTTTTGTTTTTGGGTTTTTCCCCCCAAACTTCACATGGGGAGTGGGCTGATGTTGCAGAGTGGCCCAGGGACAATGGTGGCAGGAGAACTGAGGACTAACATCTTGAGAGAAACTCCCATGTGCCTCCCAGGAGAACCAGAAAAGAGGCCCTGAAGACCAGATAATATGAAGTGGGTTCCGAAAGGGAGAAACAGAGCACAGGATTTCCTAGTTCTGTGTTTGCACCCACACAAGTCTTGGCTTAAATCCAGAACTGTGCATTCATGAGACAGACTCAAACCAGTAATAATGACAGCTCAGAGAACTGAACTGAGAGTTGAACCACCTGCAAATTTCAGCCTAAGGTGAGAAAACCCACTAAAAAAGAAAAGAAAAGAAAATATACAGACCAAAAGTCAATATATAAATTTAACATGCAATATTAAAAGTTATTAAAATAATATAGAGAAAGCAGGACAGAAGCACCAGAAGAACAAAATCCTGAGGGAGCACAAATAGTGAAACAGTATGCTTGGCTTCATCCTTATCAATGATTATGTTCAAATCAATGGCCTAAATACCACCACCAAATAAAAGAACTGATAAAGCACATAAAAAGTTGAGACCTTTGCATCTGCTGCAGATTAAACACAAATAAGTCAAAAAAAAAATACTAAAAAAATAGTAAGTGTAAGAAGGTTGAAATTTCAGGGCAAAGCATTTCCAGGTATAAATATATCATAATGATAGAAGGTACACTTTATCAGGAAAGTATAACAATTATCAATTTGCATTAACCACATAACAGTATTTAAAAACTTTCTAGCATAAAAATTGCTAGAAAATTAAAGGGAGAAATATAAAATTCCAAAATCATAGTAATCTGTTTTGACAAATTCTCTCAAAAATCATTAAAAACATACAGGATCTGAACAACACAGTGAACAATCATCATATAATTAATCATTATAAAACACTACAATCATTAATTGCAGACTGCGCATTCTTTTCAAGAGTAGATGGAACATTTATTATGATGGACCATATTGAGCCAAAATTGTGTAATGTGCTCTATGATTAAATTGGAGTTAAATCAAAAATCAACATCAATGTGGTATCTAGGAAAATCTTATGTATCAGGAAATCAAACAGCACACTTCTGAGTATGTAATGAGTAAAAGATGAAATCACTTGAGAAATGAGAAAACACTTTGAACTTAATGATAATTAGAACATCAAAATTAGTGAGGTATAGCTAAAGCAGTATATACAGGCAAACTTCTAACTTTAAATGCTAATAGAAGAAAAGAAGAAAGATGTAAAACCAATGCTGAGTATCCACCTTAGGCATTTAGAAAAAGAAAAGCAAAGTTAATTGAAGATTAATAGAAGAAAGAAAATAAAAAAGAACAGAAATCAATAAAATTAAAAACAGGTAACAGAGAAAACCAATAGTGCTCAAAGCTGATTCATTGGAAGCATGAACAAGATTGAAAAACCACTAACTAGACTAGTAAGAGCATACATCACAAATATTAGAAATGAATAATATTTTATCACAACAGATCCTACAGTTAAAAAATAATTGTAAGCAAAATATGCCATCAAATTTGACAATTCACATGAAACAAACAAATTTTCTAAAACATAAAACTTACCTATTTGACCCTTGAAGGTACAAAAATATGACTATAATCATAAGAGAAATTGAATTTTATATCAAAAAACATTCTCCCCCCCAAAAAACTGCAGGACCAAATTATTTCACTAGTGTATTCTATCAAACATTCAAGAAGAAATAATACCTCAAAAATAATACCCATCATATAGAAACTTTTTCATATATCAGAAGATTATTGTCCAGAAAATCTTATGAAGCTAGCATACTCAAAATACCAAAGCCAGACCAAGATATCACACGTACTTTTCATGAATATAGGTGCAAATACTCTTAACAAGATATTAAACAAATCCAACAACGTATGAAACAAACAATACATCATTCTCAAGTAGGTTTTATCCCCAGAGTGCAAAGTTGATATAACAAGCAAAAATCCATAAATAAAATTAATCAAACTTACAGTATAATAAAGAAAAAAAATCACATGATCATTTTAACAGACGCTACGTAGAACCAGGCAAACTCAAGATTAAGGACACAAAGTTCCAAACTGCCTAGTTTGTCCAAAACTTCCAACTGCAAGGAGTCTGGCCAACTATAAATTGTAAAATAACATGTAAAACTTCCCTCATTTCAGAGACCAGCAACAAGTTTAGGGGTCCACAGTGCTGCTCTCTTTATAACAACTGGCAATAAATATGTGGATCCCAACAGATTTCCTCTGGTTTTATCATTCTCTGTGACTACCCACAGAAGAGCAGAACATTATATATACCATTACACTTCATTATGGCAAAATCTGGATACAAATTAGAACTAGCCAATGTAAGAGACATACAGGACAGAGGCTGGTAGAGTACCAAACACAACACTTCCTTGGTCCTCACAGACACATCAGCTTCCCAGTATCCATGTGTAGCAACACATTTGGAGTAGCCAACCCAAGAAGATGTTTCAACTTTGGTGTCCAGAGTTTTCTCTAGGGTTTCAATACCTAGGTCTCATTGACTGGATTCTTGCTGATGTGGTTCAACACAATCTCCAGCTTCTTTCCCTCCCAGAGATGGCACAGAAACAGCATGGCTTAAACCCCCAATCCTCCAATCACATGGTTGGTCTTTCTGAAGTGTCCAGCAGAACTATCAGGTGGCAGCCAAAGAGTTCACCAGAATAAACAAGACAGACACTCTTAACACTTGGCAAACTCCAAGCTCCATTTTTTCAGATTGATTTATTTGAAGGGAGGCGAGAAAC
The DNA here is from genome assembly GCF_033115175.1 of Lepus europaeus. Classification (NCBI taxonomy): domain Eukaryota; kingdom Metazoa; phylum Chordata; class Mammalia; order Lagomorpha; family Leporidae; genus Lepus; species Lepus europaeus. The sequence goes on from NC_084842.1 coordinate 12,100,897, forward strand.
AAAAAGATTGACAACTGCCAGCTGAAACCAGAAGCCAGGAGCCCGCAGTTCCGTCCAGGTCTCCCATGTAGGTGGCAGGGGCCGAAGCACTTGGATCATGCGCCACTGCTTTCCCAGGTGCATTAACAGCACACTGAACCAGAAGTGGAGCAGTTGGGACTCAAATGGGCACTCTGATAGGGAATTCTGGCATTGTAGGCAACAATGCATCTCATTGCACCATAATGCTGGCCCCAAGGGAAAATCTAAGCTTCTAGAACTTTAACTCCCAGAAGCCAGGGCAATGACCAAGACTCTTCATTGATAATGCAAAATTCCTTACTAAACAGTTGCATAAAAAGCTTTTAACAAAATTTAATACTTATTCCTAATGAAAATCTCTCAGCAAATTTAGAATCACAGGGAATTTTCAAATTTCTAAAGGACATCTACTAAAAATCTTACTATCATGGTTGTACTTAATAATAATAAACTTAAATAAAAAAAACATAAAAATAATAGACTTGAATTATTTGTCTCATAACATTGAGAGCAGAACAAGGTTACCTACTTTCTTCATTTCTATTCCACACTGTACTTATACTGGGGGTCCTAGCCATTGTGATTTCTCAGGAAAATAAATAGAAACCATAAAGACCCAAAAGGAGGAAGGCTGTTAAGCAAGAAAAGTTGAGGGTCCAGCACTGTGGTGAAGCTTGTTTAAGTCTCTACTGCTCCACTTCCATCCAGCTCCCCACTCATGGCCTAGAAACACAACAGAACATGGCCCAAATGGAGGCAATGGCCAGCACTGGGCCAGGGCAAAGCCAGGAGCCTTGAACTCCATCTGGGTCTCCCACAAGGGATCAGGGGCCCCAAATGGCTGCAAGAGCTGGAGCTGGGCCAATCCAAAGTCAGGAGCCAGGAGCTTCTTCCCAGTCTCCCACGTGGCTGCAGAGGCCAGGCACTTGGAACATCTTCTACTGCTTTCCCAGGTCATAACAGAGAGCTGGAAGGGAAGAGGAACATCTTGGACATGAACTGGTATCCTTATGGGATGCTGACACTGCAGGCAGAGACTTAGCCCACTATCCACAGCACCAGCCCCAAATCAGGTCTTTTTATGGGTTTGTCCCAGCATTGTACTGACTGATAGTTTCCTCCCCAAAACTGTAATTAAAAATGCCACCACCAGCCAGCGCCGCGGCTCACTAGGCTTATCCTCTGCCTGCGGCACCGGCACCCTGGGTTCCAGTCCCAGTTGGGGCACCAGATTCTGTCCTGGTTGCTCCTCTTCCAGGCCAGCTCTCTGCTGTGGCCCGGGAGTGCAGTGGAGGATGGCCCAAGTGCTTGGGCCCTGCACCCACATGGGAGACCAGGAAGAAGCACCTGGCTCCTGGCTTTGGATCAGCACAGTGCGCCAGCCGTAGCAGCCATTTGGGGAGTGAACCAACAGAAGGAAGACCTTTCTGTCTCTCTCTCTCACTGTCTAATCTGCCTATCAAAAAAAAGTGCTGCCACCACCAGCCGCTTCTGGTTTTTCCTCTCTTGAAGACCCCTCCAGGCCACTCTGGCTGGAGGTCTCTGACTTAAAATAAATCTTGCTTTTAAATACCAAAAAAAAAAAAAAAATCAGGCAAAAAGAGCATGTGCTATGTGACTTCATTTATGTAAAATTACAAAAATGTGATGCAGGCACGGTCGTAACAAAGACAGAGGAATGGAGGATTGCCAAGCCCCTGCATGGCAGCCTTATGGGCACCACCCAAACCCCATCCCCTCTGGGCCAACTGCACTGGTCAAGGTTTTGCCAGCTAAAAACATCCAATATGACTGTAACATGACCTGTAGGACATTAGAATGTCATTATATTAAATCACCATGACCAATACCTACTCCCATCAGGCACCTGATGTCATGACATTTGTGAGATTTTCCCCAAAAAAGGGCATGGAAATGGGTAACACTCCAGATCCACTCCAAACTCCATCCCCATTTGAATATTCAATTAAAATCCACCTCAGACAACACTCCCTATGTCACCAGATCCTATAAAAGGATGACCTCAAACTTTGGAATGGACAGCAATCTCTCTCTCTCTCTCTCTCTCTCTCTCTCTCTCTCCCTCTCTCTCTCTCCCTCTTGCTGTGTGTGTGTATGTGTGTGTCTGTGTCTCCCGAGCATGTACTTTCCCTTCACCTATAAATAAGTCTTGCTCCTCTGTTCATCTTTACTCACATATCTTCCTTGAATTCTTTCTTGTGTGGAGATAAAACTTGTACCAAGCTTATCCAGTGGCCTCCCAGACAACAAATGTGAACTCATCTATACTAACAGAAACTAGATCATAATGGGGGTGGAGGAAGAGACGTATTACAAAGGGTGGCAATGAAACTTTTAGAGCAATGTAACATTTATTATCTTTATTATGCTGACAGTTTCTTGAGTGCATACCTATATCAAAACTAATAGAATTGTGTACTTTAAATATGTGTACCTTTAAAAACATGTACCTCAATTACACATTCATGGAATGGGGAGAAAAAAGCAAAAAAAAAAAAATTTCATGTTGTCACATCTATCAATATTTCTTCATATATATTCTTCTTATACATATATATTATGCATAATCTGTCTTCAAGCTAAAATATCTTAGTCATACTGAAGTGTAATTTTTATGAATATTTTCTTATGAATTTTTTTTTTATTTGAAAGAGTTACAGAGAGAGGTAGAGCCAGAGAGAGAGAGAGGTCTTCCATTCCACTAGTTCACTCCCTAAGTGACCGCAATAGCCAGAGCTGAGCTGATCCAAAGCCAGGAGCCAGGAGCTTCTTCCAGGTCTCCCACGTGGTTGCAGGGGCCCAAGGACTTGGGCCATCTTCTACTGCTTTCCCAGGCCATAGCAGAGAGCTGGATCAGAGAGAGGCAGTGGGATTCAAACCGGCACCCATATGGGATACCAGTGCTGCAGGCTGGGGCTTTAACCCAATGCACTACAGTGTGAGCCCCATGAGTTGACTTAAAAAAAAAAAAAAAGTTTAACATTTTCTCACACCAGAATTTAAATGAGAATTTGGAAAACAAACTGACCTTAAAGGCACAGCTGGGAAACAGAGCCACTATTGGGTCACACTCATTTCTCATTCAGTATTTGGAAATTAAATTGACCTAAAAATGGTCAATAAGGAGAATCCACCCCTAATTGGCTAATTAGGAACTCAGTCAGCAAGTTTCACCCTCAAAATTGAGAGAGAAGTGTCTCAATTGCCCGACAAGTGTATGTTCACAATTAGCTCATTAGTGAGGACATTATTTCAGTGCTTGATTAGATGGGCAAATAGTCAAAGTGAAAGAAAATGCTTGCCTCAGAAGCCCAAATCCAGAACTTCTACAACTTTAGATTTCATGTTTAAGAAAAAATACTGATGAGGGAATTAGGAGGTATGCTTCCGACAGTCTCTAATGGCATTTGTTTTGGGAAATTTTTGTTTGAATTAGGAAAAAAAAATTGATTGTTATAATTATCCTTATTTCAAATATTCTACTGTACTTCATCACAAGCCCTTAAAATTTTCCACATTTTAAATGGTCTCCCTGAAATTTCCTAGCACCCAAAGGGCACAAAAAAACTATAATAAACATAATTTCTGGATAAAGACACAATGGTGTATGTAAGTTAAAACAGTTCTAGGTTCTTCTAAGAAATAAACCATGCAACTTATCTAGTAACTATATATTCTCTAATATTTCTCAAGTATGGTGTCCTTAATATTATCACTGGTTACCACACTTGAAAATATTGCATTTTGAAGTATTGAAATCAGAAGTTGTTTGTGGCCTTTCCATAGGGAGCCCAGATATGCCTGTCACAACAAAGAAAACAAAAGGGAAAAATTTTAGGACTTAAAATCAAGAAAACATAATTAATGTTAAGATTAAGTACTTTGCTCTTTAAAATAAATTCAACAGTTCAACTCCAAGAATTATAATTTTCTCATCCTCAGTTAGATATAGTAACACCTGATTCGTAGCAAGTACTCAAACAATGGTTGCTGCCCATAAACAGGGTTTACTATATTGAAATTCATGGAAAAATACAATCATTTATGTGTCCCATATCCTCATATAACTTACTACTTTGCTATTCCAATGAAATAACTCAAGGTATTATTTCACATGACTCCAGAAGGCCCAGATCCATATCAGGTATTTCTTTTGATTCTATAGTGGCAAGGACTTCCACAGCTTCTGAAGCTACTTACAATGCATCCCTTTGAGGACCAGCTACAAGCTTCCTCTTTAGCATGTCCTTCTTCCTCACCTGCTGTCATCAAGGTTCTTTCCCTGAAGCCTTCACCCTTCATCCAAGCATGGAAACACTCCCTCCTCCTTCATTGCCACCAAGAACAGCTAAAACAAGGCTATTGGTGTCAGAAACTTTCATTCAAATTTTAGCTTGCGAAGTATTTATAAATGCATTGTCATATGCAAACATCAGTAACTGTTGATTCCATTAACTGAAAAATAATCCTGATTGTTATTAATCTTCATGTAGCACTTTTGCCCAAAGACTTATTTAACAATAGAGTGAGTCACCCCTATGATTGTTGTGTGGTGTTACAATGGTACCATTAGCCTTTTCCCTTTTATAAAAGGAACACAGCAGCCAGCATTATGGTGTAGTAGGTTAAGCCACCACTCATGCTGGCATCCCATATTAGCTCCAGTTTCAATCCACATGCTCCACTTCCAATACAGTTGCCTGATAGTATACCTGGTAAGGTAGCAGAAGACAGCCAAAACTTGGGACCTTGTCATCCACATAGGATACCTGGATGGATGAAGTCTGGGCTTCTGACTTCGGCCTATCCCAGGCCTCACCATTGCAGCCATTTGGAGAGTGAACCAGTTGATGGAAGATTTCTTTCTCTATGTCTCCCCCTCTCTCTCTATAACTCTAATGTTCAAATAAATAAATAAATCTTTTTCTAAAGAAACTGTCCAGCAACAAAAATACTTTTTTGAAAAGGAACTTAATGCATAAAATATATGCTGAAGCCATAAAAATCTACCTTGCAGCCAAAATAGTAACCTAGAGGGTTCTTTTCTTAGATTTTGGTGCAGCTACACTATTCATTCATGGGCAAACATTTATTGATGGCCTGCTAAGAGCTGAGTACAGTACTACATTTTAGGAATGGCAAATAAAATTGTTATGAGTCCTGCCCTTATCCAGTAGGTGGATCAGGGAATGATGTCACATAAAAATGAAGCTGGAAATCATATCATGAAAACCCCAGATTTTATCAATGAATCCCACAAAAGTGAAACTCCTTGCTAAAAGCCACACGAGTTGGTGACCTAACTCAGATATGGGTCTTCATTAAGAAGGATATTCTTACCCTTCATGTCATATAATTGTGTTTGCATGACCTCAAAATACACTCGCAGGCATCTCTCTAGAACTTTCCTACTCTTGAAGAGCCAAAAAAAGAAAAAAAGGCCTACATTAGTAATAGTAGCAATAGCAATAGCAACAGCAAGAGTAGTAACAGTAGCAGTAGTAATGACTGACACTGACATGTTCCTAAGATCTTATTAGGCTTTCAGGCCTTGTAATGCATTAACTCATTCAATTATCAAAACTCTTCAGGGTAGAGGCTATCATTTTCCCCACTTGCAAGAAGAGGAAATTAACATTCAGATAGCTCTCACAATTGGCATTCTCTCGGTTCTTCCCTCTTGGCTCTTCCCTCCTGCTCTCTTGGCTCTTCTCTCCTGCGCTCTCTCCTCTCTCTTGGCTTGTCTCTCCACTCTATCTTCTCTCCTCTGTCTCTCTCTCTTATACTCTCTTTCTCTCTTTTTCCTTTGCCGCCCCTTCACTCCGGTCAGTTGGGTGTTCCCCAATAAACCCTTTCCCTTACTCATGTGTTTGGTGTGTTTTGTGATGGCTAACATTAATATATAACATTGGTGCATTGACTCAAATAGCCTCATATTGGTAATCCAGCATCCCCCAGTGTGCTCTGGGGTCCTGGATTTCAGCCAGTCACAAAGCACACCTCCGGAACTCCTCCCATGCCATCGAACGCTCTGCTATCTCCATCCACACATTGGCCTTTCAAATTCTGACCCTGACAACATCTTTATCACTTCCATGAGCGTTCAGGAAAATGGAAGGAGATTCCATACATTCAAGCCTTTTCCTATCTTCGAACTAAACCTTCCCTCTGTACTTCTTGCTCTCCCGCTCAAGTCCTTCTGGTCTCCAAAACTCGCACTAGGGGTCAGAGGCCTGAGCAGAAAATCTCGTTTTCTACCTCTAACCTTGGTAACGCCAATAACAGCCTCTTTTGATCCTGCAGATGAACCTCCCCCTTATCGCTCCAATCTACAGGCACCACTCAGCCGCCTCCTGAGGCCTCAGAGGCTGAAGTTCCAGCGCCATTATCCCCCATGTGGCAGCTGTGTCCTCACCTCCCCTCCTGCTGAATTCCAGGGGGTGGTGTCAACCTCTTCTGTCCTATCTGAAGCCCCTTGGTCATCTATTCCTCAAAGCCATTCTCATGCCCGTGTGTACTTCCTCCCTAGCTCCTACCCCTACTCTCACTGTATCTCCCCCTCCTACCTAGAAATTCTGACTTTATCTTAGAACCAGTCCTGGCCCAAAGTCTACTATCTCTGTCTTATTGGTTTGGGAATGGCGGTCTCCATGGTCTCCAACTGGTCTTTTGTCCCTCTCTTGTCCCAGTCTTACCATAAGAATAGCAAGGGAATAGTAGTCCCATCCTTTTGGCTCCCTGCTTATTGAGAAACAAATTAGGTATCCTACCCATCTGATAGCTCTTGTTTTATCATAAGCAAGGCAAACAGGAAAATCAGGTTTCCTGCATGGACCTGGCCCACTGTAACTAATTTTTCTTTGAATCTAGGAAGATCACTACCTTTGAAAATATTGCTTTATAACTTGCTGAACTTATTTTGCAATTTATTTTAACAGGTTTCTCGGTAATCAGTACTCAATGAAACAGCAATGGGTAATTAGTACTTGTTTTAGATGAATTTGATTTTAATTAAATTCAAATAGAGATATATCAGCATCTTAAGTCATTTAGATGTAACTGCTAATTTAAATTGGGTAAAGGTGAATGAAATAAATGCATCTAAATGTAAACTTTTGTATACTCAGCATGTTATATTCTACAGAACACTATTTGGGTTAGTTTATAAACTGTCTGTGAAAATAGTTCAACACTGTTTAAAGTAACTCAGGCTGAAATTTGATGTGTTACCTTAATCTTACTCTGAAAAATTTTAATGGGTTATTTCAAAATGTAAATCAAGGACATTGGCAGATGAAAAACATCACAAGTATACTAATCTATTCCTCTTTGACATAAAATTAAATCTGATTCTCTGTTAAAGCAATGAGTTAAAGTAATCTATTATATTCTCTTGATGTCTGTTAAATTCTAATTGTTCAAAAACAGCTGAATTTTTATTAAGAGCTATGGGTTATTTAAATATGAGCTTATTTTCAAACATTTAAATAATTACCTTGTAACAATGATCAAATTTGGTCTATATTATGTCATGATGTTAAGGAATCTTATTTCAACCAGATATTTTGGATTTTGAGCTTTCTTGGCATTCTTGACAGGCATTCAAAAAATCAAAGTTTCAAAGAATTAGGACTCTGAAATTTCCAGGAAATTTTGGACTTCGGTTTTTCCAGTTCAGGCCCAACTGAAAAAATCGAAGGACCTATGTCTCTCATCTTGTAGAGACACCAACTAATCAGGCTATTTGGATTATATTAGAACTACTGTCAAGATGTAAAATGGTGCTAAATTTTAAGTTTCTATAATATAAAATGGCATTGATACAAATGTCAAAATTAAAAAGTCTAACGATCTTGTGTTACTAGACATGATGGTTATCTTAATGAGAAAGCCCCAGAGGCCTAAAAAGCTACATGCTTTGTAAAATCCTACAGGTACTTTCAAAACTGTGTGCAGTAAGCAAATGCCTCTTGTTGGTTAATGAGTTTATAATTTTAAACGTGGCAACTTAGTCTTTTGTCATCCACAGTTTTATATACCAAGATTTGTTGCTCATAAAACTAAAGCGTTGTTGGTTCTGTGTTTAACTGTCCTAGAGGTTCTGATGAACTTTTTCCTGCCACTTCTATTGTATTCAGTACCTTGGCATGGCTCTGTAAACAGATGAAGCCAATAATGTATTAAAGGTACCAACTGAGAGAAAGTATGGTTAACTGAGGTTACTAAAAACAAAAAGTACTTCAAAAGAATTAGTAATTTACAAACAGGAGTTAGATTTTTTTTTAAAAAAAAGCTATTATTAAAACTGCTATGTTCTATTATGTTATATGTGTATACATATTGTACATCTACATTGGAAAATTTATTAAGAGTTTTATTTTTATTGGCTTATAGATAAAATGCCCATCAATTTAAACAGCTAAAATTATTCAAAGATATAGTTTAATTTGTGTGACCTGAATCTCTGTATCATATGTTTTAAATATGTTGGTAGAAAAAACTAAAAACATTTTATATGCTTGTGCTTAAATTTGCTGGTTAAACAAGCTACATCATGTTAGATATTTAAGAGGTGTTTCAAAATACATATTTTCTTAATATTTATGGAAGGCATTGGGCCTTCTGGTAAATGTTTTCTTAAGTTGTTATCTAATGGGTAAAACTGCTTTCTAAGTTTTCATATGATATTGCTATTGTCAGTAAGCAATCTGGGACTTGCTCCCTCATTTCTCTATTCTAAGCCCAACTTGTTCTCACTCTATTCTCTTCGAGGTAAGAAACTAATTCTATTATGAAAGAATCTCCAAGATTCAAAATTTGATTTTAGATCTTATAAAAGAGATGGCTAACATTTTTCTGTAATAGCATAGCCAAAATAAGAGCTTAAATTATAATTTCATAGCTAGATTTACTTCGCCATCAGCGAGGTAAACAGTAAACAGGAAAGACCTCCCTTTCAGAACAAAGGGAAAGAAAGTTTTAAAGTGAGAATATAGTTTTCCTGACGGGCATTATCTGCCTCAACATAAACTATTACAGAACATGCCTGTGACTATAGACTTTTAGTTTAGGCCACCAAGATTAGAGATGGGACTTGAGCACCCCCCTGACTTGCATCCTCTGGTCTGCTTTAACAAAAACCAGGAGGAAAAGAAAGCTAGGCACTGGAAATGTAGAGAAAAGTGGCAGGCCAATTAATGGCTGTTCTGTACAGTGATCTGCCCTCAAGGATACCCAACAGGCCAGTCCACTGCAGTGGCTTTCAATGTGGTAAGCCTGGGCTTCAGCAGAAGTCAGCTTGTGAAGAGCCCTGGCAGCTCTGCCAAGAGTTGGATCACTGGAAATGGTCCTGCCCTGGAGTCGAAGGATGCCCAGGTCAGAGCCACAGATCTTATTGGCTCTAAGCTGAAAAGCCCTTCACTCAGCCCAGCTTTCAAAGTGACCACTGCAACTGAGGAAATGGCCAAATAGGGTCAGTAACACTGCAGGCAGAACTGTATATTTCCCGTTGGAGTTGCCACCTGCCTTTACCTGGCCAGCTCTCCTCCCAGGCCAGGTAGGTAATGGAAGTCAACAGAGTGCCTTCCCCAAGGAGGTTCATACCTCCCTTAGGATGTAGGCTATATGAAGAGATAGATGAGTCTGGGCCTCATAATTTACAAAGCTTTAAAGCCCACCTGGTTATTATCAAGCCCCTTCTATCAGGTTCTATTTGCCCCTCAATCAGAAAATTATTTGTAGCTCAGATAGCACCTTTCTTAGCTCCTCTAATAATGACTCTGTCCTTTGTTCTAGACCCTGTCTAGCCCACTTGGGCCTCATTCCTTTGTAACCATAGTCTCTACTCTACCACCAATGGCTCTACTCCCAACCTGTGTGTACTGATGGTCCTCTTCCCCACTTAATGTTGTATGATTGTTCAGAATTTCTCTACAGACAAGCCCAGCTATCTGCAAAAGTTAAGTGGCTTTTTTCCCAGTCTTGGCTGGAATCAGCTTAAACCACATCCATCAAACTGTCCCCATAAGGGTCCAGAGACCACCCCCCCATTTCCTCTCTATGAAATCCTCTCATTACCTGGTTAATGCTACTCTTAGGGCCATTGGTTACTATTCTCAACCCTGTCTTTTATACTACAGTGTCTAAGTGTTTACAGCAGGTTATAATGGAACAAACTAAGGCCTTCAACAACCAGGCAGTCAACCAAATGCTGCTACAAGGATTTACTCGGCCCCCACCCAGGAGACAGTGGCTTGAGACATCGCCCCACGCCAGCGAAGAGTACCTCGTCACCCCATGTCAGCAGGAAGTAGCTCTAAAGACAGATCATCGTCCCTCTACCCCTCCTGGACTTTTGGGACTAATGTAATCTCATACAAACCCTGCTTTATAAAAAACAAAAGGGGGGAATGTTAGGAAACTGGCGCAGTTTTAGCCAGGTGGCCGCATGGCCCAGCTACCTGAGCCAGACTCCACCCCCATCCTAATGGGATCCGCTGCTCCTGCTTCCCTGCCCGCCCTCCGGCGAAGTTTTAAAAGGGCCTGTTCCTGAACACATGCTCTCTTGGTTCTTCCCTCTTGGCTCTTCCCTCCTGCTCTCTTGGCTCTTCTCTCCTGCACTCTCTCCTCTCTCTTGGCTCATCTCTCCACTCTATCTTCTCTTCTCTGTCTCTCTCTCTCTTATACTCTCTTTCTTTTTCTTTCGCTGTCCCTTCACTCTGGTCTGTTGGGTGTTCCCCAATAAACCCTTTCTCTTAAAAAAAAAAAAAAAAAAAAATCTTCCCAGGTCTTTCTTATTGCACATCAACACTCTTGTCTCTACATAAACATTGTACAGAACAGGAGCTGATGGAAGATTCTTTTGGACTTCTGATGAAGAGTTAAAAAACATGTAGTACATGGCCAGTATTATGGTACCATGGGTTAAGCTGACACCTGCAATGCCAGCAGCCCATGTGAGTGCTGGTTCAAGTCCTGGCTGCTCTACTTCCAACCCAGCTCCCTGCTAATATGCCTGGGAAAGTAGCAGATGATGACCCAAGTACTTGAGTCCCTGCCACCCACATGGGAAACCTGGATGGAGTTCTAGGATACTGGCTTTGGCCTGGCTTAGTCCCAGTTGTTGTGGCCATCTGAGGAGTGAACCAGCAGATGGAAGATCTCTCTCTCTTTCTCTCTCTCTCTCCCCCTCTCTGTAACTCTGCCTTTAAAACAACTAAGTCTTTTATCAGCAAGAAGAAAAGGATATATGTAGTATAACTGAAAAGAAAAGAGATACCACAGATCACACAGAATAGAAGTTTTGTATAAGCTCCCAAGCTCTTTGAAAGGTTGAAAATCATGTCATCTCCAAACAATGTGGGCTAGGCAGGGAGTTAGTTAATGAACAAAAGAACTGAGAGGTTTGAAGATGCCAAGATGGACATGTGTATGCCGAGCTCCACGGGGAGATGCCATGGAATTTTCCCAAAGGTCATCATAAACAGCATAAACTCCGTGCCATTTGTATATTAAATTGGGGTACCTCATCCTATATGATAAAGGAGGCAGCTGAACTGAGGTGGGAGCAAGTCTCCTCATAGGGCTGCCCATATTCACTTCAAAGTGTGTGCAATCTCTTTTTAAATTCATTTCCCATTCTTGCACTTTATCGACGTCACTGTTTTGAATGCATCTTTTAGGCTGAAACAAGAACTTAGAATAAAAATCCCATCCCTATAACACATAGGCATTTGAGAAGCTGGAAACTTTGATAGGTGCATTTTGGTACTCACACATTTTTTTGGCACTTCTATACCATGCTTACAGTAGGTGCTCAATAACTGGGTTATTAAGCTTATGTGTTCTTAGGTAAGTGGGGCAAAAAAAGTCACCATTTCTGTCCTTAAACACAATTATGGCTTTCACTAGCTAGACTGGGGACTCTAAGAATTTGATATGGGACATATATTTATAAAATTCAAATTTCATAGCTTCTGGCAGTTCTTTAAGCCATTAAAGATAACTCAGGGCTAATAGTCAATTTAGTTAAATTTAGCATAGCACATTAGTGAGTTTTTAGATATGCAAATGATGGCAATAATTGAAAGAATTTTTACCTAAGGCTGGATTTTAATGGGTCTTTGTCACTCAAAACATTTCTGTCTTATCTTTTACTTTTGTGGTCTAGCAAAGTAAAATTCTTTCAGCCCTTCAGGCTCTTAAGTCTCCGAACATTCACCATTCCTCTCTGCCTCTCCTTCAAAACCAGTCAATTCTTTGCTGAGCTCATCTCTTTCCTGCAGTATCTTGCTAATGACAGCTGGTAACCACCACACACAGCCCTAAAATATTGCTTTCCAACCTTGCACCCTGAGGTGATAAGCTAAATAAGCACAATATTGACTATAAGTGTTCTTGGAGTGGTGGTTTTACTGAAAATACTGTCACTGAGTAAGATGGAATTCCAGTTTTCCTGCCTATGACATCAGTTCTCCTATCTCTCAACTATTAAGCTAATGTCACTTGTACAATAGTACATCACTTATATAATATAGGAATTGGGCCGGCGCCGTGGCTTAACAGGCTAATCCTCCGTCTTGCGGCACCGGCACACCGGGTTCTAGTCCCGGTTGGGGCGCCAGATTCTATCCCGGCTGCCCCTCTTCCAGGCCAGCTCTCTGCTATGGCCCGGGAAGGCAGTGGAGGATGGCCCAAGTGCTTGGGCCCTGCACCCGCATGGGAGACCAGGAGAAGCACCTGGCTCCTGGCTTCGGATCAGCGCGCTGCGCCGGCCGCAGCGGCCATTGGAGGGTGAACCAACGGCAAAAAGGAAGACCTTTGTCTCTCTCTCTCTCTCTCTCTCACTATCCACTCTGCCTGTCCAAAAAAAAAAAAAATATATATATATATATATATATATATATAGGAATTGGTGCCTCAAAAATAACACTGGCTACTTGCTATGGTTTGAATTCATTTCCCAGAAGTTTACATACTAGAAACCCAATCCCAAATTTCATGTGCCAATGGCTGAGGTGGGGCCTTTAGCAATTAATTAGAACCTTTGGGTAGTAATTAGATATTTTTAGATATAATTATTTTTAGATATAATTATATTTTTAGATATAATTAGTAATTAGATAAGGTCACGAGGCTGGAGCTCTTATTAGTGGCATTAGTGGCTTTATAACAGGAAGAGACCTGAGATAGAACACTTGCTTTCCAGCCATGTGGTGCCTTCCACCATGTAATGATACAAAAAGAAGGCTCTCTCCAAAGGCCAGGCAGGTGTTGGCGCCATACTCTTGGACTTTCCAGCATCCACAACCATCTACTCATAAGAAAGAGTAAGAGAGAGAGAAAAGATACAGAGAAAGAAATCTTCCATCCAATGGTTCACTCCTCAAATGCTTACTGCAGCCAGAGCTGGTCCAGGTCAAAGTCAGGAGCCAAGAACTCCAATCTGGTCTCACATGACTGACAGGGACCCAAGCACTTGAGCCATCATTTGTCACCTCCCAACCTGCATTAGGAGTAAGCTAGGATTGGAATCGAGAAGCTAGCACTTAAACTGGAATCCATATGGGACGAAAACATCCCAAGCAACAGCTTAACCCACTGCATCACAACTCATGCCCATTATCTTCTATTCTTTATTAAATTACCTGGGCTCAAGTATTTCGTTATACCAACAAAAATGGATTAAGACACTGCTCTCACCTATAAACTCCAAAATCTCCCTACAAGAGCTTATTTCTCATTGACATGAAATCCTTTAGTTGCCAAGAGACAACTCTATTCCACCAATCATTTAGGGCTCAGGCAGAAGCTCTACCATCCTCTACACATGCCATTCTTGGCTTCCAAGACTGCCCTGGGTATTGTCATCCCCTATAACAGGGGAAAGAAAATGCAGACAATCATGTAGATGATTTTATGGACCATAACTGAAAAGTTATACAAGTCTGTCAGCCTGGACTCTATTACTCAATCATAATTAATTACAATCAAGGATTAGAAATGTAGTCTGGCCGTGGCACAGAAGGAAAAGGAATTTATCACCTTTGTCATTGATATGGTGACTCACTGACTTGTAATCAAATTTACAATTTGGTGATTTGAGAAGCAATGTCTTAAAGCAGAAAGAGTTTGGCCTTTTAACATTAGACAAATCTAGGCTTACACCTAGGCTCAGCCACTTAATATGTATGTGACTTTGATGGATTTTCTTAACCTCTCTGGAATTTTATTTCTCCATCTGTAAAATGGAACTATCCAAGGTACTTCAAAAAGTAAATGAAGGATCAGGCATTTAGTCTAGCTGTTAAAATGCCCATATCCTATTGTGTGTATAAGTATATTCTAATCTTTTTCCAGGTCCTTGTTTCACACAAAGATAAGTATTCTAAGTTGAGACATGTCTAAGGTGCACAAAGTGGTAAGATTTATTTAAAAGGTGAAAAAGTGAACACACTTTAATGCATGAGTGCAGATTGCTAGGAAAAATATCCATTGCGAGTGGACCAGAGAGTTGCCCAAAGGAAGAAGGGGGTGATGGAAGAGAGAGAGGGCACCTGAGTAGCAGCTCCAATAATGCTCCATGGCAAAAGAGAGAAAGAAAGAGAACTCTCCCCTATTCTGGACCTCTTTTATGAGGTAGGGAGTGGTGTCTTTACATACATGAAGCTCCATGGGGAGCTTAATTTACATATTTGTATGGCATCCCCCAATTCAAGGTCCCAGATGAGACAGGTGCATATTGGGAAAGGTGGTTATTTGATTGGCAAGTAAAGGGATAATGTTACATCCAGCTCACTTAGACCTTTCCAGGTGCCTGTCTATCTACCCTACATCAGAATATCTGGGTTCCCTTCCTGGTTCTGGCTCCTGATCCCAGCCTCCTGCTAATGCAGACCCTGGGAGGCAGCAGTGATGGCTGAAGTAGTTAAGTTCCTGACACCCAGGTTGGAAAATCAGACTGAGTTCCCAACATCAGCTCTGCTGGCCCTTGCAAACATTTGGAGACTAAACCAGTGGGTAGGTTTCTCTCTCTCTCTTCTTCTCTCTCTCTCTCTCTCTCAAATAAACAGAAAACATTTTTTGAATTAATGGAAAATGGAATTAAAAGATAAATTTATTTTAGTTCAAGAAAATTGAAATTCATAATAAAATTCATAAAAAGTTCATGGAAATGCATATTATGGGAAAAGTAGGTATAATTTAAAACATCTACACAAAAAATAATTTTACCTTTTTATTAATTTTTTTTATTTTTTCAAATACCTTCATAGTTTCTACTTAAAGGCACTGAGATGAAAATTAAGTGAAATATACTTAAGAGCATAACAAAGTAGCTGCCTCAATATAAATGTTCCAAAAATATAAGCTACTATTTATATCAGAAGTAATGAGAGAACTTTTTGAATTAGAAGTACAACCTAACACATTTCACTTTCCTTAACCAAAAATTTTAACATACTGCTGATATCTGTGAAATGTACAGTTATCAAATAATTGCTTCCTACTATGAAGAAATAATTATGTCCTGAAAAAAAATCAGTGGGAATTTTCAAAGGATTATATAAAGAGAAATGTCACTTCACACATGTTCTAAGTGGAACAAAACTATAAAGCCATTAAAAGATGCTTGCATCAGGATCAGAGCACGTAACTTTGCAATGGGTAATCGCAGATAGCAGAGCATGTTTGGTGGGGTTTATTACCTTGCTGACCTCAAGACAAGATTGTTTTAGGGCCTAAAACTAAAATACTTTCTACCTTCCATTTGCAAATAAAAAATGCAGTGCCAATGAGTCATTGCAGGCCCCAAACATAACATATTCATTGTGATCAAAGACTCAGGGTCCTTGTAAATCACAAAATCTGTCCAGAATCACATTGCACCCAGGAATGCGCAACATTTCTTTTCACAAAAACCACAAACCATCCGTATCATTCTCCATTTTACCACATTTAATCCCAGTTCTCCATTTTATTAAAAATATCTCTGAAGGGGCAGTGTTTGGCACAGCTGTGTAATGGCTTAGGACACCCACATTCCATGTCAGAGTGCCAGGTTCAAGTCCAGCTACTTCACTTCCAACCCACTTTCCTGAAAATGTACACCCTGGAAAGAAGCAGACAATGGCTCAAATACTTGGGTTCTTGCCCCTCACATGGAAGTTCCAGATTGAATTCCAAGCTTCTGGCTTTAGCGAGGCCCACTCCTGACTGCTGAAAGTATCTGGGACATGAACCAGCAGAGAGAAGAACTCTCTTGTATCTGTCTCTATGCCTTTCAAATAAAAATAAATAAATAAAAATTATACGTTTGGACATTCCAAGCAATCAAATGGACTGTGGTATTAATGTGTGTGTGTGTGTGTGTGTGATCTAAAAGGAAACGTGTGAAATGTGGAATCCCATTCCCCCCCCCCCCCCATATTTTGTTACTCTATCCCATCTTCTTACTGTGAGAAGTTTAAAGTGCTAATATGTAGTCAGGGAAGGCCCCTGCTGGAATGAGGAACCAAGTGTTTGCAAAAGTTAGCCCCTCCTGAGAGAGGTCTCGGACTACAACTATATGCAAAAATACCTGACATCCTCTGATGGGACAGAAGAACATTGCCCCAAACCTCAACAAACCACAGTCCTGTGCAAACAAAATTTCATCAATGAATAACTAACCGGCTACTGATTGGCTGTTATTCCAGCCAATCGACTGAATGTTATTTTCCCCTGCTGATTGGTTATTATTTCATTCTATTACTTTCTCAGAACCCAATCTTTAAATGCTAATCAAAAGAGGCAGAATTTCAACACGTCATTAACAACCTGAGCAACCAATCAATCCAAGTTTTCTATTTCGTGTGATAAAAGGGTGCTCCGTGGATAGCTGCCTTAGATCCTCCTCCCTTGGGGATCCTCTCCTGAGCAGCAGGAAAGCCTACTTCTTTGCTCATTCTCATCCACATCACGGGAGACAAGAACCACACACAAAGCAACACTAGACTCTAACATTACCACATGACCATGAAAGTTCTTCCATTAAGTGGTAGGTCTGTCAGTTCCCACTCTCTTCAATTTGGGTGAAACTTTGCAACAGCTTATTCTGAGGGCACAACAATGCAGGTACCAAAGTGAAGCTGTATGACTTCTGTGAAGTATCACACATATCTACCTTGCCCTCTTGGGATGCTCTCTCCCAAAACTCAGTTTCCAAGCCATGGAGAAGATCAAATGACCACAGGGAGTCTCAATCAAGAGACCAATGTGTACTCACCCTGGTCAGACCAGCTGAAGTCCCAGGCAACAGTGAACAATCCCCAGAACCACCAGACATGTGAATGAGGCACTCCAGGTAATTGCGGTCTCCAGCTATTGAGTACCCCCAGCATGGAGGGACTTAGCTTAGGCCACAAAAAATAAAACTAGAGATGAGTTATGCCTTTTGTACTCTGCCCAAGTCACAGACTTGAGCATAATGTTTTCCACTACTAAGTTCTGGTGTAGCCATGATGGCAGTAATGCCTGGTACACCGTCTCTAAGATGTAAATTGAGAATGGCTTCCTGCCAGCATATCATCAGCATGCAAATAAGTGGGCAGGTGAATCGAGGGAGAAAATACTCAAAGAAACCAGATGAGCTTCTCCCAGACCTCACAGAGAAAGACACTGTTCATGGATTGATGACTCCAGGAACCCTGTTACTGCATGTAACTTACTGTTCATTATTTTAACCACCGTTTGCAGATCCCTCCCTCCCATTCTAATAATTAGTCCCTCACTGAATCAGCTTCTCTTAATTGATCAAAACCAAGAGAAACTTTGATCTTTTCCATTGCCATGATCCTGCGGCACTTTTGAGCAAATAGCTGCAGCAGCAGTATTTCTTCTAAAATCCCAGGGGTAATTGTACTCTCTCATTATTTGCCAAATCACTAATGAATTGAAGAACAGGAGAAAACATAGCCAGGGACAATTCTGAATATTTTTGGACAAAATGGGATAACACATGTGAAGCACTGACACGTGCCAGACTGGGTTCCCTAGAAACAGACTGAGCTGGAGACAGGTGCAGTTTTGCTGGGAACGGGCAGAGGGAGAAGCTGACCCATGGTGTGAAGGTAACACCTTAGCTGATCTTACGTGGACATTGCAACCAGCATGGCCCTATAGATATGTTCCAAATGGAGCGAGCTTCTGTAATTCTAAAACCACCAGCAATATACTGCTGGTCAGCATCTGAAATGGGGTATAAACCTAGGTGAGGCGGCTACTTCTGGCTCAGAGCAAGTCCCAAGGAGAGATGAACTATCAGCAGCCCACATTTGCAGCAGTCGGAGGATGGACTCCCACTCCTGGAAGGGGATCTGGGCAGGGCATCACAGCAGGCACTTCAAGGCACACTTCCCACCACACTCTCATCCACTTCTTACTTTAGTAAGTTCACCCCTTCTGGGAATGCCTTCTCCAGGGTTCTGGTTGTCTTTACTGGGGAGATCTAAAAATGAAGGATGAATGGAGCACATGCAATAGATGTCATTGTTGAGCTTCAGGCCATCACAGATAGTCATCAACTCTTTCCTCTTCCAACTACTGCTGGCTCCCCTCACCATCAGCTGCTATTCTGAGCAGCTTTTCTGATGTGGTGGCCCCAGCCCTGGTTCCTATGAGGTTTGACAACCTGGTTACTAATAGAGCTGGGCATAGGTGCTCCAAGAGATCAACCAATTGATCAGTTGAATGCAAACACACTCCTCTCTGCTGTGGAGCAGCAGCCTTGCCCCTACTGATAATAAGCCCAGTTGGAAGAGAAATAAAAAGCAATTTGAACAGGAGAAGTTTAACATAGTTATCAAATAGCAGGAAATCAGATTAACAGAATTGGCTTTTCAGGACTGAAAAGAACTTTAAAGTACACAGAAATAGTAGATATGAAAGGATTTCAAAAGGTTTGTGGAAAAATGGAATTAAAAGATTTATTTTGGAGGCAGGTGCTGTGGTGAAGCAGGTTAAATCCCTGGCTTGCAGCACTGGCAGCCCATATGTGAACCAGTTTGACTCCTAGCTACTACACTTATGATCCAACTCCCTGCTGATGTGCTTGAGAAAGCAATGGAGTATGGCCCAAGTCCTTGGGCCCCTTCACACACATGGGAGACCCAGAAGAAGCTCTTGGCTCCTGGTTTCAGATATGCCCAGCTCTGGCCAATGCATCATCTGGGAAGTGAACCAGTGGATGGAAGACCTCTCTCTCACTCTCTCTCCCCTCTCTGTAACTCTGTCTTTCAAATAAATAAAATAAATATTTTTTTAAAATCCTGTCAAATAATTATTTTAAAAAAAGATTTATTTTGGTGCAAAAATATTTTGAAATCCATGCATAGATTTTTCATAATATGCATTTTCCATGAAATACCTGAAGACTTCTGTATGCAGATTTCCAGATTAATTTGCACTGAAATAAATTTACCTTAATTCTATCTTTTTACAAAGTATTTGCTATACTCATATATCCTCTTTCTCATATGAGTGAAAACTGCTTCCAAATCTCCCTTATGATATGAATGAAAAATAACATATTTACTAGATAAAAGGCAGCATGCCACACACCAGAGACTGTGTTAATCTGCTCCACCAAAAATATTATATCCAGTACAGCTGCTGCAATTGAAAATTACTACTCTTTTTATTTTTCTGCAGTAGTTGACTATAATCCAACATGAACCCTGTGGATTCTGTATGGATCAGACTAGTGAACCAGGTTTCACTAGGTTTAACAGGGACCACGATCTCTGTTCCAAGTATCCGAAAGAGTGCATTAATCTTCTCCATGGATCATTTTATCTACTTTGGTTTGCTATCCTGATCGAGGACATACAGTGAGATAGGGGTCGGATTCAGAGGCTTCCCTTTTGCCTTCTCTTCTCCAAGATCTCTTAACCCACAGGTCAAGGAACCAGGGTGAGTGTTCACTCAACCCCTAAGTCTGTCCCTTCCAATTATACATTAGAGGACCAATGACATAACATCCACTTAGGTCCATGAATCAGGTGGACTCACAGTAAGCTGGTTGTGAGCCAAGACTCCATTCACCACCCCTGTCAATGAGAGTGAGGAGCGAGAAATGATAGCATTTTATATCCCCCTAGGTACTAATGAAAGTCAGAATTTGTACCCAACATTCCTCAAAAATGTGAGTGTTCCCCTTCCCCCAGAGCATCATCATAGGAATGTCTATAGACCTATTTGAAGAAAGATATGGAACAGTATCACTGATGCAAAGAATTACTCTATGGCATTGCAGTGTCCTTTCTCAGGCCTCTGCTTCAACAATGAGCTTAAAGTCCAAGAGTTGTGCTAAGCACAAAAACTGAACAATAGATCATGACTTTTGTTGGGATGAATATGCTTGGCTCCCTTGGGTTACACTGATGGTATAAATCAAGTAGGATCCTCTCTGGTTGCCCTTCTCTCTCTCTCTCTTTTTTTAGAAACCTTTTATTTAATAAGTACAAATTTCATAAGTATAACTTTGGGAATATAGTAATTCTTCCCAACATACCTGCCCTCCCACCCCTACTCCTACCCCACTTCCTCCTCCCTCTCCCTTTCCCAGTCCCATTCTCCATTATGATTAGTTTTCAATTAACTTTACACACAGAAGACCAACTCTATACTAAGTAAAAAATTCAACAATTTACACACAAAAAAAAAAAAACATAAAAAACTGCTTGAGAACAAGTTTTACAGTTAATTCTCATAGTACAACTCATTAAGGACAGGGGTCCTGTATGGGAAGTAAGTGAACAGTGACTCCTGTTGTTAATTTAATAATTAACACTGTTATGTATGACGTCAGTGATCACCTGAGGCTCTTGACATGAGTTGCCAAGGCTACGGAAGCCTTTTGAGTCCACAGTCTCCTTCAGTATTTAGGCAAGGCCATAAACAAAGTGAAAGTTCTCTCCTCCCTTCAGAGAAAAGTACATCCTTCGCTGATGACCTCTACATTCCACTGGAATCTCACCCACAGAGATCCATCATGTAGGACATTTTTTGCCACACTATTGGCTTTCCATGTCTGAAATTCTCTTGTGGACTTTTCAGCCAGACCAGAATTACTTAAGTACTGATTCTGAGGTCAGAGTGCTATTTAGCGTGATTGTCATCCTATGAGTGTGTACCCTTAGAAGTATTAGTTGTACCCTTAGAAGTAAGTCTGTATGAATGTATTCAGAACTATACAGTTTTACAGTTACAAACTTCCTTCTCCCTCTCTTATTCCCACTCTTATTTTTTACTGGGATTTATTTTCAATTGACTTTATACAGATATGATTAATTCTATGTTAGATAAAGAGTTCAACCAATGGTATTAAGAAGGAAAAAAAAGAAACAAAAAAATACCTGGTCCTCAACAGTCAAGACAAGAGCTGTTCAAGTCATTGCTTCTCAAAGTGTCAATTTCATTTCTACAGATTTCTTTTAGGTGCTCTATTAGTTATCACAGATCACAGAGAACATATGATATCTGTCCCTTTGGACTGGCTTATTCCACTAAGTATGATATTTTCCAGATTCATCCATTTTGTTGCAAATGAGCAGAATTAATTTTTTACTGCTGTATAGTATTCCCTGAAGTACATATCCTATAATTTCTTTATCCAGTCTTCAGTTGATGGGCATTTAGGTTGATTCCATGTCTAGTTGATCTGTCCATTGCTGACAGTAGGGTAGTGAAGTCCCTCATTACTATCATATTTGAGACTATCTCTTCCTTTAAATCCATTAATATTTCTCTTAGATACCCAGGTGTCCTGTAGTTAGGTGCATACACATTTATAATAGTTACAGCTTCCTGTTGAATTTATCCTTTAACCATTGTATAGTGTACTTCTTTGTTTCTTTTAATAGTTTTTGTGTTAAAGTCTATTTTGTTTTACATTAGGATGGCTACACCAGCTCTTTTTTGGTTTCTGTTAGCTTGGATTATCTTTTTCCATCTTTTCACTTTCAGTCTGCATGCATCATTGTTGGTAAGATGTGTTTCTTGTAGGCAGAAGATAGATGGATTTTCTTTTCAATCCATTCAGCCAGTCTGTGTCTTTTAACTGGGGAGTTGAGACCATTTACATTCTGGGTGACTATTGTTAAGTACCGACTTTGCACTACCATGTTTCTGTAAATAGTCCTAATTTTGTATTTTGGGTTTCCTTTGACTTTCACTGGATCATTTTCTGCATTCAATTTCTTTCATAGTGATGTTCCTGTTTGTGCGTTTCTTTATGTAGTACATCCTTGAACATCTTTTGTAGGGCTGGACGAGTAGTTACAAATTCTTTTAATTTCTGTTGTGGAAGATTTTTATTTCTCTTTCACTCATAAATGAGAGCTTTGCAAGGTATTGTATTCTGGGTTGACAATTTTTTTCTCTTAGAACTTGGAATATATCTCACCATTCTCTCCTTCCCTGTAGGGTTTCCAATCAGAAGTCTGGAGTGAGTCTCATTAGGTTTCCTCTGAATGTGATTTGGCATTTCTCATGTGCACATTTTAAGATTTTTTTCTTTTTGTTTTACTGTGGAGAGTTTTACTACAATGTATCATGGTGAAGATCTTTTCTGGTCGTGTCTATTGGGAGTTCTGTGTACTTCCTATACTTGGATGTCTCTTTCTTTCTCCAAATTGGGGAAGTTTTCTGTTATTATTTCATTAAGAAGACCTTCTAACCCTTTCTCTCTTTTCATGCCTTCTGGAACTCCTAGGATCTGTATGTTGGGTCACTTGAAAGTATCTTGTAGATCTCCAACCATGTTTTTTAGTTTTATAACTTCTTCTTTTTTTGTCTTCTAGTTCTGATATTCTTTGTTCTGTCTCACCTATTGTTGTCAAGGTTTTCCACTTCATTTTTTATTTGATCTTCTGAATTCTTCATTCTAGTACTTCATTCTGACTTCTCTCTAATATCTCAATTTCTTGGGAGCACTTTTATTTAGATTGTGAATTTGCTTCTGATTGTTTCTAAGCAACCCGATGATTAATTTTCTGAATTCCATTTATGGCATTTCCTCTATCTCTTCATCTTCACCTTCTATTATTGAAAAGTTGTAGTGTTCCTTTGGAGGGGCTCATAGTGTCTTCCTTATTCTTATTTAGGGTTTTCTTTTGTTTTTTAGCATTTGTGTATTTTTTATTTATTTATTTATTTTTGTCTGTGGAGTTTCTCTTGTGGTGAGGTTTCCCTCCTTTATGAGCTGCTATGTGTTTGTGTGTTGCAAGTGGAAGCACAGAGTGCCATCTACTGGAGCCCTGCTCACTTCTCAATGGTAGTAGAGGCAGGTAAGAGCTCCAGCACACATAGCTGGGACCCAGCTCACTTCTCAGTGGTGGATGGAATGGGCTCTTGTTTTCAATATTCAGGACTTTTGGTTGTACAGCTTGCGTGGTGGAGAAGAAATTATTCTGAAACGTTGTGGTCCTTGTTCTTGTGTGAGGCGTGTGGTGAAGTGGCCTCTGCCATTGATGGGCATGTGCAAGGGAAGCTAAGGCGCAGTCCCCTGCTTACATTCAAAAATGTAAACAAACAAGAGGGCTTCTCTCAAATGGCTGCAGGTCCAGGTGGGGAGGAGGGAGATGGAGATGTGCAGGGGGAGTGCCTGACCTCTCTGTTATCTCTTCTATACCTTCTCTTTTTCTCCCCACGTGGAACTTCCAAACAGTTCACCAAACTCCCCCTACCACTTCCATTCACAGCTCCGTGGATCTGTGATTTCTCATCTAAATTGGTCCACTGAGGGCTGGTGCCAGCCAGCCTGGTCTGCACCTCTGCCACACCTCTGCTGGTTCCCTTTCTTACTTGCTCTTTCAGCATGGGCCTGCCCATGCTGTGTTGGCCTCCTGGGCTTCCCGTCAGGAATTTCCCATGGCTCTATCTCCAGCATGTATTTTCTCTCCTTTTTAACTCTCTATTTTGCCCCATGTGACTCAGATTGTCCTGTTGCTATATCACCATCTTGGGACCTCCTTGTTCTATCTTGCCTCTAAATGCTGTATTCCATTCAGCTCTTTCTAGCTTTCTGCAAATTGAGATCCCTGGCTGCCTCTCTGATTTTGTCATCTATTATGATAGTTCTTCTGATTAAACTACCACCTAGACTCTAATAGTTGAGATTTTTATCAGCTCCATTGTTATCAAGAGCCCTGTTTTGTAACAGCATCCCCTACTGCTATACTGGTCTACATAACTCCCAGACTCTCAGTGATTCCAGTGCTCTCACACCAGCACATTACAATTACTTGCTTACACTGAGCGTCTTTTGGACTCTCCAAAAACAACACTGTGCTCTTGGGTTTCTGGATTGAACTGATGTACCCACTCACGTACTCCTACCTCTCTGAACCCCCTGACCCCTCCATTCTCTCTCTGCCAGTACATTTTTACTGCCACCATTATTAAGCAACTCAATTTCAGTCTCCTATC
This sequence comes from Lepus europaeus, assembly GCF_033115175.1. Lineage (NCBI taxonomy): Eukaryota > Metazoa > Chordata > Mammalia > Lagomorpha > Leporidae > Lepus > Lepus europaeus. The sequence goes on from NC_084842.1 coordinate 12,125,404, forward strand.
CTTTCTAATTTCCATGAGAAATTCAGATGGCAAGAAAGAAACAACGGCAAATACTTTGAGAGAGAACCACCTAGAATTGATAGCTAAAATAATTTTAGTTTCTATTTCAACACACATTGCTTGTCTCTGTATCTGCAATTTGAGGAAATGGCTACCAACTTCACAATCATGCAGACTAGATCTATTACAAACAAGTTGCAAAGAATTCTCAGATCCAAGGTGCGCACGTAGCACAGTGGTTTAATCTGCTGCCTGGGACATCCACAACCCTAGATATCGCTGCTCCATTTCTGATCACCTTCCTGCTAATGTGCACCCTGCGAGGCAGTGGATGATGACTCAAGCGCTTGGGTTCCTGCTACCCATGTGGGAAATCCAGATAGAGCTCTTGGTTGTTACAGGCATTTGGGGAATAAACCAGCAAGCAGAATATCTCTCTTTAAAAAAAAAAAAAGGTTTATTTATTTTATTTGAAAGTCAGAGTTACACAGAGAGAGGAGAGGCAGAGAGAGAGATAGGTCTTCCATCTGATAGTTCACTCCCCAGATGGCCGCAACAGCTGGGGCTGTGCTGATTCGAAGCCAGGACCTGCTCTGATCCGAAGCCAGGAGCCAGGAGTTTCTTCCAGGTCTCCCACGTGGGTGCAGGGGCCCAAAGACCTGGGCCATCTTCTACGGCTTCCCAGGCCATAGCAGAAAGCTGGATCGGAAGAGGAGCAGCTGGACTAGAACCGGCGCCCATCTGCTCCACCACAGCGCCAGCCCTGCAGAATATCTCTTTGTTGGTCTCTCTCTGTTGCTCTCTTACTCAAGTATATATAAATGAATAAATAAACACTTGAAAACAAAAAAATAATTTTCAGATCCTCAGAGAACAAGAATTAGTTGTCTTAGAAAATTTACTAAATAATCATATTTTGTCAAGATATTATGTCATTATTTACTGATGTCATGATAATAACCTAGCAGAACTCCATCTGTCATATAATTATCTTCCAAAAATAAGAGATGCTATAGAGATATAGCTAATGTTAACAATTTTTTGTAAATGTTGGGGAAAATTGTGGAATGCCATCTTTTACACTGCAAAAATCAATGAACAGAACTGAAATAACTTACTTTCTTGTCTGAAATTAATCTGCTGCAAAGCAGGACCTGGCTTTATCACACTGACGATTGGCCTGCTCTATTCTGGTATTTGGTCAGATTCTGCTAAGTGAATCTCATTTTTAATCTTCTTGGACTAGCAGTCCAGAACACAGCAATTCTTCAACCATCCCCCCTCAAGCCTAAATACAGAATATACAAAATTGTAAATGTTTTATTTTAACCAAAGCAGAAAAACAGAATCTCAGGAACGTGTTGCAGAGCCTGGAAATCAGCTTAGAAAATTCAGTGTTTTCCAACTTTTCCTAGAAAGAAATGCCAACCAGTAGAAAGGACCTTTGGGCTAAATGGACCATATCTTCCATGACCAGATCTAAAAATGTTTAGGTGTTTATGTCCATTTTTTCAGAGTCAATTTCATGGAAAAAAGGCCATTTGCTGATTCTGATCTTTCTCTATGGAAATAATCTATGCATCTAAATGAAAGTACTCTTCCCCCAAAGAATGTGGACCATTTCTATTGTGTCTATCTAGCTTTCAGGTTAGAAAACAGTAACAATAAATTGACAAAAACTTGAGTTCTGTTCTCTGATGACCGGCATCAGAGCCAGGGTCCATATGTTTGAATGTGAACTGGAAATCACTCACAGTTAGTCTCACTGATGGATTCTGGAATCACTTTGGCTTGATTGTGATAGGGAATATTGTGAGAAAAGGATCACACTCTAGAAAGGTACCGATGATTTCTACTTTTTCAGTATGGGTCAAGAAAAGGGATTAGAAAAAGAGGCAGCAAACTTTTTGGGGAAGCATAGAATAAATCAATTTTTAAAAAATTGCCACACTGTTGGACTCAGTGGAAATACGAATCCCAGGAAGGCAAAGGAGAACTACCTCAAAGTGCTGCCTGTTTCCCAAATTACTTTTCTCTCCCTTCAAGCTTCAAGAAAATGGCATTCCTATTTCTGGCAAAGTTCGAGTAAATTCTATTTGGGGTTAGTTTGTTACTCTTAAATTGCCTTAGGCCTTGCTATGATTGGAGTTCTGTTTCCTCAGTAGCACTACAATAAAATACCTATCCCTTTAAAGCAGGAATGATCAGATAACCAGGAAGTCACCATTCAGCCAGCACGGGGGGGGGGGGGGGGGGGGGGGGGGGGGATTTTGTAGAGGTCTTATCCCTCTTAATTTTTGCACTAAGTCTACAAGTAGTTCTGCAACATAATGTGTGCAATTCTCTAATGGTGTAAGAAAGCCTTGGGACAATGAAACCAATGTGGATTGTGGCAGTTCTTTGGATGGACAAGATACATTATTACATGGTTATATTGGCAAAAGTAGTAGATAATTATGCTTTACTATGGAGCAAAGTATACAAACAGGTTACAGTGTTCTCACACAAAATATTGTTATGAAGTAAGATGTCTCCAAAAGTGTATTCATTTTCAAAGTGTAGAGATAACTTAGTACGAATGTCATATTCTATGTTTTGAAGGACATTCTAGAAGTAAATGAGTATTTTAGTTGGATGGTTGTCACTCCAAGAATCTTTTATTTTTAAAAACAAACATGACTATTTCTGTAGTCTGGATTCAGTCATATATATTAAAATAACTCACTTTTCAAGTAGAATGCTAACACTGCCACATATTTGACACTTTTCTTAATGAAAATATTATTCTTCTGGCATTTTTATTAAACATCTTCCTTTTTGCTGATATTGTGGATTTAACTGGCATCTAGTCAATCTTCCTTTCCTTTCAAATTTTATGAATTTTATGAATCCAGCTAGGTTTTTATAGTCCATTCTTGGACTTTGTTACTTAGATTTAGAGAATATTTTCCTTGACTTCACTCTATTTACCTGTTTATTCTAATCATTTGCTTTTCCCAGAAATATTTTATATGATTACATTTTATGTGGTTCTCTTAGTGGACATAGCTGGAATAGAGGTTCTTTGTGCAAAACAAAACAAAACAAAAACAACGCAGGTATGAGACAGAGAGGAGTGGTCAGCAAAGTAGCAAGGTTTCAAAGGGCAGGGCATCCATGGATGGGCACTTCTCTAGATGGAACCTGAAAGAGTGCCCCACCATTCAGACTGGGGTAAGTAAGATTACATAGTTTAGTGAAAATAAGACACCCAACAGGCCAGATGGGCATTTCAGCCAAGAACTTAGAGCGGAGGCCTGAAATACACCTCAGCAAAGAAACAAGAGTACTGTCTGTATTCAGACTGGGACTCACCTGGGAATGGGGTCCAGGTCTTCCTGCCATCTCTCCTTCTCCCCATCCTGTTCACCTAGACAAAAGTTTGCTGCGTATGAAATGCGAAATTCTCCCCAAGATTGTATTACCCAATGTTACCAGACTGGATGGCCCAGTGGGCACTGGGCAGAGAGGATTCTCGCGGGGTGCTTTCCCTGGAGGAAGGCTGGAATCACCTATAAATTTATTGGGGTATGGGCATGACTATGTAGTACAAAATACTGGGCTGCTTCCCAGGTTGTTGGAGGCTGGTACATTCCTTTCCCCGGGACCTCTCTTTTCCTTAGGCCTCTCACACACATAGGCTAATTTCTAGATTCCTACCACACACTTTTGTAGCTCTTTTCTCCCAAAGCATAAACTGCATGAATCTAAAATATATGTGTTTGAGACTAATCCTCTTTCTCCTATTGGAAGACCATCTTTCTCCTAAGCTTATGATGCCATATTCCCTAGTCATGGAACACTTCACACAATATTGAGTTAGATTGACACGGTAAGAGTTTAGAGAAGAATAAGACATGGAATCTTCAAGGAAGTCTACTTAGCCTTCTAGCAGAACTTGACTTTTTAGTAACATGCTTTTGTAAAAAATTAGTGTTTGCTTTTTAATCCTTGCATTTTGTCATCTAGTTTCCAGTAATCAAAACATGATGCCAGGGGTCAGTGCTGTGGCATAGCGGGTAAAGGCACCACTTGCAGTGCCGGCATCCCATATGGGTGCCAGTTTGCATCCCAGCTGCTCCATTTCTGATCCAGCTCTCTGCTGTGGCCTGGGATAGCAGTAGAAGATGGCCCAAGTCCTTGGGCCCCTGAACCCACATGGGAGACCCAGAAGAAGCTCCTGGCTCCTGGCTCCTGGCTTCGGGTCGGCGTAGCTCCGGCTGTTGTGGCCATCTGGGAGCAACCAGCAGATGGAAGACCTCTCTCTCTGCCTCTGCCTCTCTGTAACTCTGCCTTTTAAATAAATAAATCTTTAAAAAAAAATGACACTTAAGGGCCAATGTGCTATAAAAGCTCTACTTCCCCTCCAGGACAGCAGTTCTCAAAGAGTGACCCACACAGCTCAGTTCCCCAAGAAGTTTTCAGAGAATTTGCAAAAATGCTTCCAGAGGATCCACAGGGTCAAGGCTTTTTTATAATAATAGCAAGACATTATTTCCTATTTTGCTGTGTGGATATTTGCAGAGGCAAAAAAGCAATGGTGGATAACACTCCAAGGGCTTTATAAAAATAAAGCCCAGACTGTGCTAATGTCATTGTATTCATCACCAGCCTGCATTTGTAGGGGAAAAAAATGCATTTCACTTAAAAATGTCATTGATGAAGCAATACTTGTAATGTCGTGTCTCAATTCTTGGGCATGCTTTCAACATTCTGTGAAACAAAGAGAGAAGTACACATAAAGCTTTTGTGCTGTTCACCTCAGGATAATGGTTGTCGAGGAAAAGCATCATACAACTGAGTTGTAACCTGAGCTAGAGAATTCTTCATGGAACACAACAAAAAAAAAATGACTGACAAAACAGATCATGGTTATTTAGACTTGGATATACTGCAAGATATTTCCTCAAAAATAAATTAAATAAGTCTGTCACCTTGAGGAAAATTCTTTTGCTAATGGTAAAATATGAGGCTTCTAGCAAAAATTGGTATTATGGAAAACATGTATCATGAGTTTGAAAATTTATTTAAAGACTCTTCTGATGAGATCAGAGTTGATAATGAATGTGACTTTCATATTTTAAAATGAAGCATATATTCTAATATGTTCACATTAGAAAGAAGTATGTCAACATTTTGAAGACCTGCATAACTTGGTGATACAATATTTTTCCAATAACCAAGACATAATGTTACAAAGTCACATAATATGTAAAAGAACTTTTCTTTTCTATATATAAAGATTTTATTTACTTATATGAAAGGCAGAGCTACAGAGAGGCAGAGAGAGAGAGAGAGTGTGTGTGTGTGTGTGTGTGTCTTCCATCCACTGTTTCACTCCCCAGATGGTCACAAAGGCCGGAGCTACACAGATCAAAGCCAAGAGCCAGGAGCCTCCTCTAGGTCCCCCACACGGGCACAGGGACCCAGGGACTTCAGCCATCTTCTACTGCTTTCCCACCCAGGCTACAGCAGGGATGGATAGGAAGTGGAGCAGCCGGGACTTGAACCAGTGCCCATATGTGATGCTGGTGCTGCAGGCGGTGGCTTTACCTGCTACCCTAAAGGGCCACTCCAAGAACTTTTCAAAGTGTAATAACTGGGGACTTCAAAAAGTTGTAGGAAAACTGGAATTAGAAAATGTTTTTTGTGAAAAAAAGATTTTGAAATCCATGGTTTTCTCATAATCCTCATTTTCCCTGAACTTTTTGAAAACCCTTCCTATAGACTAGTAGGTTTTCACATGACACAAAATGTTCCTTGATGTAGTTCTAAAGTCTATTTTGTAATTTATCATTATGCATTACAACCTATCAAATTTTAGAATGATATTCAAGGAAACTATCTACAAATGTCTAAAAAGTTTATTAAAATTTCCATTTTTCCACCTTTAGGCTAAATGAATCTGAATTTTTTTAATAAACTTCAATCCAAAGAACAAGTAGCAACAGACTGTATAAATAGATAAATAAATATAGATGAGAGATACACAGATCCAAGACATGAAAATCTAGCTACCGCCTATTAATTCACACACTAAGGGTGGGCATTTGGCCTCGTTGGAATGCCGGTGTCCCACCACAGAGTGCTTAGGTTCAATACCACAGCTCCAGATCCTGACTCCAGCTTCCAGGTAACACAGATCGCGGGAGACAGCAGTGATGAGTCAGGTGATTATGTTATGGGGTATGGAGTCCCCGATGGAGTTTACTACAAATTTTCATCTCAATGGGAGACAAGAATTCAAAGCAGAAACAGAGATAAGGTACAGGAAGGAAAACAGGATTTAAAGGAATAGTACACACATGAGTGTAGACAATGCTTTTCCATGTAGCATCTGCACTCACTAAAGTTTGGGTCATCCCTTTAATGTGTAGAGGAATGTGCCATAACTGAATATACAAAGGGGGTAGATTTTGGGCACGGCTTCAGTGCAAGTGATGATCTCTGGCAAGCTGTGATGGCATCTCTATGTGGAGCTGCAGCATACATGTGCTCATCATGGCATCTCCTGCATTATGGGGAGTCTCAGGTGCATCGTGGGAAATGGGTGTGCCAACCCTGCAGCCATGCTGGATCAGCACAGAAGCAGGTAAGGTTTTAAGCCATGCAGGGCTGCAGCAAGGACACTGCTGTGAGTCTCTCGGGTCCTTGTTCCCTACTAGCTCTCTGCCTACCCCATATCAGTTGGGTTTCCGCTACCCACATGGGAGACCTACATTGAGTCCTGGCTCCCAGGATTAGTTGCAAGCATTTTGAGAGTGAACCAGAAGTTGGGAGCTCTCTGTCTCTCAAACAAAAACACAGTATTAAAAACACTTGCACGGCTGGCGCCGCGGCTCAATAGGCTAATCCTCCACCTGTGGCGCCGGCACACCAGGTTCTAGTCCCGGTGGGGGCGCCGTATTCTGTCCCGGTTGTCCCTTTTCCAGGCCAGCTCTCTGCTGTGGCCCAGGAGGGCAGTGGAGGATGGCCCAAGTGCTTGGGCCCTGCACCCGCGTGGGAGACCAGGAGAAGCACCTGGCTCCTGGCTGTGGATCAGCCCGATGCGCTGGCTGTAGTGCGCCAGCCGCGGCAGCCATTTAAGTGTGAACCAACGGCAAAGGAAGACCTTTCTCTCTGTCTCTCTCTCTCTCACTGCCCACTCTGCCTGTCAAAAAAAAAAAAAAAAAAAAACCCACACTTGCACAACTAAAATAATGCTAGCCTATTCATTATTACTTTGCTCTGGAAAGGACAGTGCATTTGCTGAAAGAAAATATTTACATGATCAGATAATGTGTTTATTATTATTTTTTTCTTGGTAGAAAAAAAGCATGCTAAGGTAAGCCCCAGCTGTTCTTGGGATACAAAACGGTTTTTAAAAGAACCAGTCCTATCTGGAACGACCTCCTCTACCTCTCCCTCGACCTGTTTCTCTTTTGTCATGCCGTCTCTTACCATACAATTTCCACTTCCAATTCTTCCACCTTTCGCTCCCCACCTTTGGATTTCCTGGCAAACTGTACTACTAAGGGGTCCCGAAGGTACATAATAAATAAATAAGTTTAAAAAAAGATGTCCCCAAAGTGTAGCACCGTCTTACACACACACTTAGTCCACTTAGAAGTCTTTGTATATGATCACCTACGTATTCAAAACGCAAGAGGCCTGAAAACAAATTGAACGCTCTCACTTTAGTCTTGGAGAACAGGGCTCAGAGAAACTTAGTCACTGAGCTTCCAAAGGTCCTCCAGGGTCTCCTCACTGAACCCTGGAATCTGAGCCTAACGTGACTCCAGCCCAGGAAGGGCCCTGTGGACCAGCCGGAGAGTCAGTGGGGCCGAGGCCTCCAGGCCACAGGCTCCTCACTGCGCGGCCGGCTCTCGGCCAAAGGCTCCGACAAGACGTGAGTCCTAGGGGACATAGTTCAAGCCTCCTTGTCTGGCAGGAGGGAAGGGGCACGGTACCCCAAACCTCCCCGGTCGTCGGGGTGCAGCTGAGGCCGTCCGTCTCTCCAAAGGCCAAACTCCTCCTCCTCCTCCCCGGCGCAGCCGCCCTCCGCGCTTACCTGACCGAGCGGCGTCTCTACCACCTCAGCGGTCTGCAGGTGCTGGTCAGAGACAGAGACCAGGCCGCCCCCACGGGGCCAGGGGCGCCCAGGCGTTGCTGAACGGCAGCCTCGGGCCTGGGAGGGACAGGGAGCCGCCAACACCTCAGCCCGGACACCTCAGCGGGCCGCCGGGGGGCGCGGGGCCGTGAGGGCGCCGAGGCCGGCGAGGGGGCACGCGCTGGGCCCACAGCCCGGCCGCTGAGGCGGAGCACGGGCTGGGCTCCCCGGGCCGCGCGCCGCCGGGGCCCCTCACACACAAACTCACTGCCGCGGCTGCCGCCAAGAAGCACCAACGGGGAGCTAAACCGCTTCGTGTTTGTAAGTAGTAAGAGCACTTTTTTAATTATCAATTTTGATTTTAATGTTGTCAGCAGTAAATAGACATAACCCATGTAAACAAAAGTTCTTTGACACCTTCAGTAATTTTTAAGAATATAAAGAGTGAGCCCGCGCCGTGGCTCACTAGGCTAATCCTCCGCCTTGCGGCGCCGGCACACGGGGTTCTAGTCCTGGTCGGGGTGCCGGATTCTGTTCCGGTTGCCCCTCTTCCAGGCCAGCTCTCTGCTATGGCCCGGGAAGGCAGTGGAGGATGGCCCAAGTGCTTGGGCCCTGCACCCCATGGGAGACCAGGAGAAGCGCCTGGCTCCTGGCTTCGGATCAGTGCAATGCGCCAGCCGCAGCGGCCATTGGAGGGTGAACCAACGGCAAAAAGGAAGACCTTTCTCTCTCTCTCTCTCACTATCCACTCTGCCTGTCAAAAAAAAAAAAAAAAAAAAGAATATAAAGAGGTCTTGTAACTGAGCCCTATGGCTAGCTGCTGTCTTTGGTGTAGATTTATCGGATCCCAGTATCTCTTTCTTCGCTTACTATTCCTCTGTAAAGCTCAGTTCATTAAATTAAGGGAATACCACCATCGCCTCCTGAGTTACCATCTCAGTCCATCGCCCCCTGAGTTACCATCTCAGTGCTGGCCTCTGTCCTGAGAGCTGGTGCAAGAACTCACACGAAGAACTCTCTGTGCAGGCCTTATAGTAACTAACGTCCTCCTGTCAGAGTCAACCTGAGGGTTGTTTTTTTTTTTTTTTTTCCCAGAAACTCAAGACTCCATCAAAGAAAATATTACCCAATCTACCTTTTTTTAAATTTTTTATTTTTGACAGGCAGAGTTAGACAATGAGAGAGAGACAGACAGAGTGAAAGGTCTTCCTTCCATTGGTTCACCCCCCAAATGGACACTACGGCCGGCACGCTGCACCAATCCAAAGCCAGGAACCAGGTGCCTCCTCCTGGTCTCCCATGCGGGTGCAGGGCCCAAGCAGTTGGGCCATCCTCCACTGCCTTCCCGGGCCACACTGGAGAGCTGGCCTGGAAGAGGAGCAGCCGGGACAGAATCCAGCACCCCGACAAGGACTAGAACCCAGACCTTTCTCTCTATCTCTCTCACTCACTGTCTACTCTGCCTGTCAAAAAAAAATTTTTTTTTTAAAAAAGGAACCCGGGGTGCCGGCGCCGCAGGCAGAGGATTAGCCTAGTAAGCCACAGCACCGGCCACCCAATCTACCTTTAGACCCAGACAGGCTGGAACCTACCCTTTACCATTCCAAAGAAAACGCAAGGGCCACTGCCATTGACCTACCAAAGAAAGGCCACCAATCAGAGGTTGGGACCAACCAGAGGCCCACACATGCACTGATGATCCCCTAATTTTGGACTATAAGATTCACGGCCTTTACTCCCCCAGGGAATACAGGGACTAAGCTATAGCTGCCCAGCTCCTTGCTATGCACCATACAATAAGAAATATCTCCTTTATTCCACCAGCCCAGTGTCACTCACCGATCTACTGTGCTCTAGGAGAGCAGACCCAGTTCTGGGACTCTGCATCAATTCCTGCAACAGTTTTGGTGTTGTTCTGTAAAGTCTTGAGATTTAAAAATACCATGAAATGCAGCTCTAATAAAATATCAATAAGGGGAAAAAACATAACAATTGTATGGACCAATATAGGAAACAAAGGATAAGACATCAAATACATCTTTACGTTGCGTTAACCTACATTATACCAACCACATCAACTGTGACTACCAGATGTTTCAGCTCCACAGCCACCACCAACTAACAACTTCCCTCAAGATTCATGAGTTCAGATTCCTGAGAAATCAGACCTAGTTGTCTCAACTAACAGTTACCATCTGTGGGAAGATTCTTGTATCTAAAAGCCTGCTCTGGGTCACTGGTTAGCCTATGGGTGGACAGCCAGTGGCCACTGTGGAGAACATCCTAACACTGTTTGGCAGAGCACAGGACTCTGAACAAGGCCAGTTAAAGCCAGAAGGAAGAATCGAGTGTTCATAGGAAAGTGGAATGGCATGCCCCGAATCCCTGCTTCATAACCTAATGCACCAGAGACACAACAAATGACTCTCTTAGACCAATGTACGGATTTAATGCTAGACTGAGAAAAGAATGCAAGTGTCAACTTGTCTTCCCAGGGACTTTACAATACCTCACTTTTTATATCTTTTTTATCTTTGATCCACGAAGGGTTATTCCCCTACCTCTGCCCAGCCCCGCATTTGACAGCTCTTCCATATGTTCACCCTATATCACCCACCTTAACCCACTTTGAATTATATTACTCTTTATGTCAAAACAAGCCAGCCTTTTTTTTTTTTTTTTTTTTTTTTGACAGGCAGAGTGGACAGTGAGAGAGAGAGACAGAGAGAAAGGTCTTCCTTTTACCGTTGGTTCACCCTCCAATGGCCGCCGCGGCTGGCGCACTGCAACCGGCGCACCGCGCTGATCCGATGGCAGGAGCCAGGTGCTTCTCCTGGTCTCCCATGGGGTGCAGAGCCCAAGCACTTGGGCCATCCTCCACTGCACTCCCTGGCCACAGCAGAGAGCTGGCCTGGAAGAGGGGCAACTGGGACAGGATCGGTGCCCCGACCAGGACTAGAACCTGGTGTGCCGGCGCCGCAAGGCGGAGGATTAGCCTAGTGAGCCGCAGCGCCGGCCTAGCCAGCCTTTTTTACTCCTCTCTCTTTCTCTCTCTCTCTCTCTCTCTCCTCTTCCTCCTCTTCCTCCTCCTCCTCTTCCTCTCTCATAACTACCTAGAAAGAGGAGAATAGAAAAATCCAGGACATTTTAACTCACCAAGGCTAGAAAATGCTGAGGTCATACAGAATAAAACTCAATACTTCCAAATACTTTTGTCCAGAGGCCTTTTGATTTGCCCCCTTCGCCCTCCTTCTCTCTCATTTTCTTACAAATACCTTGGATTCTCTTTAAGGGATTCTCAAGGGCAGACACACAGATCTATTGACAAATCAATATCAGCAAAGAAAAATGTATTAGTTAGCAAGATTGTTAGTTCTCCTATTTCATGGGGGAAAAAATCCAATTGTGTCCAAATTATTTCCCAAGAATTGCCAAGGCACCAGACTGGCAGCCTTGAAAGTCAAAGCCAACCTTTCCCAAGGCTCAATAATTGACAGCCCAGGCCACAGAGATTAGGGAGGGAGGATGGAGCTGCCTGACCTTGAGGAGTCACCTTCCTTATTATTCCCTCTTTTCTCCAAAGATAAAATTGTTTTAATTTGGTACTAAGGCTTACTAAAGCAAAAGCAAAAAAAGTAAAGCCCTCTTAGGTATTTATATGACACCAAAGTTTTCCAACTGCACTTCAGCTATGTTTTGAAAACTAATCCCTCTCCAGATTTTCTTTCTCTTATGGTAGGAACCATTTGTATTCAGTATGAATCCAGTCCCAGTTTTTGCAGTGTTGCCCAACTGAAGTGCAGCTCATTCTCCCACCAGCCTGGTCTAGTGCCTAGCATATAGTAGATATAATATGTATGTGTGGATTGAAAGAATGCAATGTTATCTATCATCCTGATTTACTCAAGACTTTACTTTCATAAAGAAACATTAAGAGATATAATTATAAAGAAATGAAGAAAGTAAAAAATTTTTATTTGGATAAAGGCCTCAAATGACTTTATAAAAACATTTATTGTTATTTGAGTAGGTTACCTACAATTTTGTGCATATTTCATCAGTTGGTACCTCAATTCTCATAGAATTGTTTCAGTGCACATAATTCCCTTTTTAGAAATTACTTTAAATGTAAATGGATTAAATTCTCCAATAGCACAATAAGTAACAACACATGCCCAACTACATGCAGTTTACAAGAGACACACTTTAGATCCCAAGGCAAAAATAGGTTGAAAATAAAAAGGATGGGAATACATATCTCATGCCATACTAATATCAGATGAAATAAACTTTGAGTCAAAGACAGTTACATACAGGAGACAAGAAAGGGCGTCCTATAGTAATAAAGAAAGAAAATATAATAAAGAATCAATTCAGCAATTAGATAATAAATGTTAACATCTGCACACCTAGTAATATGTAATCAAAGTGTATGAAGAATAAACTGACAGAATTGAAGGGAAAATAGTTCTACAATAATAGTTGAACAAGGCAATACCCTATTCTCAATGGATACAAGGAAATAGGGAACTTAAATAGCACAATAAAGCAAGTAACTGTAACAGACATAAACAGAGCACTCTATCCAATGACAACAGCAAACACATTCTTCTTAAGTTAATATGGGATATTTTCCAGAATATACCATATTCTAGGCCACAAGTTAAGTTCCAATAATATTTAAATGATAAAAATCATGAAAAGTATCCCCTTTGACTACAGTGACATGAAGTAGAAATCAATAATAAAAAGAACACTGGAAAAGTTACAAATTTGAGAAAATTAAACAACATGCTCTCAAGCAACTAATGAACCACAGAATAAACCACAAGAGAAATTGGGAGTACTTTTGAGATGTATAAAAGTAAAAACACAATATATCATAACATATGAGATGCTGTGAAAGCGGAGCTAAGGGAGAAATTTCCAGCTATAAATTTTCACATTTAAAAAGAAATGGTCAAATAAAAGCCCAAATGTTATAACTCAAGGAACTAGAGAAAGAACAAACTAATCCCAAAGGTAGCAGAAGGAAGAGTAAAGATTGGAGCAGAGATAGAGGAAATAGTGAAGAAGAAAACAGCGCAAGGCGGGCGGGAGGGGAAAACCAATGACACCACTAAAGTTGTTTCTTTGCAAAGGTCAACAAAATTGACAAACCTTCAGCTAAATGGGCTGGGAAAAAAACAAAGCCTCAAATTACTAAAATTGGAAATGAGATTGGAAGCATTACTGCTAATTCTCTAGAAATAAAAAGGATTCTAAGAGATTATGAGTACTGTGAAATTTTATGCCAATAAATTGTATAATCTAGATGAAATGAACAAATTCCTAGAAATGCAAAAAGCATCAAAGTGAAATCATAAATAAACAGAAAATCTGAGTAGACCTGTTACCAGTAAAGAAATAAAAATAGATGTTCAGAAATCTCCTGACAAAGAAAAGAACTGGATTTGATGGATTCATGGGTGAATGATAGGTAACAAAGATTAAAGGAGAACTAATAACAATCCTCCTAAAACTTTCACCAAAAAATGAAGAGGAGGAAATACTTTCTATCTCATTTTGTGAGGCCAACATTATCCTGATACCAAAGCCAGACAAAGACATACAAAAAAAAAAAAAAAACTATAGACCAATATTTCTAATGAATATTGATACAAAAATCCTTCAAAAACTAGAAAGAAAAATTCAGTAGCAGATTAAAAGAATTATATACTGTGATCAAGTGTGATTTATGACTGAAATTCAAGGATGGCTCAACGTACTAAAAAAAAGCAAATGAAAACAGTGTAAAATAACACATTCACAAAGTGAAGGGGAAAACTACATGGTTATCTCCATAGGTGCAGAAAAAAGCAGTTGACAAAATTCAGTACCATTTTAAGATAAAACACATACACACACACACAGACGTCCAAAATTAGGAATAGAAGGAAATTACTTGAACACAATAAAAGCCATCTAGTGAACATCATACTCAATGGGGAAAGACTGAAAGCTTTCCCCCTGAGATTGGGAAGAAGGCAAGGATATCTGATTTCACCACTTCATTCAATGTAATACTAGAAGTTCTATTCAGAACAATTAAGTAAGAAATAAAACACATCCAAATTGAAAAAGATGAGGTGAACTTACCTTTTCTCAGATATTATCATCTTATATGTAGAAAGTACTATGTATTCCAAAAAACCTGTTAGAACTAGTAAATAAATTCAGCAAGGTAACATGATACAAAGTTAACACACAAAAATCCATTGTATTTCTACATGTTAACAATGATCAATCTAAAAAAGAAATTACAAAACCAATTCCTTTTACAATAACATCAAAAGTAATAAATTACTTAGAAGTTGTTAGCATGAAAACCATGAGACATTGCTAAAAGATGACAAATAAAAGGAAATACAACATTAATATTGTTAATATTGTTAAGATGTTGATGTTAATCAAAGCAATCTACAGAGGCAATGCAATCCCCATTAAAATTCCAAAGACATTTCTTAAAGAAATTTTAAAAAACCCATTCTAAAATGTATATGGTACCCTGAATAAACAAAATAATATTTAAAAAGAAGAAAAACACTGGAGGATTCATACATAATAATTTCAAAACTTAACATGAAGCTGTAGTAAGGCCGGCGCCATGGCTCAGTAGGCTAATCCTCTGCCTGCAGCGCTGGCACCCCAGGTTCTGTTCCAGTTGCTCCTCTTCCAGTCCAGCTCTCTGCTGTGGCCCGGGAGGGCAGTGGAGGATAGCCCAAGTGCTTGGGCCCTGCACCCGCGTGGGAGACCAGGAGAAGCACCTGACTCCTGGCTTCGGATCAGCGCAGTGCACCAGCCACGGTGCGCTGGCTGCAGCGGCCATTGGGAGGTGAACCAATGGAAAAGAAAGACCTTTCTTTCTGTCTCTCTCTCTCTCACTGTCCACTCTGCCTGTCCAAAAAAAAAAAAAAAAAAAAAACTGTAGTAATCAAAACAATGTAGTACTTGCTTAGAGACAGATATATATATATATATATATATATATGATCCAGATATAGATACAGATCAATAGAATGAAACATAACACCCAGAAATAAACCCTCACATACAAGGTTAAGTGATTTTTGACAACCATGCCAACACAATTCAATGGGAGAAAAAGATGGCTTTTTCAATAATGATAATAATAATAATAATAATAAATGGTGTTGGGAAAACAGATGTCCACAGGCAAAAGAATGAAATTGTATCCTTACCTAACACCATATATAAAGCTTAGCTATAGGGGCTGGCACTGTGGCTTAGCAAGTTAAACCACAGCCTGCAGCTCCTGGATCCTATATGGGTGCCAGTTGGAGTCCCAACTGCTCCACTTCCTATCTAGGTCCCTGCTAACATGCCTGAGAAAGCAGTGGAGGAGGTCCCAAGTGCTTAGGCCCTTGTAACCACATGGGAGACCCAGAAGAGGCTCCTGACTTCAGATAGGCCCAGCTCTGGGCTTTGAGGCCATTTGAAGAGTAAAAACAGGAAAGACTCTGTCTCCCTGCCACCTCTCTAACTCTGCTTTTCAAATAAACAAAATAAATCTTAAAAAAAAAAAAAACTTAGCTCAACATGAATCAAAGACCTAAAGTAAGATCTAAATCTATAAAACTTAGAAGAAAATGTAGCGCAAAGGCCTCGTAGCACTGAATTTGGCAATGCTTTCTGAGATGCAACAAAAGAAAATTATTGGCTGCAAGAATGAAAAGACAACACACAGAATGGGAGAAAATAATCATATATATCTGACAAATGACTAGAATCCAGAATATATACATAATACCCAAAATTCAGTAACAGAAAAATAATTTAAACATAGGAAAAAGATTTGAATGGACATTTTTCCATAAAACATAAATAAATGGCCAACAAGCACGTGAACAAATGCTTAACATGACGAATCATTAGGGAAATGAAAATCAAAACTAGAGTGATGTATCACTTCACACCCATCAGGATGACTATTATATTTTAAAAATTATGTAGTTTACTGACAAGAAATACAGAGAAAAGTATTCTTATGGAAAGTTAAAATTAATTCTTCAACGTAATCACTGATAAAAATACACTGTATAACATTAAAAGTACTGGAGAAAACATAAGCAAATAAATAGGGCCCATATACAAAAAGATGGAAGGATGGAAGGTAAAGAAACAGGACGTAGAAACAAAGCAGCACCAAGAAAAATGTTTACATGAAACAATAGCTAGATTGCTTTAAAGACTTTATTAGAACTCTTTGTTTACTGAAATGCCATTAATCAAAAATTTCTGTGCCTAGTAAGATTTAAGTGTGTATCGTATCGACATTATAATATCTTTAGTCCTGAAATACAAAAAAAAAAAAAAAGTGCTGTTCTTTTTTTTTTTTTTTTTTTTTTTGACAGGCAGAGTTAGACAGTGAGAGAGAGAGACAGAGAGAAAGGTCTTCCTTCCGTTGGTTCACCCCTCAAATGGCCGCCATGGCCGGCACACTGCGCCAATCCGAAGCCAGGAGCCAGGTGCCTCCTCCTGGTCTCCCATGCGGGTGCAGGGCCCAAGCACTTGGGCCATCCTCCACTGCCTTCCCAGGCCACAGCAGAGAGCTGGACTGGAAGAGGAGCAACTGGAACAGAACCCAGTGTGCCAGCGCCACAGGTGGAGGATTAGGCTAGTGAGCCACAGCGCCGGCAAAAGTGCTGTTCATTTCACTCTAAAATTAAAAGAAATATTTAACTTGTCTTGAGACAGAAAAAATTACAGATATGCATGGAAAAATATCACAAAGGAAAATAGTTTTGATTGTGTGAAAATAAAAGCTATATGGCAAAAATAAAGTTTTTCACTACATACTGGAAAAAGTACAATGAATATATCAGTCAATGGATGATTAATGTAAATCTATTTTACAAATCAAAAATAAAAGTAGCACTACCTTAATATTTAAAGGGGCAAAGGAAACTAAGAAAAATTATTCAAATTCATTCTGAACCAAAGAAATATACATTTTTAAATACTGCTTTTCACTTAGCAAATCGTGCACTTAAAAGGTAATTATACTTCTGGGTGAGGGTGTGGTGAAACAGACTTGCTCTAAAATCATTCTTGACAGGCACTGGCACTTTTCTGGAAGGAAATGTGGGATATCATATTAAAATACCCATACACCCTGACCCAGTAATTCAGTTTCTCCTCTAGGATTCCATTCTAAAGAAATGATTCCAAATACAAAAATGGAAACTTGGAGATGTAACGGCAAGCAAAAAAAAAAAAAGAGAGAGAGAGGAAAAAGCAACATTTCTGATATAAGAGATTAATGTAATAGAGTGCATCTAGAAATGAAATACTGAATTTCATATGTATTAAAAATATACACTTTTCTAGGAATTTAAAAGAAATGAAAAATTTCTCACAACACAATGTAGATTAAAAACAAGCAAGATGTATCCAGAATATATACACATTTCTGACATAACAGTTATCTCCAAAATGAATTTTATGGTCGATTTGAGTTTAAACATGTTTTGCTCATATTTTGCACAGTGTGTACATATTACTTTTAAAGTCAGGGAAAAATGTTAATAATTTTTAATCTGACGTGAAACCAGAATTATGGATTCAGCATCCAAATGGCTGCACGCTGTGACTCAGTCCATGTGAAATTCATTACTCCGAATTGACAGCTAATTTTTCATCAAGCCCACTTGTGAATAAGCCGGCCTGACTTCCTCCACTGTGTTCCACACAATTTAGCACTTGATTCTCTGCTGTTGGGATTCTTTGTTATTAATGCACGTTAGCATTACTGAGTCCAGCAAACGTTTATGAAGCACCACTTCTGTCGCAGGATCTCTGCTATGCCACTGTTTGCTTTTTGTTTCATTATTACAACTTTAACATACTCCTAGTATTAGCCAGATCTTGAAGATGTCCAAAGGTGAAGTGATTCGCTAAGAGTGGCAGAACTGAAGTTTCATCACAGGTCTTCTATTTCCAGCACTGCACCCCTGTTCCACTAAATAAATAGCTTTTGCTCTCCAAGAGAAAAACAGTTCCCATTTTTTACTTATTCTTTTCACCTAAGGTGACCAGAACACCCAGCACCATACTCTGTAGGTTGCTTATTTCCCAATGGATGTTACCATGTGGAAGTCCAATCTGGAAAGTAGTTCTTGTCTAGTTCTGGATTTGTGCTGGTTTCCTTATTCAACTACTCGGAGATTAATCCTGATCATTTGCCAGTGCATTGGAAATAAGGGAAACGCGAGTAGTATTGGGGCATGATGGACAAAAGCAAGGACCCCAGGATGCAGAGGGTGGAGAATCTGAGATGCCTACTCACCCATGTCATCAGCAGTCCACAGGGAGGTTGTGGGGACCAGGACGTGTTGCCAACTGGGCTCAGGAAGGGGTTCTCTGTCTCTGTCGTCTCCCTGGAACTCACCCATTTCACGGAAGACTAACAAGAAAGCAAATACAGAAATCATCATCTGAGCTTGCACACCTGCTGCTCATGGAAGTTACAGGCCAGTGTTCCTATCACCTGCAGGCTTTGAGGCAATGAGATTGTGTTGAGACAGGGGGAGTGAGAAGGTGGAGCCTCAGGCTTCGTATGGTCAAGTAGCTGGACTACCCACAAGACAGCCACATCCCAGCATAAAACTTAAATCTTTTTTTTTTTTTTTTTTTTTTTTTTTTTTTTTTTTTTACTTATTTGACAGGTAGAGTTAGACAGTGAGAGAGAGAGACAGAGAGAAAGGTCTTCCTTCCGTTGGTTCACCCCCCAAATGGCTGCCACGGTCGGCACTGTGCCAATCTGAAACCAGGAGCCAGGTGCTTCCTTCTGATCTCCCAAGCGGGTGCAGGGCCCAAACACTTGGGCCAGCCTCCACTGCCCTCCCGGATCACAGCAGAGAGTTGGACTGAAGAGGAGCAACCGGGACTAGACCCCGGCACCCATATGGGATTCCAGAGCCGTAGGTGGAGGATTAGCCAAGTGAGCCATGGCACTGGCCCAAAACTTAAGTTTTGATGTTTTATGTGACATGGAATAAGCAATTTAATCTTTCTGTTCTTATACCATAAAGTGCTGGTGCCCCAGCCTAGATGAAATGGGTGCCCCTGCCATGTGTCTTGTCCCACTTGGACACTCTTATCACTATCATGGCAGTATGTGTGCCTCAGTGTTTGTTTGACTTCTCTCAAGAAAACAAATCTTCCTTCAGGATGCTCTAATCTTTTCACCAGTATGACCCCTCCGTCTAACATAGGCAAGTCACAGAGAATCAATATTTACTTACTAAAAAAGTGAATAAGTAAACGGGAGGATGACTTGCAGCTCTTGTGTTCATACTTCAACCATATGCTGAAACGTGGCTTCTGGCGGCTTAGGCAGCCTCTCAACCAATTTATGAAAATAGCACTTGAGCAGCCATGTCCTTAATCCTGTCTACCTGCCTGTTCCTTCCCCTGCTCCTTCACCCAGCCCCAGGGTCCAGACAAAAAACTGAATTGAAACATGGTTGTCTAATATTCTGAAAGGATGCCAAGTGGGTAAACCCGTGTCACAGATGAAGTCTTTACAGCTGTTGACGCAGGCATCCTTCTCTGTATCCTTAGCCTCTCTCCTGGGTTTCATCCACAGCTTCCTGTGGGAATACAGCTACCGTCTCAGAAACTTCAAAGCTGACTGTTGCCTCAATCATCCCTGAGCTTGGGATGTGCCTTTGAGACACTGGCCAGCCTGAGATGTTGGCCCATGTTGTCTGCTATTGAGTCCTTACAGCACATTGGTAACTGGCCCATCCAGCTGTCTGCTCTGTATCAACATGGAGAGCTAACACACAAGGCTGGCATTGTGCTACAGTAGGTTAAGCCACTGCACCCAACTCCTGCATTCCATATCAGAGTACCAGTTCGAATCCCTGGTGCTCTACTTCCAAGCCACCTCCCTGTTGATGCACCTTGGAAAGCAGCAGAAGATGGCCCAAGTACTTGATTGGGTCCATGCCATCCACATAGTAGACCCAGATAGAATTCCTGGCTCCTGCCTTCAGCCTGGCAATGAACCAGGCTGTTGCAGCCATTTGGGGAGTGAGCCAGCAAATGAAAGTTCTCTTTGTCTCCTCTCTCTGTCACTCTGTTTTTCAAATAATTAAATAAATCTTAAAAAAAAAAGTTAACCCACCTACACCCAGAATGACCTGCCTCTGTATCCTGGAGCTGCTAAGTATTGCTTTTGGGAATCTACCAACAGCTTTGATTTCTTGCCTCATTTATTAAATTCAGTTTCAAGTATTATTATAGTAGAAGCTGAACGGGTATGGTTTTGTTTGTCAAAATGAAAATATCCATTTACATGTGCACATTTAAGATGTTTTAAAACTTGGTTTAAAAGCTATTCTGCGATAAAACATTTTCTCACATGACTCAAGTTGTTCAAAGTGTAAATATGATTAGCGTTTTGGACTGAAAACTACAACAAGAGGAAAGTGTTCACAAACATGGCAGCCATTTTACTTTCAACAACTCAGTCCCTGGCCAATTTTTAATTCTTCAGCGATAGCAGCTCCTTTCCAACAAACTCGTTGCTAGGTGTCCAGGAAACAAACTCTCTACCATCTATAGCAAAGGAAACTACTTCACACTCCTGTACTTCCCAATGAAATACTTCTTTCTGAGCCATCTACTTTTCCCTCCCCTAAAGCATTTTGGTCACTAAAGTTTAACCAACAGATTAACTTCATTCCAGTTCACCCAGGACACAGAGCACTAAGTTCTAAAACTAGTACAGTGCCAAGCAAACCACCATAGCTGCTCACTCTGTCTACAAGGCCTAGGAGGGGAGTTACAACAAGAACAAGAAAATTGAGCTGTGTGGCAGAGGAGGAGGACATAGGACATTCCCTATCAGGCAAGTAAGTGAAAAAGAACTATCAGTAGTAAGAGGAAGGGAGATTTAAGGGTGGCATGAGGTTTTTCTCAGGATCTAGCATCCCCAGCCCTAGGGTTTTTGCTTTAAGACCATGGCAGAGCATGGTTTAAAGGATATAGAACTTGGGCCAGCATTGTGGCACAGCATGTTAATCCATACCCATGACACCAGCATCCCACAAAAGCACAGGTTCCAGTCTCAGCTGCTCCACTTCCAATCCAGTTCCCTGCGAATGTACCTGGGAAAACAGTGGAAGATGGCTCAAGTACTTGGGCCACTGCCATCACATAGGAGACCTGGATAGAGTTCCAGGCTCCTAGCTTAAGCCTGGTCCAGCTCTGGCCTTTGTGGCATTTGGGGAGCAAACCAGCAGATGGAAGATTCTCTCTCTCTCTCTCTCTCTCTCTCTCTGTACTTCTGCCTTTCAAAAAATAAATATTTGAAAAAATAGACTACAGAAGCTCCAAAGAGATTGAGATATAAAAGTACTTGCATGCTACTTCTAATTCAGTGTCTCAGGAGAAAAAAACATTTCAGGTACCTTGGGGTAAACAGGGAACAGTGGCGTCACAACATAAATGACAGGATGGCGTGTGTAGGCAAGATCTGGAGATGGTACCACCATGTTAAGGGCCTAAGTTAGGGGCTTAGGAGAGAATATGATTAAGACTCAGAAGCTCTCTACAAACAAGAGCCAAAGTTGCCTCAACATCAGCAGTCAGGGTGGAGCAGAGGAGATGACCTCTGTACATAAGGAGTACATTGGTCATATAAAAATCATGTCAGTAGAAAATGAGGTAAAAACCAATGCCAAAACCCAGAGACCAAAGATAGACCAGCTACCAGCAGACAGTAGCAGCAGAAGGCAGCACTGGTACAAGGAATCCTCTTCAAAGGCTGTGAGATGTCTCCACCGTATTGGAAAAAAAGATGAGGAGAGAATTTCAGGGGAAGAGACACAGTCCTGATAAAGACATTGGCATTTAAGTTGACTGGAGACTGGGTTAACTGTAGGAGTAGATTGACTGGTTCTCTTGCCTTTTATGGATCCTGATGTCCTTTCCCGGCCACCTCACTTACAACGACAGGACATTACTTTCTGCGTACATCTAAGTTGCAATATAATAATTAAACCCTGATATATTTCCATGATGTTTTTCTCTATCTCCTCTACTATTTATTATTCTCTGTTTTTGTTTCAAATATATCCTTACCTTCAAATCAGGACTGATTTCTACTTCACAAATGTGAATTATTGAGATTGGAAAGATCATGCCATAAAAATAGTAACACAAAGACCTTGAATATCAGGTCATCATGATATTGAAGCCTTCCCTTTTCAAAGAGAATTTTGATATCTTCTTTGTAACTGACGTGCCTAATTTGTAGCCATGTTATTATACCCATTATTTCTTGATTAAAACTAGAAAAAAATCCTATCACATCTTTTGTTGTTTTACTTTGTGTCATTGTTTTGCATATTTGGAACACATTCCTTCAGAGACAATATAACTTTTTTATATTTTAAGACTTTTAGTAAATATTGGACAGAATTTTTCAAAGGATGGGCCTCCACTGCTCAAATCTTATAACATAGGAACTTTATCAACTTTTTACTTAGGCCAAAATGTATGATTGTCTTGGCAGGAAACTGGAAGTTTCTTTTGACTAGGAATGGATTAAAGTTTCCTATCTAGACAGTATGCTCACAATGGCACTGTGTTCCAAGTCAGGCCTGTGCAGGTGCAACTTGGCAGAATTTGGGAGGCATAATAATAGAAGACATTGTTGTAATTGGAGTCATTTTATTCAGATTATATGGGATGAGTTTCTAATGTACTCAAGTAATAAAGATGGAAAAATGCATAAAATATCTTTCTCAAGAGGCAATGGTTCCTATGAAAAATACTGTACTTTTGAAGCTCAAAAGTTATCCCAGTGTTAATTTCCTTCATCCTGTAGTGTCAGTTTAGCCAGACCTTAGGGCTTATGTTCTGTCTCAGCTAGACCTAATTTTATGCTCTGACAATTCTGTGAAATTTGCTTCCAACATAGCCAGGGTTGTTCATGTACATTTTCAGTCCTGCAGCCTACACACTTCCCTTGACAACACATCAACTTTCACTTCCACATAAATTCTTCTGCTGCTGCACTTCCCCTTGGGAAAGTGTTGTCCAACCATATCAGTGGAAGCATTGTAGATTCTCCAGTGTGTAAACCATCCACACAAACAAAAAAAGTGTCTCAAGAAAACAAGAAGGCATTAACAGAGAGCCAGCAACTGACTCAGGAGGGATTTTGTAGGAAAGCTGGCACATTAGGATTGTGGGCTTGGCTGGCGCTGCAGCTCACTAGGCTAATCTTCTGCCTGCTGGAATTTTCCGGGGTGCCGGCATCCCAGGTTCTAGTCCCGGTTGGGGCTCCAGATTCTGTCCCGGTTGCTCCTCTTCCAGTCCAGCTCTCTGCTGTGGCCTGGGAAGGCAGTGGAGGATGGCCCAAGTGCATGGGCCCTGCACCCGCATAGGAGACCAGGAGGAAGCACCTGGCTCCTAGCTTTGGTTTGGCGCAGCGCGCAGGCTGTGGCAGCCATTTTGGGGGGGTGAACCAATGGAAGGAAGACCTTTCTCTCTGTCTCTCTAACTCTGCCTGTCCAAAAAAAGAAAAAAGATTATGGGCTAAGCCCAGCCTGCTGCCTGCTTTTATTAATAAAGATTTATTGATACACAGTCACTTCCATTCTGTTTCCAAAGGAGAATCTTTTTGTCTGGCCTCTGGCTGCTTTCACACTACCACGGCAGTGCTAAGTGGTTGCAGCAGTGACTAGCTACCCTGCAAAGCCAGGAACATCTACTGTTAGGACTTTTATAGAAAAAGTTCACTAACTCCTGGTCTCAAACAGGGACAGTGTACACCCTACACACGACCAATACCCTTGCTTCCTGACATCACTCACCAACAAATACCATACCTTTCTTCCCACTGAAACTGGTGTGACCCCCAAGTCACTCATAGTACACAAACAGACTCCAAGATCCATTCCAAGTTGCCACCATCAGCCTGGAGCACAAAGGTACTTCAAAAAGTTTGTGGAAAAGTGAAACTGACAGTTTATTTTGGTACAAATTTTGAAATCCATGAAGTTTTCCCACCATATACATTTTCCAAGACCCCTCGTACTATCTACAAGTCTGGTTTTCTAAACTAGATCAATGGGTTGGACCCAATCACAGATGTCATTTCATGCTCCCTCTGTCTTCATCTGTCAGCCTGCTGTAAGGAAACACCACAGCCTCATAAACAACAGAAATCCCTCACATTTCTGGAGGCTGGGCAGATCAAGGCATCAAGAGATTCATCATCTGGTGAGGGCCCACTTCTTGGTTCACTCAGCACCTTTTTGCTGAGTCATCACGTGGTGGAAGAAGTAAGAGGCTCATCTTGGGTCTCTTCTGCACGGGCACTAACACATTCACCAGGGCCTCACCCTTCATGACCTATTCACCTCCCAAAGACTCCTTACTGCCTAACACTCTCACATTGGAGATTAGATATCAACGTACCAACATTGGAGATTAGATTTCAACACATCAATTTTGAGGGGACACAACCACTCAATCTGTAGCAACTTATCTTTGCAATTCCCCATAACTTGGCCATCCTCCAGCACCTGAACTACTTCTAAGAATTGCTAAGGATTTTTTTTTCATCATTAGGAAAGAAAGTCACCTTTCACAGCAACCTTAGATTATCTAATGAATCTCCTTTTTAAAAAAAAAATCATCAAAACAATTTCATCTTTCTCTGTCATTGTGGAAAGGTCACCATCCTTAGTACTTTTGCTCTTAATCAATTGTCTTGCCACAAAGCTTTTCTTGTGTTTTAAAAATCAAGCTTGCAGGAAAATTTTCATATTTGTTCTTCCTAGCCAAGGAAAGAGAATAAAGTTGCATTGTGCCTTAACCACCTCACCCCTCCCTCTCTCCGAGTACACACTTAGAAAAGCTATGGGAGAACAACAATTTATAGTCAGGTCTTGAAGCAAAGATTCTTCAGCAGCTACTTTATTCATCTCTAACTAAATGAGAAAGCACTTAACAAAAGCACTTAACAGTGTTACCGAATATCCATGATACAAAAAAGAATTATTTATCCTCAAGTACTATATAATGAGATATTTTTAATAAATGAAAATTGATCTACTTTAGAAATAACAAAGCTCAGATATCTTTCCTACCAATGATGAAGTCTTTCTCTCTCAATGCCAGCTCACAAAGGGAAAGCAATTGTACTGTAAATAGCCCCAATGATGTAAATCAAAGGTTTTATGGCTTTGCTGCTGGACTCTCCAGCGATGCATTTCACTGGTATCAAATTATATGCATCTGAATCAGTAAGCATTGAAGGTTATTGAAGGTCCCCATAGATCCCAGCATACCTGAATGGTTGCTTCACTAAACTTATTTTCACAAAAATAATGTTAGCAATAGTTAGATTAGCATGAGTTATTCTTATTTCTTCATATTCTTTACATCATTATTCTTTAATCAGCACTTTCAAACCTCAAATTCAAGAATGAAAAATGTGCTCCAATATGCAATAAATGGCACCAGGAGATGTCAAATGCTCTGAGACTTGGGAGACTTTGAGCTGCTTAAACTGAAAGCGATATGAAAATTAGATTTATTTAAAAAAAAAAAAGTTCCAAAACACTTCTTTCGAAGGCATCTCCTAAACATATAGTTACTGAATAGCCACTCATCCATAGTTGAGTTCTCCATGTGAAGATATTTTTCATTTTCCTTAAGAGAAACAGAACAGCTGGAAACTCCCACACCCAAGCTAAAACCTCCTTATAAGACCCATGAGGGTTTTTGTTTTATCAGATGACCCAAACACTGGAGATTCTACAATTAAAATACAGTCATGATTACAAGGCACTGGAATTCTAAGAAGAGCAAAAAGCCATGCACCATTGATATAAGAAGTCAAATAATGGGGGCAAGGAACTCCAACAACTCAATTCTAAGAGTAGACTTGATGGATTGCTCAACATGAAGGTTAAATGCCTTGTTCAAGGTCACAGAGGAGGTTACAAAATAAGTAAACAATTTTTAGGCAATTCATTTTTTTTTTTTATTTGACAGGTAGAGTTACAGACAGTGAGAGAGGGAGAGACAGAGAGAAAGGTCTTCCTTCTGTTGGTTCACTCTCCAAATGGCCACAATGGCTGGAGCTGTGCTGATCCGAAGCCAGGAGCCAGGAGTTTCCTCCTGGTCTCCCATGCGGGTGCAAGGGCCCAAGCACTTTGGGCCATCCTCCACTGCTATCCTAGGCCACAGCAGAGAGCTGGACTGGAAGAGGAGCAACCGGGACTAGAACCTGGTGCCCATATGGGATGCCAGCGCCGCAGGTGGAGGATTAACCTAGTTAATTAACCTAGTGTGCCACGGCGCTGGCTCCAATTTTTAGGCAATTCTTACGTAGAGTCTATTTTAGTTCTACTATCTGGTAACTAATGACCACAGAAACAACTGGCATTGGCAGGTGACTCTGAACTACAGTAAGCTACAGTTCTACACAGTACCAGCACAGGGGGCTGTGGCACAGTGGGTAAAGCCACTGCCTGCAGTGCAGGCATCTCATATGAGCACCAGTTCAAGTCCAGGCTGCTCCACATCTGATCCAGCTCTCAGCTATGGCCTGGGAAAGCAGTAGAAGATGGCAAAGGTCCTTGGGCCCCTGCACCCATGTGGGAGACCCAGAAGAACTTCCTGGCTTCCGATGGGCACAGCTCCAGCCATTGTGGCCATCTGGGGAGTGAACCAGCAAATGGAAGACATCTCTCTCTGCCTCTGCCTCTCTGTAACTCTGCCTTTCAAATAAATAAATAAATAAATAAATAAATATTTTTTAAAAAGACCAGAGCAGGTGAATTCTTCTGACCCTTCCAAATCTCCCAAGAAATTTCAATGAGAAAACCACCTTGTTATTTCTGTGCTTTCTCTCTAAAATTTTAAACTACAAATTCTGTAAGTCTCAGAAAAATTGGGCTTTCATGTTTAATAAAGGTTGATTTTTAAAATCTGAAGTCCTTCCTCTATTACCAGCTGTCAGAACCTAGAACCTCCTCTTTTTAGTTTATCAAGGTGTTTTTGTTTTTGTTTTTGTTTTTAATTCAACAATGTTTAGTAGCGTGGGGGTTGGGGAGGAGACTGTATATTTAGGCTTATATTCTGGACCTAAGTCCAGAAAAGGCCATAATGGGACAACCAATGTGTTGACAAAGGTTACCTTCATGATAGGGGAGGGGGAACAGCAAGTACACATCTCTATACAATTTTGTCTGAAATGTTAACAAATATGCATAATTTTTTTCAAAAAATATTAATTTGAAAAGTACAGTGACAGAGCAAGAGAGAGAAAGAGAGAGAGACATCTTCCACCTCAGTTGGTTAACTGCCCCAAATGCCCACAGCAGCCAAAAGCCAGGAGCCTGAACTCCATCTGGGCCTCCCACATGGGTGGCAGGAACTGAAGTGCTGGAGCCACTGCTGCCTCCCACAATGCACCTTAGCAGGAAGGTGGATCAGAAAGGGTGGGCGGACTCCATCCTAGGCACCTGGATATGGGATGTGGGTGTCCTGAGTGGCAGCTTAGCCCTATGCACCACACTGTCCCCTGTTTTATTTCTTAAAGTCATAATTGATAAGATCCGTTATAGATTAAAAAACGAAAAGAGGGAGAGATCTAGAATACGTGATTTCCCACGGAGGGGTAGCAGAGCCAGGGGCAGAACAGACATCCTGGCACACAGCACCCAGCCAGCTAGGTCGGTCTTTTCTGTTTTTAACCTTTATTCGGAAATGTCATATTTATAGAAAAGCTGCAGGCTCTTCCTGTGTGGTGCTCTTCCTTTTACACAGATGTGGAGCTTTTTGCCCTTAACTGTGTAGTAGTAAACTACAAGGAGGATGCCCCTGTACCCTCCGCTTCAGTTGGTTTCCTAAAATCAAGGACATCTCTTCATTTTCCTGATCCAGAACGCAATCCAGAATCACACCCATCTGCTTCGTCTCCTTTAATGTGGAAAATTTCTTCAGTCCTTGTCTTTCGTGACCTTGGCATTTTAGAAGAGCACAGGACATTTACTTTGTAGAATGTCCCTCCGTTTGGGTCTAAGATTATGCATTTTGAGCAGGAATATCATAGAAGAAATGTGTCCTACTCAGTACATCCTACTGCGAGGCACCCGTGATTTCTGGCCCCTAACTAGTGATATATGTTTTCGTCTTAAAACCAGTAAGTGTATTACAGAAAGACATTTGAAGACCACAGAAATCTGTT
The DNA here is from genome assembly GCF_033115175.1 of Lepus europaeus. Taxonomy (NCBI): domain Eukaryota; kingdom Metazoa; phylum Chordata; class Mammalia; order Lagomorpha; family Leporidae; genus Lepus; species Lepus europaeus. The sequence continues at coordinate 12,153,816 of NC_084842.1, forward strand.
CTCATCAAATCTACTAGTTTTGACATCTATGGATGGCTCTTACCTGAAGCAATCATTACTGTCATGGCTGCCAGATGGTACATTGGTCAGCTAAGCATCCCTTTGGCATACATCAGTTTCCTACTCCATGGGAAAGCTTTCACTTCTACCCTGTTCATTCATTTATTCATTATTCACTCACATCAGTACTACAATTTATCAACCACTATTATTACTACAGTGGGCTCTCCTTACGCCTGAGCTCCAAATCCACGGATTCAACCAACTGCATTTAGAAAATTAAAAATAAATAACTTCATCTATACTGAACAAGTACATTTTTTCTTGTCCTTATTCCCCAGAATACAGTATGACAATGATTTACACTGTACTTGGCACTGTAAGTAAAGTACAGATGATTTACAACACAGAGGAAGAAGGTGCTTGGCCTTTGTGGGTAAGGTGACTGCATCCCACATCGGAGTGCCTGGGCTCAGTTGCCAGTTCCCTCCTGCTCCTGACTCCAGCTTCCTGCCAGTGCAGACCCTGGGAGGCAGTGGGGATGTCTCACATAATTGGGTTCCTGCCACCCACGTGAGGGACCTGCCCTCTTTTTGGTTTAAATCATTGTTGCCCTATTATGAACAGAGATGCTGATTGATGGAGTATCAGCCAGATATACTCAAGAACTAATGCAGTTAAGGAGAAATGTCCTAAGGAAACAGGAAGTGAAGTTCCTGGTAGAAAAGGAAACTGAAAATGGCGGCGGCCATTAGAGGGTGAACCAACGGCAAAGGAAGACCTTTCTCTCTGTCTCTCTCTCTCTCACTGTCCACTCTGCCTGTCAAAAAAAAAAAAAAAAAAAAAAAGAAAATGGTACTGAAAAACTCTTCCTGCAACATCAAATTGTCCCTCTCTATTGGATTACTCCTTTTGTCTGCTCTTATTTCTCTCTTCCCAATACAATCAATCAACCAAAAACACACTCAAACCCCTTCCTTGCCAGCTAAAACCATATTTCTTTGCAAAACTCTTCACAAGAGTTGTCTGTACTCGCTGTCTTGCAGTCTCACAGTTCCTCCCCTCTCATGTCACTTCAACCTAGAAATTCAAGTTTTCGTAACCCATCAAAGGTCATCAGGGAAACCCTACACACACATTGTGCAAAACCAAAAGCCAATTCTCACTCCGTTTTGTATGTGGCTTCTCAGTAGTTTTAAATACAGCTGGGTTCTCCCACTTGGCAGACTTCACTGGGTTGCCAGAACCCCGTGTTCACTGGGCTCTGTCTCACTTCCTTGGTCCCTTGTAACCTTTACGTCTCTTTTGCTGGTGGCCTGGCCTCTCTTGCCCTTGTGTACCCAGATGCCCCCTGATTGCTTTTCTCCTTAGTCACTCCCATAGCCATCTTGGCCAGACCCTCAGGCAGTCTAAGCCAGCTCTCAAATATCTATTTCCAGACCACACCTCTCTCTCCGAAACTCCATATAAATTACTACTAAATATGAGTTCCAATACCAAACTGTTGGTGTTCCTCCCTCTGAAAACCTGCACTGCATACAGTCACCACCATTTCTGTCCATGGCGAATTCTGTCGCCTCTCAAACCCAGACCTTTGACGATCTTTCTTTTAAAGCTTTATCCAGTCTATCAGAAAAAGCTCTCTACAAGCACCCCTTCTGCTGTCAGCACCTGGCCTAAAAATATCTCTCACCTTTGCAGGAGCATCCTACCTGGTTTCTCTCCTTGCTCACTTGCATCCCAGCCGTCTGTTCTTGATGTATGTATACAAAGTTCTGAGTTTAAAAATGCACTGTTGTTTTGATAGTCTGCAAAGCTCCAACCTTCTCTCTCCATCCCTGCCATTAACACTCTGACTTCTTCTCCTATTACTTTCCCCTTCCTCCACTCTAGTTACTGTGGTCCCTTTGCAGTCCCTCAAGTGCACCAGGAAGGCCCCTGCCAGGCTAGTCCCCCTTGTCTCCCTCTCTTTACCAGGTATCAACCTGAGTTGCTTCCTCACCTCCTTACGTTCCTGCTCAGACATCACCTGAGGGGAGTCCTGCCCAGAAAACCGTGTTCAAGATTACAAGCCCCTCATCAACAACGCTGTGCCCCTTAGGCTGCTCTGTTCCTTTCCTCTCTAATGCATCAGTGCCCAACACGCATTCCACTTGGGCACCCAGTCATTACCTTTCACATGTATTGCCAGCCTTCCATAATGACAGGGATTTGTGTTAGCATTGCTCACTCACACGTCACACACACCCAGAGGAGACAGCCAGCACTCAGTGGTGCTCAGGAGGCATGTAAAAATAAATAAATAAATAAATAAATAAATAAGAATAGCAAATCAGAAGAAGCTATTCAGAATTTGTGAATGCCAGAAAATATATGATACAGAACAAATAGAACTAGCCTATAGGTCTTGCTTTAAAATATTTCTCTTAATTCTTTTGAATTTCTCCATCACCTTATTGAGTTTTCTCTTTCAAAACATGCTGAAGAGCAGCTTTCCTCTTCAGCATGGAGGTGACAACACACACCTGTACTCTCTGGGCTGACGGAGCACTCTCTGGAAGGCAAAGGATTTCTTCTGTTCCAAGGGCTTTGAGCAAATAAGAGGCAACACTCCAGTACTTGAACTCTTTGAGTATGCAGATATAAAGGTGGTATTTCTCCTCACTTTTAAGTCAGAAATTTTTTTCCCTTGGACAATAAAACCTAGCGGTTTCCTTGGTGTCAGGTTTGTGTCAAAATTTCAAGTATTTGGGGAGGAGTGAACGGATTATTCCTGGATAGAAAATGGCAAATAGTAGCACAGGAAACTAGTTTCCTAGAATAATAAAACCGTGTATATGAAAGGCCAGTAGCATGAATCAGCAGACTAAACCAAATAATTATTTTAATCTAAGTCACAATTTCGATTGCTAAACACCAACTTGCTCAAGATGTACAATTATAAACTTGATTTTTTTTTTTTTTGACAGGCAGAGTGGACAGTGAGAGAGAGAGAGACAGAAAGGTCTTCCTTTGCCGTTGGTTCACCCTCCAATGGCCGCCGGCACACCACATTGATCCAAAGCCAGGAGCCAGGTGCTTCTCCTGGTCTCCCATGGGGTGCAGGGCCAGAGCACTTGGGCCATCCTCCACTGCACTCCTGGGCCACAGCAGAGAGCTGGACTGGAAGAGGGGCAACCGGGACAGAATCCGGAGCCCCGACCGGGACTAGAACCCGGGGTGCTGGCGCCGCAAGGTGGAGGATTAGCCTATCGAGCCTCGGCACCGGCGATTATTTTTAAACAAAGGAAACTGATCAATTCCCTATTTTTCCTCTACTTAACTTAGATAAAGGTAAAAATTAAGAAACTGACCTCCATGCATCTAAAGTATCACAGTACCCTAAGAAAGCAAGCAAACCCACTTGGGACTTCCAAGATTTCATTTTACTTGCCAGTCCACCACACTAAGCAGTGCATGGGTTGGATGAAGATGGTTAATGAAGAAGAATGGATAGATGGGGTGCAACAGTTAAAGCATAGCTTCTTTATGAAAAATGAAGTTTTAAGGCCGGCGCCGTGGCTTAACAGGCTAATCCTCCGCTTTGCGGCGCCGGCACACCGGGTTCTAGTCCCGGTCGGGGCACCGATTCTGTCCCGGTTGCCCCTCTTCCAGGCCAGCTCTCTGCTATGGCCCGGGAAGGCAGTGGAGGATGGCCCAAGTGTTTGGGCCCTGCACCCGCATGGGAGACCAGGAGAAGCACCTGGCTCCTGGCTTCGGATCAGCGCGATGTGCCGGCCGCAGCGGCCATTGGAGGGTGAACCAACGGCAAAAGGAAGACCTTTCTCTCTGTCTCTCTCTCTCACTATCCACTCTGCCTGTCAAAAAACAAATTTTTTTTTGAAATTTTAAAAATTTAAAAATGAAGTTTTAGGTTCTAAATACTGGTATAAATATCTTATGAAATGAAACTTTTTTGCTTAGGTCTACACTTGCTCTCTATAAAATGCCTCTGTATGTCTTTCACCTATTTTTCTATCAGGTTATGTACCTTTTCTCACTGAGTCCCAGATACATATATTTACATGACATTAACCACAGTTATATAGTAAAAATTACCTTCCAATCTATCACTTATTATTTTCTTCTCCATTACTTATCTTTCAATGAATAGAGATTCTTTGTTTTGACATGAGTTCTATATAACTCAGCCTTAAATATCATTCTTTTTCTTTATTGCTTAAAAATTATTTTCTATTCTTAGATAATAAAAGTATTCTTCTAGATTACCTTCTAAATACTGTAAACATCTACCTCTCACAAACATGTCTTTGATCTCTCTGGGAGTGATCTCAGTTGAATGCAGTACTAGGAATCCACACCACGTTTTGCCCTCATGGGTAACTCAGCACCACTGAGTGACTAGCTCGTCCTGCCAAGTAAGATGCAGTATTGGTTCTAAGTCAGCTTTCCAAATACATTTGGATGTTTCTGAAATTAAACTCTTCTCCATCAATCTGTTATATATGCTCTGTACCAATATCACACAAAAAAATCAATGTAATTTTATATTAATTCCTGCTCTGGTTGGCTAATCTCACTAGCGCCAGCATACCACCCCATAACACAATCACCTGATTCCTCTTCTTGAGGCACAATTTTTCATTCTTTGTTCCCTCTAACAAATTTTAGAGTAAGCTTATAAAATTCTTTAAGGATCTCAGTGGGGATTTTTATTTAGTTGCTTTAAATCTATATATCAATTTGGGGAGAGCTGACATCTTTATGATACTGAAATCTTTATGAATATATATATCATTTCATTTATGGGAGTCTTCTGTAACTCTTCCAACATGGTTACACATCTTTTGTTAGAATTATTCCCAGTACTTCATATTCTTGTTACTATTGTCAATGATATAAAAATTTTAATTTAATTATCTAACTTTCTTTAAAAATGTATTTATTTATTTGAAAAACAGAGTTACAGAGAGTGAGGGAGAGACAGAAAGAGATCTTCCATCCATTGGTTCATTCCCCAAATGGCTGCCACAGCAGAGGCTGGGCCAGGCTGTACTTGGTCCATCTTCCACTGCTTTTCCAGGTGTGTTAGCAGGGAGATGTATCTGAAGTGGAACAGCTAGTACTCTAACTATGCTCATATGAAGTACTAGCATCATCGGAGGCAGTAGCTTAACCCACTGTGCCATGACACTAGCCCAAATTCTCTATTAAATATTCTACATAATAATGCCATTCCTCTTTGTAATGTTGACCTTATACCTACATGGGTTTGTAGTTCCTAAGCTTTCTTACAGTTAAATATCGATATAGTTAGATATAGTTGTATGTTTAAGCTCTGGCAAATAAATATGGATGGAAGTGAGATAGGCCACTTTCAGCCTCCATACAACTCCCCACATGATCTGCCATGTATTTTTTCCATGTCTTCTGGAAAGAGTTTGATACTCACTCAGGGTATCTTAGAAATTAAATGTTTGGCACTAGCAAAAAGGTAACAAAAACAGCTGACACTAAGCGTTGCACTCAACCATTCGTCTATGTGTGTGTAAGAGAGAGTGGACAATCATATTTTCCTTCATTGCACTCAACATAGTGACGAATTTTCTCTAATTTTCTCACTTACACTTCTCATATGCATCTGTTTCTCCCATGACACTTCCTGAGAGGAGGAACTACATCCACCTTGTCTGTCACACCCTGGGCCCTACTAGAATGTTTTACACACAGACTGTCAAGTATCTGTTACATGAATGCAGTTCATTCTTCAGTATTCTCCAGTTTTGTCAAAACACGTTCCACATTTTCTCAAGGAGAGCGGTAAACAGCTGTTTTCCCTTCAGAACAGTTTCTAGTAGCCTACCCCAATCAAGGAAGGTAATCAGGAAACATTCTGCTGTCAAAATCATGTTTCTCCTGCCTTCAGGCTCGCCTCTTCCTACACACAACAAAATTAAAATGGTTAAAAAACAAGTTCCAGCATTTTAACTGCCTCGAAAATAACTCTGACATTTCATAAGTTATCTGCTACTTAATTCCCACAACATGGCTCCAAGCCTTCAAGCCGCTGAAGAAGATTCCTGAAATGATGATAAGTTCATCCACAAATGGACATCCCATTTGTATTCACCTAATGTACTCTGTTATTAGCAATTATATTTAAAGTTCTCCTTAAACAGTTACCTATTGAGGGACTCAGGAAATACCACTCCAAAATATATTGCTTTAGCATATTGATTACTTCAAGTTCAGGGCACTTGAAAAACCAAAAGGACTCAACTGTTATCAATCTTCTGAAGGTCAGCTCGTCTCACAGGAGAGAGAACTACACCAACCCAGACAGAACTTGTCACAACTCATCACTTGTTCTCCCAAGGACTCATTCATCTTTCTTTAGAAGCCATTCACTCTGGAGATGCTGTCTGCATCCCATGACCATTTTGCTCATTTCAGCAAGGGCGTTGAGTGAAGGGACCTCTGCCCTTGATTGATCTGCCTAGTTATGACTCTAGATCAGATTTCAGACCTACGTCCCGTCACTTGCCCATTTCTCTAAAGCACAGGTTCTGAGAATTCTCATGCATGAGGTTAGCCAGAATTCTAAATGTGGGAATTCTCGACTCTGGACTCAGTGCAGTTTCTGTCTAATCCGGCAGGTGTTGTGAGCCTCAAAGATGTCATAGGTCCTCTCACTGCACTAGGTGACCAGTGGCACCATCAAGATTATGGGCAAACTCACAGCATAAACTAACCCCAGCTGGAGTTCTAGACTCCAGTATCTAACTGAACCCATAATTCCCCATCTTCCAATAGCCCTATTGTAGGGAAGATGAGGCTGAGAAGTGAAACTTAACAAGTTCCCATGCCTTTTTGCCATATCTCTGTGCCCCCTATCTCTGTTTCTGTGGCACCCGATGTCATGGTAACCAACAGGCCCACCTGCTTCGTTGGCTGGCCACAACTCTATTCTGTAACTGTTTGGCAATGAGCCACTATTGTCTGTAAGCCTGTATAAATAACTTGGGGTGGGGGTGGTGGGGACGAGGCGGGGCATGGTTAGATGCAGATGCATGCAAATACAGCTATTGGCGGATATGTGGATGTGTGTAGATGTTTATGTACGTGTGTCCAGCAGCCACCATAGGCACAAAGGTGGTTGTCTCCTGTGGCCCAACAGCCATCTCAGGCTCATGGCCACTGTGAGTATTTCTCACTGCCACTGTGAGTCAAGGAGGTAAAACCCTACAAACAATTCTGAGTTCCTCTTGACCTGTCGGAATCCAAATCTGTTTTGGCCTGGAACTGAGTTCTGTACACACTCCTACCCACCAAACCCACTTCAGTTTCTTTGCCCCAAATACTCAAGGTCTCTGCGGGCCCCATCACTGTTCTAAATGAACCCAGCTTAGTTTCTGTCTTATCCAGTCAGACCCCTGGAACTTCCCTATGGGGTTCAGACGTGTGACTCTCACAACTGCCAAACCCAGCAGACCTCAAGCACTGGCTCCAGAAGACCCTCCCTGATGATTCAAACCGCACATCCACACAGCTTCAGAATCCAAGACAGAACATGCACAGGAAGCCCAGATGCAGCCAGAAAACAGTGAGCACAGTGGGCTCAGTAGTGGCTGCACCTGATGTGCCTGAGGTGGCTGGCATCGGATTCTGAGACTACACAAAACTGTTAATGGGAACATTTCTGAGACCAATTAAATTGAGTAGAATGAACTAAAGCAAAAAAAAAAAAAAAAAAAAAAAAAAAATCATGAATCAAGCAGCTTCCAAAAGCTGAACTGATTCCAAGAACTCCAACCAACATGATCAGACAGCATTTACAGAAAAACAGAAAACAAGGTGTAGGAAACTACTTAATTGGATGCAGCCTCGTCAGACAAGAGTCAGTGGGTTACATACTAACTCGATAATTGTTTATAGCCTAATCCAGTAACGGGCTACAAGGCCTGCCACAGCACCCCAAGCTCAGTGACTACTAACAGCAAATTCTACTTAGGAGTACGGTCCTGCAGGCCCAGTGCAGTGTTTAGTCTAAATCCATGGACTCCAACAAAATTTTATTTAACAATTCTTTTTACCAGTTTACTAATTCTTTAATTACTTACATGTAATCTCCCGTACAGTCCAGCCATTGAGTGTCTAATTTCAATGATTTTTTTTTTCATGTATGTAAGGTTTTTATTTTTCCTAACATACCAAGTCAAGCCTGATAGTAGGGTTCCTTAAATTACACTTCCTTACAATCTTTCTATTTCCATAAATATATCCAATATAGTTATTTTATAATTCTAACATCTACAGTCATTGTATGTCTGTTTCTGTGGTTTTCTGCTCTACTGGTAAGGCGACTTGTTTCCTATTTAGCAATTTTTTTTATCAAAAACTTATATTTCTTGGAATTCCCTCTGTGGGAATTCTTTGCGGTCTTGCTGATGTTACATTCTTTCAAGGAATATTTGCTGTTTATTTCTGACAAGTACATGAAACCTGGGACCACTTAAAACTACATTTCCAACTTACTGCTTTGGGGACCATACATTTAATGTGCATTCTGACTCCATGATCTCATATTTTTCTCTTTTTCTGACTAGCCTAGAGCCAAACGCTAACTCAGTCCTACAAGGGTACTTCAACAAGTTCATGAAAAATGGAATTAAGGAGCCAGCGTTGTAGTGCTGGCTTAAGCAGCTGCTTACAATGCCACTATCCCATATCAGAGCATCAGTTCAAATCCTGACAGCTGTGCTTCTGATACAGCTCTCTGCTAATGCAGCTGGGAAGGCAGCAGAAGTACATGGACACCTGCCACCCTTTTGGGAGACCCGGATGGAGTTCCTGGCTTCAACCTGCTCCAGTCTAAGCTATGGTGGCTATTTGTGGAGTGAAACAACAGTTGGTACAGGATTTCCTTCTCTGTCTCTCCCTCTCTCTGTTGCTCTGTCTTTCAAATAAGTAAATAGCAATCTTTAAAAAAAAAAGAATGAAAGAAATAAAGAAAATGAAATTAAAAGAGGAGCTTACGTTAGTACAAAAAAATTCTGAAATCCACACATATTAGGAGATCTTCAAGAAATTCATGGGAGATGTGTCTTTTAAAACAATATGCATGGCTTTCAAAATTTGTGCACCAAATTAAACTCATCTTTTCATTCCATTTTTCCACACACTTTCTGAAGTGCCCTCATATATACCCACTATCTACTCTGTGGAGTGAGTTTTATTTTTCTGCTTTATGAACTAATGGTGTCACTTTTAGAAAATCAGCTTTCTTGTGAGTGTGATGTGAAGGAGAGAAGGGGGTCTCCACCTAGACCTCCACCTAGACTGGTCCTGAGCTTTCCCTTTGGTTTTCCACAAATACGTCCATGAAACATACATTCTAGAGCACTAACAATGCCTCATAGTAAATCCTTTACTTCCTGGCATGACAACACAGTTATGCCTTTACTTTTACCTACTGTAAGTTTATGTCACTGAAGGGTTCTATGGGCATCTGATCTGCTGATATAACAATACTTGATCTAATATGCCAGCCAAGATTGAAATTCTCAGGAAAAAGTCTGCCATGGTCCTACTTGGTGCATCACAATCACCCCTTGAATGGGTCAAAATGGGGTCCCTTTATTAACAGCCCTACCCTATTCAACAGGGAAGGGGTAGATATTCAAAACAGTGTCAGCAGTTGCAACCAGAGGAAGGGGGAATGGAGGCACTCAGTCAAAATAAAGAGTGAAAGACACTTTCTTATAAACACATAATAAAATAAATGCACCTTCCAGACAGACCTGGTATAAAATGCTGGCTGTAGCGCTCTGTGAATATTTTAGTTTTCAGTTGCCGCCATAACAAGTTACCATATGGATGGCTTAAAACAACACAAATGTATTATCTTGAAGTTCTGTGGGTCAGAGAACTGACACTGAGCTGCAGTCAAGGTGCCCCACGGACCCTAGGGGAGAATCTGTTTTCTGGCCTTTTACATCTTCTACAGGCCACCACGGTCACTGGCTCATGGCTCTCTTCCTCCATCTTCAAACCAGAAACATTGCACCTCTCTGGTCCTTCCACTATCTTCACATTCTCTCTCTCTCTCTCTCTCTCTCTCTCTTCTTCTTCTTCTTCTTCTTCTTCTTCTTCTGCCCCTCTGTAACTCTGCCTTTCAAATAAATAAATATTTTTTAAAAAGACCAGGTGATTATGTTGTGACCACCTGGACAATTCAGACTACTGTTGTCCAACTCAAGATTCTTAACCTTGCTCCTCTCTGCCAAGTCCCTTTTGTCATGTCAGATACCATCAAAGGCCCTGAGGACTAGGACGTGGGCATCTTAAGGAGGCTACCACGGCAACCATGGCCAAGTTAACTCCACCTTTCTGAGTCTGAGTTTTCTCCCCTCTAAAGCTGAAGTAATTGTACAAGTATCTGAAAGTACCTGGAGAACAGTAGGCATTCCATAGACTCACTACATGAAGGGATAAGTATGTATGTCATGAGGCTGTGGGAGCATTAAATTGAAAAATACAAGCAGTAGTTGAATTATCAAATACGGTGCTTACAACACAGACTCACTGGGAAGATAGCTGTCCCTGTTGTCTCTATGACACCATTCTAGAAGATTTAAAGATCCAACCAAACCATATAGACCATAAGCTTCAGAGTTTAAGAATAATGGTAGTGATACAGTAGGTTAAGCCACTACCTGTGATACCCACATCTCCTATCAAAGCACAGTTCTAGTCCCAGCTACTCCACTTCTGATCCAGCTTCCTGTTAATGTGCCCAAGAAAGCAGCAGAAGATGGCCCAAGGGCTTGGTTCCCTGGAAGACCCTTATAGAGTCCCTGCCTTTGGCCTGGCCTAGCCCCATTGTGGCCATTTACTCTCTCTCTCTCTCTCTCTCTCTCTCTCTCTCCTTGTCTCTGCCTTTCAAGTAAATAAAAATAAAATATTTTAAGAAAAGAATTTAAGAACAGTGGCATAAACATGAGCACTCATTGAAAAAGAGTCTATAATATTAAAAGAAAAGATATTCTTTTTAAAAGCACCCAATTGCATAAAAACAGACATATAGACCACTGGAACAGAATAGAGAGCCCAGAACTAAATCCACACATTTACAGTAAATTGATCTTCAACAGGGGTGTCAAGAACACAAAAGGACCATCTCTTCAACAAATGTTGGGAAAACTGGATATTCATACACAGAATGAAATGGAGTCCATATCTTAGACTGTACACAAAAATGAACTGAAAATTGATTAAACACTTGAATATAAGACTTAAAACTATAAAACTAGAGGAAAATATAAGAGGAAATCTCCTTGACACTTTTTTGGCAATGGTATTTTGATCATGACGCCAAAAGTACAGGCAATAAAGCAAAAATAGACAAACTAAAAAGCTCCTGGTCAGAGCAGGCTTTGGCACAATGTTAGGTTGCCACCTGGGAAGCCTGCATCCCATATCAGAGTGCCTGGTTCATGTCCTGGTTCATCTCCTTCCAATCCAGTTTCCTGCACTCCCTGGGAGGCAGCACATGACAGCTTGAGTACTTGGGACCCTGATGCTCACATGAAAAACCCAGGCTGAGTTTCAGCCTCCCAGCTTTAGTCTGGCCCAGCCCTGGCTGTCATGGGTATTTGGGGAGTGAACCAGTACAGAGAAGATCTCTCTCTCTCTCTCTTTCTCTTCCTCTATGTGCATGTGCGTGTGTGCCTTTCAAATAAAATAAAAATAAATAAAGTTTTCTTAAAATATCAATAAAAATGGGGGCTGGCGCTGTGGCGTAGTGGGTAAAGCCGCTGCCTGCAGTGCCAGCATCCCATATGAGCACTGGTTCGAGTCCTGGCTGTTCCACTACTGATTCAGCTCTCTGCTATGGCCTGGGAAAGCAGTAGAAGATGACCCAAGTCCTTGGGCCCCTGTACCCGTGTGGGAGACCCGGAGGAGGCTCCTGGCTCCTGGCTTCAGATTGGCGCAGCCCCAGCCATTTTGGTCAACTGGAGAGTGAACCAGTGGATGGAAGATAGCTCTCTCTCTCTGCCTCTCCTTCTCTCTCTGTGTAACTCTTTCAAATAAGTAAATAAATCTTTTTTAAAAATAATAAAAAATAAAAAATAATCAGCAGAGTAAAAAGTCACCCTATCAGATGGGAGAAAATATTAGCAAACTAAATATCTGATAAAGGGTTAATATTCAAGATAAATAATGAACTCATACAAATCAATTGCAAAATACCAAACTAAAGCTGGACAAAGGACCTGTATTGACATTTCTCCAAAGAAGACACACAAATGGGCACCAGTTATGTGAAAATATAGTCAACCTCACTAATCAGAGAAATGTACACCAAAGTGATAGTGAGCTATCACTTTACAGCTACTACAACAGTTATCACAAAATAAAAAATTAAAAAAAAAAAAAAAAAAAGGGCCGGCGCTGCAGCTCACTAGGCTAATCTCCCGCCTGCGGTGCTGGTACCCCGGGTTCTAGTCCAGGTCGGGGAGCCGGATTCTGTCCCTGTTGCCCCTCTTCCAGTCCAGCTCTCTGCTGTGTCCCGGGAAGGTAGTAGAGGATGGCCCAGGTCCTTGGGCCCTGCACCCTCATGGGAGACCAGGAGGAAGCACCTGGCTCCTGGCTTCAGATCGGCACAGCGCGCTGGCCATAACAGCCATTTGGGGGGTGAACCAATGGAAAAAGGAAGACCTTTCTCTCTGTCTCTCTCTCTCACTGTCTAACTCTGTCTGTCAAAAAATAAATAAAAATAAAAATAATAAATAAATAAATAAAGACAAGTGCTGGTGAGGATATCCACACTATCGGTGAGAATGGAAATTAGTACAGCCATTATGGAAAAAAGCTGAAAATAGGCTGGAACTATCATATGATCCAGCAATCTCAATTCTGGACATATATCTACAGGAGATGAAATCAGATCTGGAAGAGATAGCTACACACCCATGTTTGCTGCAGCATTATTCACAACATTCAAGACACAGAAACCTAATTGCCTGGTGATGGATGAACGGAAAAAGAAAATGTGAGACACACAATAGAATATTACTCAGCCTTGAAAAAAAAAAAAAAGCAGCAAGGAAAATCCTGCCAATTTTCTCCATTAGATGAATGAATCTGGAGAAGACCATGGTAAATGAAATAAGCCAGACACAGAAAGATAAATACTGTATGATCTCACTTATATGAACAATCTAAACTAGTCAAACTCACTGATACAGAGAGTAGCGTGTTGGCTGCCAAGGGCACGGGAATGGAGAAGTATTGGTCCAAGGGTACAAAATGTCAGTTGTGTAAGATGAATGTGTTTTGGAGTTTCCAAGTAAAGCACGGTTAGTGCAGTCAATGATAGGCTATTGTGTATTTGAAATTTGCCGAGAGAGAGGATCAGAAGTATTCTTTTTTTTTTTTTTAATTTTTTTTTTTTTTTTTGACAGGCAGAGTGGACAGTGAGAGAGAGACAGAGAGAAAGGTCTTCCTTTTGCCGTTGGTTCACCCTCCAATGGCCGCCGCGGTAGCGCACTGCGGCCGGCGCACCGCGCTGTTCCGATGGCAGGAGCCAGGTGCTTATCCTGGTCTCCCCTGGGGTGCAGAGCCCAAACACTTGGGCCATTTTCCATTGCACTCCCTGGCCACAGCAGAGAGCTGGCCTGGAAGAGGGGCAACCGGGACAGGATCGGTGCCCCGACCAGGACTAGAACCCAGTGTGCCGGCGCCGCAAGGCGGAGGATTAGCCTGTTGAGCCGCGGCGCTGGCCTAGAAGTATTCTACACACACACACACACAGACAATAGTATCTATACGAAGTGATCATTTCACAACGTGTCCATATACCCAAACATTAAATTGTTTGCCTTAAATGTATACAATTCCTATTTGTCAACTATAATAAAGCTGGAAAAAAATAGAGCATAAATAAATAAGGTACCAAACTCTGTGTTGAACTGTAGCCTAAACTAAACCAACACTATTTGTGAGCAAATACATTAGCGCAACATTCACTTTGGTTTTTCTCACGAGGCAAAAAGCCTAAGTTCTGGGCAGTCTCTCAGGCTGGCCATCTGTCTCATGCTAATGACATGACGGTTCTTGTTCCAGATGGAGCACTCTTTTCTCTTTGAGTTAGGGAACTGCCATTGCGGAGAGACAATTATCCTGGTGAGTTCCATTCTGACACCCCTCCAACTCTCTTGGCTGGCAATAAGTCCTCTGAGTTTACGAAATCACAGTATTAAATAGAATTGTGTTCTCTGTGATTAAATGAGAACTTGTTCCAAATGAGTTCCCAACAACTAGCTGTCTCTCTAGCTGTGGATTTATGCTGTCCCTTTCTGTATTCCAGAAAGAAAAATGCTTAGTTCCTTGACAACATAATTTTACTGCAGTTGCTGGATCACCTTTCAGAAGATGTGATTGTTATCATTTGCCAATTCATTTAACTCTCAATAATATTCAAAACATCCTGGAGCACACTCTACAGACCAAAAACTATTGTAGTTACCTAGACAAGCATTTGACCTCAAAAACATGCCTAGTTTAGTTGAGTAGCCAGGCATATCTTTTTTAATCTGTCATATAAGAATGTGAAAAATCTTTAAACTTTGATATTAGAGAGAAATTTGTGATTCTTTATTCATTTTTTAGAAATTTTGGCCATAGTCATTCTGTATTATACCTCCAGGTATGAACATATTCCAGGAATATGGATATTTCTAACCAAAACCCAGGGCATTTCAAAATTTATTAGGAGTCAAACACATAGGGAGGTCTGACATTTGCAAATTGTGAGTAAATAGTAAATGTATAATTCATTATGCTAAGCAATCATTAAATCAAACATAATCATCTAGTAGAACAAATTGCAAAAACTAACCTTAACTCTATTTGTATTCAACTTAATCAGTTAAAAGTGTCATATATGGGGCCGGAGTTGAGGTACAGCAGGTTAAGCCACTGCCTTCAATGCCAGCAACCCATATGGACACTGGTTCGGGTCCCAGTGGCTCTACTTCTGATCAGCTCCATGATAATGCTCCTGGTAAAGCAGCAGAACACAGCTCAAGTACTTCAGCCCCTGCCACCCATGTTGGAGACCCGAATGCAGTTCTTGGCTCCTGGCTTCAGCCTAGCCCAGTCCTGGCTGGTGTGGCCATTTGCAGAGTGATCTAATGAATGGAAGATCCATTTCTCTGTCTCTCCGTCTCTGTCACTCTGCCTTTTTTTTTTGGGGGGGGGGGGCGGGGGCAGGCAGAATTAGACAGTGAGAAAGAGACAGAGAGAAAGGTTTTCCTTTTCCGTTGGTTCACCCCCCCCAAATGGCCACTTTGGCCAGCGCACTGCGCTGATCCGAAGCCAGGAGCCAAGTGATTCCTCCTGGTCTCTCCCATGCGGGTGCAGGACCCAAGCACTTGGGCCATCCTCCACTGCACTCTCAGGCCACAGCAGAGAGCTGGACTGGAAGAGGAGCAACCAGGACAGAATCCGGCGCCCCAACTGGGACTTGAACCTGGGGTGCCAGTGCCACAGGCGGAGGATTAGCCAAGTGAGCCGTGGTGCTGGCCAGAAATAAATTTTTTTAAGTGTCACACATAAAAGCATAGCTGTGACATTTGACCACTTGTCCCCTCCTGCGTGCTCCCCAGGGCCTCCTAGAAGACGGTAACAATTGCAGAGAACCAGATGTACTCTGACATTCTGTTGGTAGCAATAGCCTGCTCCATCATTCCAATAGTCTATTTGATGCCATTGTGACAAACAATCCCCAAATCACACAGCTCTGGCAGAGAGATTCTTATTTGGACTGACTCTCCTCACTCTCACTAGGGATGCAGGCTGATGGAGCCTCTGCCATCTGGAACATCACCACTCAGTGGGGAAGAGATGAAGGCCCCTGGAAAATCCTACCATGGGTCTAGCACTCTTTTGCCTAGAAAAGGTCTTCATCATCCTGATTCTCTTTCTATTGGCCAAGGGAAAGCACATATCCACTGCTAATTTCAGGGTCTGGAGTGTGCCTGGAAGGTAGGCAGAATTATTAGTGAGCATCCTCAGTGACTAGGGTATATATTCATTTTCCAGTTAATATGAGCTGTTACAGGGCAGGAGTTTGGCAGGGCAGTTGAGATACCGGGATCAAGTCCTGGGTCCTCTGCTTCCAATTCCTACTTCCTGTCCATGCAGACCCTGGGAGGCAGCAGGTGATGGCACAAATATGTAGGTCGCTGTCACTCGTATGGGAGACCCGAAATGAGATCCAGCCTCCTGGCTTGAGCCTGGTGCAACCCAGCTATTGGAGACATTTGGGGTGTATGTGCACGTGTGTGTATGTCTGTATCTTTTTCTATAAATAACTTTTTTAAAAATAGCTTCTACATGAAGTTAGATACATTGTCTCTGATACTGTGTATTTTTCCCATTCAAATATCTACATCCTTCAGAATCCTCAGTTAAGATATTCCTCTCTAACACATAAAGGATTCACTTCCTAAAGTACTAACCTCTAGAAGCTTCTGGCCCTTTTTGGACACCATAATTTATACATGCAGCATAATGTTTTATGCATAAGTGCAGTCTTGCTGTTCAAATAAAATAAAATTTAAAAAGCACTGTTGGTATTTGGTCACAAAACTCCTATCATATTTAAAGAAAGCATCCATTGACAGTTTGACGTATTAGCATATTTCATCCCTACGAGGATCAGCTAAAAATTCAGAGGACTTACAAAGCAAGGGCACAGGCCTGCTGGAAACCAGAATTCAAAAGAGCGAAATGGACTTCCTGGTATCACGAGGTGAGTCTGCAGCAGCCTCCCAACCACAAAGCGTTAAGATGATCTCTGCATTTTATTTCTTCTAAAGAGAAGGTCAAAGCATTATCCTAGGGAGAGAATGAACTTCACCTCCGAAAAGCTAGTGTTAAAGTGATTCTTCTAGCAATAATTAACTTGGAGATGATAACGTGAATTTGTTCAATCAGGGGACTGAGTATCACATACAGAAAGTGATCAGCCCTCAGTAACTTTATGCAAGTCTTGGATGATATAATCAAGAATACGATACGGGGGCAGGTATGTGGTGTAGCAGTTAAGATTCCCACATCTCAACTCACAGCGCCTGGGTTCAAGTCCCAGCTCTGCTCCTATTTCCTGCTTCCAGCTAGGGTACATCCCAGGAGGCAGAGGTGATGGCTCAAGTAGTGGGGTCCCTGCCTCCCCCATGGGAACCCTGGGTTGAGTTCCTAACTCCCAACTCTGGTCTGGCCCAGCCCCAGCAGTTGCAGGCATTAGAGAGTAAACTATTGGATGGGAGATCTCTGTTTCTCTCTTTCAAATAAAAAAAAAAAAATTTAAATATCGTATGGACTGTTCAAGGAGTCTGAGCCCAGTCACTTACTTGGAAGACCTAGATTGAGTTCCCAGCTCTCAGCTCCCAGCTTCAGCCTGACCAGTCCTGGCTGGTGTGGGCATTTGGAGAGTGAACCAGCAAATGGGCATATTTCCCCCCCTCCCCCTCCCCCTCCCCTCCCTTCCCCCTCCCCCTCCCTCTCCCTCTCCCTCCCCTCCCCTCCCCTCCCCCTCCCCCTCCCTCTCCCTCTCCCTCCCTCCCACCATCTCAAATAAATTTTAGATAAGAATTTAGCCTTAGTCCAAATGGCAAAGACAACCGCTGAAGAATGTTAAATAGACCTACTGCAGGATCAGGTTTATTGTTACACTGCTGCTCGATATAAAATAGTCACCCACTCACGGAATCCATCATCATTAGGAGCTACTGTGCCTGGAGTCCCATTTGCGGTGGCATTTTCCCCGCCCACCAGGGTGGGAGTGCACACCCTCTCATCAAGGGAGGAGAGCCACCCTGCCCCAACTTCCCCGTCACACAACTGGCCCTGTAATTTTCAGTTTTGAGTTGAGTGCGTTCGTGTGAACTTGATTTAAGTGATTTATAGCACTGACAACTTCATCTGGCATTGCCTCCATGATGTCAGTTTATTTGGTGAACATGATATTGTTAGCATTGTCTATGTTTCCTTGGTATTTACTGCTTTGTTGGGATTTTTTTTAAGCTAAGCATTGAGTATCAGACATGATTTGTGGTAGTGAGCATATCCTTCAACGTGAAGAACGTAATCATAAAGGAAATTAAGAAAAACAGATACATAACCACAACCCAGGTTGCTAATGCAGAGAAACTTTTACTAGTGTATGTTATGATAACCAATGTTAGCTATTAAAACAATCATTAACTACAGGAATAATTGTGCTAATTCAATAGGGTTTGCCGTGCTGGTATAAAGCAAATGTCCATTTTGAATTTCCGGGTGCATAGAAACCTCTCTGATATATGAATAATGATAATGATCTCTTTATTTTGAGATGTGTGCACTGCTTTGTGGAAGTTTTATCAGAGGGAAAAGGCAGATGGTGAAAATGAACATCCTTTGGCCAGAGTTTCTCAACAGTCAGGTTATTGACAATTTGGCCAGAAAAGATGGTTAGCAGGATCCCAGGACTCTACCTACGAATCCCCCACCTCAGTTGTAACAATCAAAACTGGTCTTCCAATCCTGCCAGGCGGCCCTGATGGCTCAGACTGGGTGAGTGACCCAGGAATGGGCAGAGCAGGAGCTGAGAGGACAGAGTGCCTGGGTTGCTGACTGATACACTGAGGGGAGAGATGGACCAAGAGAAAAAGGAGGTAAGGTTGACCAGGAGCTTTGCAATATGATCAACTGCATGGCACCATCTACTAAACTGAAGAGTAAGAGGAGAAAACAGGATTGGAAGGCATTGATGAGGAAAATCATGAATTTAATTTCTTCATGTTGATTTTGGAGTTGAAGTGCTTGAGACATATCAAAATCAGGAATTCTGTGAAGAATAAAAACATTTGGGATGACAATTGTAATGTCGCATTTTACTGGCATGACTCCTAGTAGTGTATGTGCATGGGGGCTGGCACCGTGGCTCACTTGGTTAATCCTCCACCTGCGGCGCCGGCATCCCATATGGGCACCAGGTTCTAGTCCCAGTTGCCCCTCTTCCAGTCCAGCTCTCTGCTGTGGCCCAGGAAGGCAGTGGAGGATGGCCCAAGTGCTTGGGCACCTGCACCCGCATGGAGACCAGGAGGAAGCACCTGGCTCCTGGCTTCAGATCGGCTCACCACGCCGGCCATAGCGGCCATTTGGGGAGTGAACCAACGGAGGGAAGACCTTTCTCTCTGTCTCTCTCACTGTCTGTAACTCTGCCTGTCAAATAAAAAATAAACAAATAAAATAAAATTAAAATTAAAAAGTAGTATATGTGCCTGGAACTGCTTACTCGATCCCACCTCTTGCTTTCCTTCTCGGCCAGCCCTGCAGCTGTAGACATTACTGCGAATTTTACTTTCTGTCCTTTTCCTATATGCCGTCATCTAACCTTGGACTGCAAATATTGCTTATGATGTGTGACATTAAAACACTTGCCATTTTTCATTAATTTTTGGGTGATTAGTTTTATAGGTCTCTCTCTCTCTCTCTCTCTCTCTCACACACACACTCAAACAGCCCTTTCTCAGAGAATCCTACAAAGACTTGAAATATAAAATAGGTATTTTCTTAAAATTATTACAATTAGTTATCACAAAATATTAGCAATGTCACACATTATGTGAACAGACTCCATGTAGATAGTCCATCTGCAAGATTCAATTACTTAATTTTTTTCTTTCTTGAACAAGAGACCTTTGCAGGTAGGGGAAGTTTTTCTAGGCTCAACTTGCAAGCATTTTCTGAAACACAGGACATGCATTTAATCTCACAAATGACCAGAGATTGTTGTGTATCCAAACCTCAGTCAAAAGTAATTTCTCTTCTGTGGCTGTGCTGGCTCTACCTCCCTCCTTGCTGGGGTTTCCTCATTCACGACCTTTTCAGGAAGCCACTGGACAGACAGTGCCTCTATCTTATCTGGTCTGACTTCTCCAAGCATCACTCCCGCCGAAACAAGAAGCAGGAGCCAATACTGAGGGTGGGAAACGGGCTTTTTGTCATCTTTCTCTTCTTTCCTCTGTCGTTCTTCATGGATGTGTTAGAGGGGCAGTTCCCAGCCCCAGGGAATAATCTTGCAACTCTATTTTTGTAAACTGATCCTAAATCATTGCCTTTGAAATCCTCACCTCTGGGCCTGACTCTTCTCCTGCATTCCAGGTCTAAGTTTTCAAATCCCTGCCACACGCCTGACCTCACAGCATCAAAGTTCCCTCTCATCTTTCATTTGTTTTCATTGTCTCAACAAATGGTACCACCTTTACTCAGCTGCTTAAGCACCGAACATTTCACTCATCTCTACCACCACACCCAGCCCACAAGCTAACCCAAGTGGCCCTCCATTGAAAACACACCTAGAATGGGACCACTTCTTATCAGCCCCATCACAAACTCCTCATCCCAAGCCACTTAGAAAGGCAGGATTATGATGAGGAAAAGCTCTAGAATATGTGTCTTTATATCAACAGACAAAAATGCATGTGTCTAATTAATGGCTCACATTAGAATGTTGAAACTCTATAAGGAATTCTCTACAACCCAAATGAAAGCATCTCCTATGAAGACACAACCTTGAAAAGCTCAGATCTGTGCATATTTTTAGATGATTTATTTATGTATTTGAAAGGGTTACACAGAGATAGGAGAGGCAGAGAAAGAGAGAGGTCCTCCATCCGCTGGTTCACTCCCCAATTGGCCACAACGGCCAGAGCTGCGCTGATCCAAAGCCAGGAGCCAGGAGCTTCTTCTGCGTCTCCCATGTGGGTGCAGGGGTCCAAGGACTTGGGTCATCCTCTATTGCTTTCCCAGGCCACAGCAGAGAGCTGGATGGGAAGTGGAACAGCGGGGACTTGAACCAGCGCTCATATGGGGTGCCGGCGCCCCAGGCCAGGGTGTTAACCCGGCTGCACCATAGCACCAACCCCAGGTCTGTGCATTTTTAAAGGACTCACTGCAACGGTGTGCTTATGAGGATCCCTTGCTCACTACCCCCAGGCTTCCAATCGTCAAAATGGATCCAACTGGAAGCCATTATACTTAGTGAAATAAGCCAGTCCCAAAAAAAGAGATATCATATGTTTTCCCTGATCTGGGGTAGCAAATAGAGTACCTAAAATGTAATGTGTTAGAGCAAAATGGTATTTTAAGATTTGATGATTGTTCACAGCCCTTGTCTCTTCTATTGAGGAACAGGGTTTTGCTTTCTTTTTTTCATACTATTTGTTGAACTCTTTACTTGGTGTGAGGTTAACCTTACAATCATTAAGTAAACTGAAAATCAATTTTTGTAAAAACTAAGAGTGGGAATAGGAGAGGGAGGAGGAAGAAGGGTTGGAGCATGAGCGGGTGGGAGGCTAGGGTAGAAAGTATCACTATGTTCCTGAATCTGTATACAGGAAATACATGAAATTCGTATACCTTAAATAAAATTTGGAACAAAAGACAACTGAGAAGAGAGGAGCATGAGAGAGCCTCTCTTACCCTCACTGCACCAAGGCTGCTATTAAGAGTGAACTGTACAAGTTTCCTTGGAAGGTAAGTGGCCAGGAAGAAAGGCATAAGGCAGGTAGTAAACACCGTGCTTAGTAAGTTACGTGGAACCATCTCAGTCCTTTCACCACCAGCTATGAAATCGCTACAATTACTCTCTGCATTCACACTGGGAAGGAAGACTGAGGCTGAGATGGGTCAAGGACTTTCCCGCAGGGCAGTGAACAAAATCAAAGGAAAGTCCCTCTGATGCCACAGCCTCCTATCTTAATCACAACACTATATTGCCTAAATGGGATCACTTCCAATACAGAAAACTGTAATTTGGGCCTAATTCAGGCTATTCAGATATTTTTTTTTCCCCCACAGGCAGAGTGGACAGTGAGAGAGAGAGACAGAGAGAAAGGTCTTCCTTTTGCCGTTGGTTCACCCTCCGATGGCCGCCGCAGTAGCGCGCTACGGCCGGCGCACCGCGCTAATCCGATGGCAGGAGCCAGGTGCTTATCCTGGTCTCCCATGGGGTGCAGAGCCCAAACACTTGGGCCATCCTCCACTGCACTCCCCGGTCACAGCAGAGAGCTGGCCTGGAAGAGGGGCAACCGGGACAGGATCGGTGCCCCGACCGGGACTAGAACCCGGTATGCCGGCGCCGCAAGGCGGAGGATTAGCCTGTTGAGCCACGGCGCCGGCTGCAGATATTTTCTTTTCTAGAACAATGTATCACACATTAAAGAGAATTACTCATATTTTGAATTAATTGCTCATCTTTTTTACAGAGAAAAAATACGAATCTCTGAAAATCTGTTGATTTTGAGTTTGGCATATTGAGGATAATGTCTGTTCCAAATATAAATGTTGATCTCTTATATGTAGTAGTAGCACTACTTATACATTAAACTATTCAGTTTTGCTTTAAGTTCATGAACAATATTCAGCTCTAATTAACAACTCTACACAGTTCTGTAGTAAGATACTAGCTAAATATTTGTATGGTCCTCCCCACCACCAAGCTATTTTATTGTCTTTGGAAGCTTGAGTATCATACTGGAATTTAGGAAACTAAGTAACCCTTTTTAGATCCATTACTAAATTCCTTCTAAAGCATGAGGTAGTTCAATTTAAATGTCTTGAACACTGAAAAATGTAATTAGCAAATACCTAGTCTGTGGGCATGTTGTGTGTATTTAATTAAATTCTAAAAAAAAAAAATCATATTTTTAATTTAAGAACCATTGTGAATAACAATTAACAATTTCTAATATAAAAATAAATTTGCCTTAGTGGTTGTTCAATGGGGAAAAGGGCACTTACCTGACATTCTGTGCCATCTGCATAGCTGACTCATCATATACTTAAAGTTTTTCTCAAGTTCTAAATCCTGGTCTCTCCTCTGGCAGAATGATGCAAATTCCAACAGCAGTGTGGGCTGGCCATCAACTACAACTAGTAAGGGCATTTTGCAGGTGCAGGTAAATAGCTGTAGTCATGATTCCATCTTCGATTCTTTTTAAAACATTTGTTTATTTAGAGAGGCAAAGACTAAGAGATTTCCCATCTACTGATACATTACCCACATGCCACAACAGCCAACACTGGAAGCCAGGAACTCAATCCAGGTCTCACTGCCGGGTGGCAGGGACCCAGCTACTTGAACCATCAACTGCTGCCTCCCAGGATCTGCATTAGCAGGAAGTTGGAAGCAGGACCTGGATCTTGGCATCAAAGCCAGGCACTCTGATGTGCGACGCATGCGTTCCAAATGGCATTTTAACTACTACACCAAATTCCCATCACCCACCATTAATTCTAATCTCCCATGTCCTGATGGCACTGCCCAACCACAGCCTACCTAGCTGCATGATGCAAGTTGTTCACCTCAATGTTCGGCTTATCCATGAAAAATTTAAGTTTAGAATTCCAAAACTGGAAGAAATCCCAGGGGATCATCCATAAATGCTAACGTTCCTGTCCCATGAATGAAAAACTAAGCAGATGGGGTATACTCTGCCAAAGGGCACTCTGTTCATGTTTTTGCGAGTGCTGAGGTTGGTGGAACCAAACTGGGCCAAGGCGGATGAGGGCAGCCTGCTAGAGAAATCAGGAAGTTTTCCGCTAATAGGAGGACCCTTGGGCAGATCTCAACTCCAGGTCCGTTGACCTCTAACCTTGGGCAATTCACTTGAATTCGTGGATCTCAGGTCTCTCTTCTAAAAGATAAGCAACCATATGCTCCCTCAGCCTTAAACAAATGAGGAAAGTAGCACATTCGTGCACAAGAATGTGAGAACAAAACACCATAAACACGATTGGAGGCAGAAATTAGGATACAACAGAAGCTAACTTTTACTGTATGTCCCAGATACTGAGATAAATGGTCTACAGGATTTTTCAAAATTTAATCCTTATAACTTTGAGGTACAGTCTATCCTCACGATCACGCTGCAGGTGAGAACTTGAGACTTAAGGTGGCTATGGAACTCCTTCAAGGATTCCCCCAATTAAGTGGAGCAATAAAGATTTTAACTCAGGTTGTTTAACTGTAAAGCAATGACTTCAATAACTGCACTGCCCTTGAGATAACTCCTCACTCACTTTGCTTTCCTGTTTCTTAACTAGTCACTTTTCTGGACGTTTTTTTTTTTTCCTGAGCACAAACATGCTTGTCTCTGACTCCTGATAAAATCCAATTCCTAGCTCTGTGGGCAGCCATTCACTCCATTTCCGTTCCCGCTGGCATCTGTAAATTAGCCTCTGGTAATTATCTGTGTAGGAAGCAGCAGGCAGTGTACAGAACAATAGAACTGTTGGTTAGATTCCAACTTGGGAATTCAGCATTCTTGAGTCATAAATCAACGGACCATGGCCCAACTTGAGGATGTGTTTGCTCACGCTTTAAAAATAGGTTTCACTTCCATAGCTGTGGGCAAATACACCTCCTTATACCCGAAACACTAAACCCTCGGTGGGCAAGAAAGAACAGGTGTTCACACCTTGCTCTCCAAGACCATTGATTCCCACTCTGCCTGACCAGATGGTGAGTACAATTTGGGGGCATCTGTTCCCCCTGGAGAATGTCTTGTCTGCAGTTCCGGGAAGTCGTATGCAGAGACTAGAAATGCAGCCTAGAAATAACTTTAAATCATTCAGAAGTGAAGCTTTCAGCTCAATAGCTGGAGAATAATTTCCTAAGGGGCCTAAAATTTCACAGAGTTAAACTTTGTTACATCCCTACACTGTAGAACATTCATATTTTTATAGTGTTTCATTTTAAAGGAACTAGAGCACACGGGAGATATGAAACTACAACAGCCCAAAACGTATAGCTAATCTTAGGCTTAGTCAGGAATTGGTATACTACAGACTATGGACCTATCTGCCTACCACCTGTTTTTGTAAATAAAGTTTTAAGCCACACCCACTTATTTGCATATTTTGCCTGTAGCAGATTTTTACAAGACCAGCAAAGATTGTATGGTCAAATATTTATGGTCTGATCCTTTAGGCCACTGCCTTAGCACATAGTAAATTGGAAGCCTTAATGTACCTACCTCTTTGGAAGTTTCTTGTAAAATTATAATTTCAAATGAAAATGCAGAAGTGCTTAGGCCAGTCTACCCATTTTATCTCATTTTAAAATCTGCAATGTCAGGGTCCAGCACTGTGGCATAGTAGGCTGAGCATCTGCCTGTGGCACTGGCATCCCAAGTGGGCATCCATTCATGTCCTGGCTGCTCCTCTTCTGATCCAGCTCTCTGCTATGGCCTGGGAAAGCAGCAGAAGATGGCTTAAGAGCTTGGGCCCCTGCACCCATGTGGGAGACCTGGAGGAAGCTCCTGGCTCCTGGTTTCGGATTGGCCCAGCTTTGGCTGTTGTGGCCATTTGGGGAGTTAACCAGCAGATGGAAAACTTTTCTCTCTCTGCCTCTGCCTCTCTCTCTCTGTAACTCTACTTTTCAAATAAATAAACAAATATTTTTAAAAAAATGAAATTGCTGTTATGGGTAGGCACTTGGCACAGCAGTTAAGTTGTACCACTTGAGATGTCTGCATCCTGTATTGGAGTGCCTGATGCAAGTCCCAGCTCTGCTTCCAATCTAGCTTCCCACTGATGCACACCCTGGGAGGCAATAGATGATGGTTCAAGTACTAGGGTCCCTGCCACCACATGGGAAACCCATGGGAGTTCTGAGGTCCTGGCTTCAGCCTGGCCTAACCCTGGCTGTTGTGGGCATTTGGGGAGTGAACCAGCGGATAGAAGATCTCTCTGTGTCTCTCCCTTTAAATAAAATGAAAACAAAGAAAAGAAAATTTTAAAGAAACCATTGTTATAATGGTTATAATTTTCTACCAAGCATTCCTCCTTTGAATTCCTTTATTTCAAAATACTTTGATCCTTTTTATTCCTGAATGTTCTTGGGATTCCACTGAGAATTACCAACTCAGGTTAACAGACAATAAAGTAAAAAAAAAAAAAAAATTGAATTAATGTTTTAACTTCAAAACATTACTCTTAAAATTATCAACATTAAAAATTTACTGGAGCACAAATCGGTACTGCATGCTCTGCGAAGTTGGTGAACTGACATGAGTCACTTACACAATGAGCACGGCTGACAGCCCAGTGCTCCTCTCCCAAAGTAGCTTTATAGTTCTGTTCACCTGAAAAGTGATTACAAAAATGACGCCCCCAGGAAAGCCACCTGCTAGTGCTACTGGTAGAAGAAAAAAAAAAAAGGCCAAGAAAATGATACCTATTCTACAACCACAAAATAAAAGGCTTATGGTTACAGGCTACAGAGGGATAGTCATGAGTGTGTTTGTTTTTTTTTTTTCTTTTTTTTTTCCTTTTTTTGACAGGCAGAGTGGACAGTGAGAGAGAGACAGAGAGAAAGGTCTTCCTTTTGCCGTTGGTTCACCCTCCAATGGCTGCCGCGTTAGGCGCACCGCGCTGATCCGATGGCAGGAGCCAGGTGCTTCTTCCTGGTCTCTCATGGGGTGCAGGGCCCAAGCTCTTGGGCCATCCTCCACTGCACTCCCTGGCCACAGCAGAGAGCTGGCCTGGAAGAGGGGCAACCGGGACAGGATCGGTGCCCCGACCGGGACTAGAACCCGGTGTGCCAGCGCCGCAAGGCGGAGGATTAGCCTAGTGAGCCGCGGCGCCGGCCATGAGTGTGAGTTTTACAGAAGTTCTACTAGCTTTATTTCATGCTTGCATCGCTTCAGGAGGAGGGGCAAGATGGATAAAAGACAAGAAATCCAGTGGTGATTCTATACGTTCTGGGACTTGCTGTGCATCCTGTATACACTAGCCCAATGTATCAGAGTTTAGCAGCAGGTTTTGGATGTCTCCTTGGTAGAGGAGAACCAAAAGTGTGTGGGGAAATGGAATTAAAAGATAAGACTTTGTTGCAAAAAAAAAAAAATTGAAATTCATCCAGCTTTTTTATGGTATGCATATTCTGTGAACTTTTTAAAGAGCACTTAAATATGATTATGTTAGATTCTGTAGGGGAATTTAACCATAAACCAAGTGCAATCTCTGCATACTGTTATGTTGTCTTGCAGTGACATTGAAAGGATTAATTTGTCAATAAAAAAGAAAAAAATAGCATGGAGGCTCTGGGGGAAAATTAAGCAAGACAAAGAGATTTTCCCTCCAAATGAAGAACAAATACCTAGAAATTCTCCATTACAGGATCCAGCAGGAAACTCTGGACAGCCATGTAGAATTCTCGCTATTTCAAAAAATTCTACTATAAAACAAGAACAGGTCAAAATGAGAAATTTAAAATGACTAGCGTGACAAAAACATGTAAAAATTAGATAAGATAAAAAATGTAATGGAAAAGTGGGGTTTGGAATTCTACCCTGAGAATTTTAAAAAATATGTTTTATACTCACTGGTTTTCATTATGTTTATTACTTTCATGTTTTTGCTGAAAACACGTATATTTTACAGTATATAAAAACTGCCAGGTTATAACTTTGACCCATTTTCTTTTTTTTCCCAAATAAATCATTTATTTCGTGAGTACAAATTTCATAAGTATAACTTTAGGAATATAGTGATACTTCTCATCACACCCGCCCCTCCCACCACCACTCCCACCTCACATCCTCCTCCTCCCTCTCCCATTCCCAGTCCCATTCTCCATTAAGAAAAAAAAAAAAAAAAAAAACACAAGCAACTGTTCCTTAACAGCCAAGACAAGGGCTATTCAAGTCATTGTTTCTCAAAGCGTCAATTTCTTTCTACAGATTTCCTTTTAAATGTTCTGTTAGTTATCACAGATCAGGGAAAACATATGGTATTTGTCCCGTTGGGATTGGCTCATTTCACTAAGTATGATGTTTTCCAGATTTATCCATTTTGTTGCAAATGACCAGATTTCATTTTTTTTTTTTACCACTGTGTAGCATTCCATAGAGTAATTATCCCATAATCACTTTATCCAGTCTTCAGCTGATTGGCATTTAGGTTGATTCCATGTCTTAGCTATTGTGAATTGAGCTGCAATTAACATGTGGGTGCAGATAACTCTCATTTGTTGATTTCATTTCCCTTGAGTAAATTCCCAGGAGTGGGATGGCAAGGTCATATGGTAGGTCTGCAATCAGATTTCTAAGGTATCTCCAAACGGTCTTCCACAGTAGTTTTACCAGCTAACGTTCCTACCAACAGTGAATCCGGGTACCATTGTCCCCACATCCTCACCAACATTTGTTGTTTGTTGATTTCTGAATGAAAGCCATTTTAACTGGGGTGAGGTGAAACCTCATTGTGGTGTTGATTTGCATTTTCCTGACGGATAGTGATCCCGAACATTTTTTCATGTGTCTGTTGGCCATTTGGATTTACTCTTTTGAAAATTGTCTAAGTCCTTTGCCTATTTCTTAACTAGGTTGTTTGTTTTGTTGTTGTGGAATTTCTTGATCTCTTTATATATTCTGGTTATTAATCCTCTATCAGTTGCATAGTTTGCAAATAACTTCTCCCATTCTTTTGGTTGTCTCTTCACTTTCCTATTTCTTTCACAGTACAGAAGCTTCTCAATTTGATGTAATCCAATTTGTTGATTTTGGCTTTGATTGCCTGTGCCTCTGGGGTCTTTTCCAAGAAATCTCTGCCTATGCCAATGTCTTGCAGGGTTTCCCAAGTGTTCTCTAGTAATTTGATGGTATCAGGTCATAGATTTAGGTCTTTAATCCATTTTGAATGGGTTTTCATGTAAGGTGTAAGGTTGGGGTCCTGCTTCATATTCCTGCATGTGGAAATCCAGTTTTCCCAGCACAATTTCTTGAATGCTCCTTGGTCAAATGAAAGTTGGTTTTAGATGTTTGATTTCTGGTCTTTTTATTCTGTTCCACTGGTCTATCCATCTGTTTTTGTACCAGTACCAGGCTATTTTGGTTATAACTGCCTTGTAGTATGTCTTGAAATCTGGTATTGTGATGCCTCTGGCTTTTTTGTTGTTGTATGAAATTGCTTTAGCTATTTGAGGTCTCCTGTGTTTCCATATGAATTTTGGCATTATTTTTTCTAGAGCTGAGAATGTCTTTGGTATTTTGGTTGGTATCCCATTGAATCTGTAAATTGCTTTTGGAAGAATGGACACTTTGATGATATTGATTCTTCCAATCCATGAATGCGGAAGATTTTTCCATTTTTTTTTTATCTTCTTCTATTTCTTTCTTTAATGTTTTGTAATTCTCATTATACAGCTCTTTGACATCCTTGGTAAAGTTTATTCCAATGTATTTGATTTTTTGTAGCTATTGTGGATGGGATTGATCTTAGAAGTTCTTTCTTAGCCATGGCATTATCTGTGTATATAAAGGCTGTTGATTTTTGTGTATTGACTTTATATCCTGCTACTTTACCAAACTCTTTTATGAGTTCCAATAGTCTCTTAGTGAAGTCTTTTGGATCCCCTATATTTAGAATCATGTCATCTGCAAATAGGGATAGTTTGACTTCCTCCTTCCCAATTTGTATCCCTTGGATTACTTTTTCTTGCCTAATGGCTCTGGCTAAAACTTCCAGGACTATATTGAATGGCAATGGTGAGAGTGGGCATCCCTG
The DNA here is from genome assembly GCF_033115175.1 of Lepus europaeus. Classification (NCBI taxonomy): domain Eukaryota; kingdom Metazoa; phylum Chordata; class Mammalia; order Lagomorpha; family Leporidae; genus Lepus; species Lepus europaeus. Next base: position 12,183,444 of record NC_084842.1, read on the forward strand.
TCTGGTATCGGATCTCAGTGGGAAAGCTTCCAACTTTTCCCCATTCAGTATGATGCTGGCAATGGGTTTGTCATAAATTGCCTTGATAGTGTTGAGCAATGCTCCTTCTATACCCAATTTGCTTAGAGTTTTCATCATGAAAGGGTGGTTTTTTTAATTAAATGCTTTCTCTGCATCTATTGAGATAATCATACAGTTTTTGTTGAGCAGTTTGTTAATGTGGCATATCACATAGATTGATTTACGAATGTTAAACCATCCCTGTATACTAGGGATAAATCCCCCTTGGTCTGGGTGGATGATCTTTTTGATATGTTGTTGGATTCTATTGCCTAGAATTTTGTTGAGGATTTTTTGCATCTATGTTCAACAGGGAAACTGGTCTATAATTCTTTTTCTCTGCTGCATCTTTTTCAGGTTTAGTAATTAAGGTGATGCTGGCTTCTAGAAAGAATTTGGGAGTATTCCCTCCCTTTCAATTGTTTTGAATAACTTGAGAAGAATTAGCGTTAGTTCTTCTTTAAATGTCTGGCAGAATTCAGCAGTAGAGCCATCCGGTCCTAGGCTTTTTTTTGTTGGGAGGGCCTTTATTACTGATTCAATTTCCATCTTGGTTATGGGTCTGTTTAGGTTTTCTATGTCTTCATGGCTCAATTTAGGTAGGTTGTACATGTCCAGGAATCTATGCATTTCTTCTAGGTTTCCCAGTTTATTGGCATACAGCTCTTTATAGTTATCTGATGATTCTTTTTACTTCTGTGGAGTCTGTTGTAACATTTCCTTTTTCATCTCTAATTTTATTGATTTGGGTCTTTTCTCTACTTTTTTTTTTTTTTTTGGCTAGTTGGGCCAATGGTGTATCAATTTTATTTATTAAAAAACCAGCTCTTTGTTTTGCTGATCTTTTATTTTTTTGTTTAAATTTTGTTGCTTTAGTCTCTAATTTTAATTATTTTTTTTTCTCCTACTAGTTTTGGAGTTTGGTTTGCTGTTGTTTTTCCTGATCCTTGAGATGCACTGATAACTCATTTATTTGGTGCCTTTCCAATAGGACATTTTGCCTTTCTTTTTATTAATTTGTAGGAGTTCTTTATATATAATGAATGTAAGTCCCACTTGCCTAATAACTCAGTTAATAATTCTTTTAATGAATTTTAACATGATCCAATTTATCAATTTTTCCTATTCAGTGGGCCTTTTGTATTCCATTTTGTGTGCTATTGAATAAACTGTTGCCTAGATTTCTTAGACAAATTTCTTAGAAAGTCTTTTTCTCTTTCCCATATTATGAAAATCATCTCCTTTTCTTATTATTTTACCTTACATATCAAGACCTAAAATTCATCTGTTATTATGTATCATGTTAGGTAAAGGTAAAGATCTATTTTCTGCATTAATATCCAACTGAACCAACACTATTTATTGGCAGAAAAACTCTTTGACCATCAATATGATTACCTACCAAACAAGCAAATATGTGTGGAGCATAATTGACATTTTTGTAAAACTGAGTCTTCCATTCTACTGGTTCTGACCTAAGAATAACCCCCGTGGACCCAAGACACATTTAGTACAATCTTTAGATCAAGGTGGAAATTTATGGGGTCCACATGGCAAATGCAGTGAAACCTGAATGCTAAACCTGTTCTGATTATATTTTCCTAGTTTCTGTGCTTACAGTAGGAATAAATATTTAGCAACCAAAAAGACATCTACATTGGGTTTCTAACCCATTTAGTAAGGACCATTACACAAATAAGGATCAGCTTAAGGCTCCTGAATCTCCCTTTATCAAAATATTAAACTAAATAAACTAAATATAATTTATGAAAAATTTTGAATTTAATACTACCATGAGTAAATTGAAAGACAGAGGAGTGGCAATCCCTAACACATGGCCATTTGAATCAATTTGGTCTATGCCAAAAGACAATCAGAACTTGAAATACAGTATTAAATCATTGATAACTCAATCAGGTGACAACTTTAATTGGAAATGCCTTTCCAGATGTGTTCTCTTTATTGTAATCAAATCACAATTTTAAAAGCAACAAAGCCCTGTCATTTAGTGGCAGAAATTCTGGGGAATGCTTTTTATCTATCCCCTAAAACAAAAAAAGTACCAGAAACATTTTGTTTTCATTTGGCAGGGTCAAAAGTATTTTTCAAAATTTGGACACAATATTTCACTTCTGAAATCTGATTGCTTCACCATCCCACTGTCCTGGTTGCTATATTGACCACATCATGCTAACTGGATCTGGTGAGCAGAAAGCAGTGGGTACCCAGACACCTGCAGAAGAGAAATAAATTTGATTTGGGGGCAAGTTCAGGGATGTTTTTAGGGGTCTACTGACCTCCACCATACTAAAATAGCTCCTTCAATGTTTAAAGCAAGTTGCTGCACATTAATCTCAATGATGAAGCATTGATCAATATTTGTGGTGCACGTAGGCTTTCTGGAAAACATGTACCATATTTGGATGGGTTATGTGGACCTATTCATTAAACAACTCAAAAGGATGTCAAATGTGGCTGAGAGTAAGAGAGGGTTCTCTAGTTGTGCACTGCAGAACAGGCAACTCTGTCATTTGAAACTTATGACCCAGTAAACTCAACAGTTCTCAGGAGTGCATAGTCAATAAAGATTCTCTGTAAATATTCTGGAAATCTCAGGAAAATAATTACAGCAAAATTATGTAGGATTTCAGTATACACTGCTACAATTATTCTTTCAATTAAGATTTTTGGAGACCACTAGACCATGAGGGATGTCAGTGCTTGACCAAGGGACACCAAATTAAAATGCAAGTGGAGCTACCCATGCTGGATTGGGGAGTAGCTGAGCCACTAATCCAGAAAGACTGGAGTGTCAAGCAGGGCTCCATTAGCAAGTGGAAGAGGTAATGATATTGAATGAAAACAAATGCTAAGACCAAAAATACCTGAGTTTCCTATTTCCAACATGCATGTTTATTCTGCAATGTCATGTTGCCATCAACACAATTTTTGACCTCACAAAGAGCTCACTGCATTAAGTTGACTGAGAAGTAAACTATTATTCCCTGGTTTATATATATCGCTGGATTATGTGTGAGTAAATGAGAACGTCCGAAAACATGCAGTTGCCCATTTGTTGAGCAGGAACCCCAACCTGAAGCATAACTCTTTCTCAATTCTTGGGAAAGAACTAACGGCTTTTCCATTATAAATACACAAAGAGAAGTCCCTTCTTGTCCCTGGAGGATGTGTTCCAAGACCCCCAGGGGAAACCTGAAGCAGCAGCTAGTACCAAGCACTTCAGAACAAGCACTGAGATCCCACGACGACTGAGGGCCACAAAGGGACTAACGCGCAGGTATCCATGCTGAACAAAGGGGTGGTTTATGTCCTGGGCTGGCAGGGGATGGTTTGAGATTTTGTCACACTACTCAGAACAGCGTATGATTTAAAACTTAGTAATTGTTAATTTCTGGAATTTTCCATTCAAGCTTTTCAAATAATGGTATACCCAAGGTAACAAACCACTAAAAGTTAAGCCACGGATAAGTGGCAACTACTGTGAATACAAAAAGGCTAAAGAAAGAATGAAAATAAAATACCATCTGATGAACACAAAACAGAAAGACATAAAAGAGATGACAAATAGAAAAAAATCCGAAACTATAGAACTAAATTTTTTTATACATCAAGTATTTGTAACTACAGTATTTACAACTTCAAGTATTTATAAATACATCAAGTGTAAATGTAAATATTCCTAATGACAGATATTTCTGGGTTAGTTTTTAAAAAGGAAGATCCAATTGTATATTATGTAAAAAAAACTCACTTATACAAAGACATAAATTGAAAGTAAAAAGATGAACTACCACACAAACAATAAAAAAAAGATGGAATAGCTATATTAATTCCAGACAAAATAAACTTTTAAGACAAGTTATAGTCTTAGGTCAAGAAATTTCGGCCAGCGCCACGGCTCACTAGGCTAATCCTCCACCTGTGGCGCCGGCACCCCGGTTCTAGTCCCAGTCGGGGCGCCGGTTCTGTCCTGGTTGCTCCTCTTCCAGTCCAGCTCTCTGCTGTGGCCTGGGAAGGCAGTGGAGTATAGGCTAAGTGCTTGGGCCCTGCACCCGCATATGGGGGACCAGGACGAAGCACCTGGCTTCTGGCTTCAGATCAGCGTGGTGCGCCGGCCGCAGCGGCCACTGGGGGGTGAACCAATGGAAAAAGGAAGACCTTTCTCTCTGTCTCTCTCTCTCTCTCTAACTCTGCCTATCAAAAAAAAAAAAAATCATAATAATTCAGAAAGATGTAAGAATTTTAAGTGAATATGTACCCATGAGGTGAACCTCTGGCATAGCAGTTAAGATGCCCATGTTCTACACCAGAGGCCTGGGTTCAATACCCACCTCTGCCTCCTGACTCCAGCTTCCTGATAATGCAAACCCAGGGAGGAAGGCTCAAATGACTGGGTTCCTGCCATCCACATGGGAGACCTGGATTGAGTTCCTGGCTCCTGGATTCAGTCTATAGCCTCCTACCCCCACCATTCATTGCTGTCATTTGGGGAGTAAGCCAGGATGTTGGCACTCTGTCACTCTTTCTCTATCTACCTTTCAAATTGCTGTTCCTAAATCTGTATATATGAAGTACATGAAACTTGTATAACTTAAATAAAATTTTTAAAAAGCAAATGTACATGCAAGCATTTCAGAACTTAAATATACATAAAGGAAAAGAAAAGCAAAAATGAGAAAAATGGAAATCTAAAACAATGTCAGATTATTTCAACACCCTTCTCATAGTAACTGATCAAATGACTATGCAAAATATGAGGAAAGATATACAAGATTTGAAAGACACTAACAACCACATTAATCTAATTGATAGACACCCAACAATTGCCTTCTTTTGGGGGGAATATAGAACATTCACCAGGATAGACCACCTATTGTTCCACAAGCTCTATAAATGAAAAAAGATTGAAACCCTGAAAATTAAATTATAAATTATAAATTAAAAAATTAGAAAACTAGAATGGCCTAAATATTTGAAAATTAAACGATATACCATTAGTTATCTACGGATCAAGAAAGAAAGTACAAAAATCAATTACAAAATTATTTGAATAATTAAGACATAATATGAGGGTACTTCAAAAAGTTAATAAAAATGGAATTAAAAGATAAGTTTAGTGTGGTGCAATTTTTTTTAAAACCTATGCATAGCTTTTTCAGAATACACATTTTTGATGAACTTTTTGAAGACTGTCAAACTTCATAGGATGAGGATAAAGCAGTGATTACAGGGCAATTTTTAGTACCAAAATACTTACAGTAGATTTTAAAGAAAGGTCAAAAATATGTTACCTAAGCTTCTAAACTAACAAACTAGACAAAGAAAAATGAAGTCCAGATTTTCTCAATTGCTGTCACTAGAAAAATTCAAAGTAAATCCATACGAAGACACCACTACATACTCACTATCAGTTATAGTAAACTGACCGTACTACGTGTCTGTGAGAATGTGCGGCAACTGGAATCCTCATGGTCTGGAGGCAGGAATGCAGAAGGGTACAGCCACTTGGAAAGTGTTTGTAGTTTCTCACAAAGTTAAGCATACACTCACCCAGTGACTCACCAAAAACATATGGCCACAAAAAGACTGGCACAAAAATGTTCAGAACAGCTTTATTCATAATTGGTGATAACTGAAAATAGCCAAAATGTCCCCCAGCAGGTGAACAAACAATAGCTGATAAACCTTCACAGTGGAAAACTACTCGGTAATAAAAATGAATCAGTAACTGACAATATATAACAACCTGAGTGAACTCAAGAATAGTATACAAGAAGTCACCTAAGAATACATATTACAAAAGTCTGTTTATAAGAAACTCAGAGGGGCCAGCGCCATGGCGCAGTAGGTTAATCCTCCGCCAGCAGCACCCGCATCCCATATGGGTGCCGGTTCTAGTCCTGGCTGCTCCTCTTCCAGTCCAGCTCTCTGCTGTGGCCTGGGAAAGCAGTAGAAGATGGCCCAAGTGCTTGGGCCCTTTCACCCACATGGGAGACCAGGAAGAAGCTCCTGCCTCCTGGCTTCAGATCAGTGCAGCTCCAGCCATTGCAGCCATTTCGGGAGTGAACCAACAGATAGAAGACCTTTCTCTCTGTCTCTTCCTCTCACTGTAACTCTACCTCTCAAACAAATAAAATCTTAAAAAAAAATAATAAGAAATAGCAAATGGAAGATCTTTTAAAAAAGAAACTCAGATAAGCCGGCGCCGCAGCTCACTAGGCTAATCCTCCGCCTTGCGGCGCCGGCACACCGGGTTCTAGTCCCGGTCGGGGCACCGATCCTATCCCGGTTGCCCCTCTTCCAGGCCAGCTCTCTGCTGTGGCCAGGGAGTGCAGTGGAGGATGGCCCAAGTGCTTGGGCCCTGCACCCCATGGGAGACCAGGAGAAGCACCTGGCTCCTGCCATCAGATCAGCGCGGTGCGCCGACCGCAGCGCGCCAACCGCGGCGGCCATTGGAGGGTGAACCAACGGCAAAGGAAGACCTTTCTCTCTGTCTCTCTGTCTCACTGTCCACTCTGCCTGTCAAAAAAAAAAAAAAAGAAACTCAGAAAATAAACTACAGTGACAAAGCAGACAAAGGGGGGCCAGTGCTTTGGTGTGGTGGGCTAAGCCTCTCCGCTTGCAGCTCTGGCATCTCATATGGGCACCAGTTCAAGTCCCAGCTGCTCCTCTTCCGATCCAGCTCTCTCCTTTGGCCTAGGAAAGCAGTGGAAGATGGCCCAAGTTTTTGGGTCCTTGAACCCACATGGGAGACCCAAAAGAAGTTCCTGGCTCCTGGCTTAAGGTCAGCGCAGCTTTGGCCTTTGCGGACATTTGGGAAGTGAACCAGCATATGGAAGACCTTTTTCTCTGTCCCTCAATGTCACTGTTTGTAACTCTTCCTCTAAAATAAAATAAAATAAAATAAAAATATTTTTAAAAAATAAAAAACCAGATGAAGGGTTTCTTGGGGTGCAGAGGAAGTGGGTGTTAGGGACTAATCACTACCACTACAAAGAGGCCCCAGATAGCTCACTGGGGAGGTGGAAATTTTCACATCGTAATTGTTTTGGAAGTTACACAGATGGAAACATTTGTCAAAACTCATCAAACTAAAATTAGCTCCATTTTACCATATGTAAGTTATACTCCATTTTATTGTTGATAACACATCTCAAGTTGATTTAATAAAAAAATCAAACTATGACATGGAAAAAAATAAAAGGACAAATGAATGATAAACTAGGAGAAATTTTTCCACTCTGAAGACAAAGAGTTTTTGTGAAAAATGGCAAAGTTAGAAACTGCTCAATACATGAGTAAAAAAATTCATAAAACATAATAAAAATATAATAAAGATGCAAAAATCACACAACTGCTATGATTATCCAGGAAATACAAACAACAAGGAGACAATATTTCCCTTATTAAATAGTTAGTTATTTAGATTATTCAATATTTTTTTTTGACAGGCAGAGTGGACAGTGAGAGAGAGAGACAGAGAGAAAGGTCTTCCTTTGCCGTTGGTTCACCCTCCAATGGCCGCTGCGGCTGGCGCACCGCGCTGATCCGAAGCCAGGAGCCAGGTGCTTCTCCTGGTCTCCCATGCGGGTGCAGGGCCCAAGCACTTGGGCCATCCTCCACTGCACTCCCTGGCCACAGCAGAGAGCTGGCCTGGAAGAGGGGCAACAGGGACAGAATCCGGTGCCCCGACCGGGACTAGAACCCGGTGTGCCGGCGCCGCAAGGCGGAGGATTAGCCTAGTGAGCCGCGGCACCAGCCAGATTATTCAATATTTTTAAAATAAGAGCTTTTTGTTGTTCATGATTATGAAATTTAGTTTAGCCTTCCAGAAAGCAATTTAGTATTATGAATTAAAAGTATTAAAAGAACACATTTTGATCAAATAATTTCATTTATATGAATTTGAAGTAAAAAATCAGAAATATGAACAAACCTATAAGCAAAATATTCATCCAACTTCATTTATAACATTAAGAAATGGATACAACCCAAATTTCTAATAACAATACATTTTAGATATTACAATCATATAAATAGAATAAAAACATTAAAATGTTTATGAAGAAATACTATTATAAATATTATATCTAAGATTAATTGAAAATAAAGATCATTTTCTAACAATAGTTAAATGCAGACAGTAGGACTGTAACTTTGATCTTTTGCAGTTATATTTCTATAACATTTCAATTTTAAAATGAAGTATTACTTTTTAAAATTTATTTATTTGAAAGGCAGAGTGGCAGAGAGAGACAGAGACAGAGTTAGAGACATATGGTGAGAGATCTTATATCTATTGATTCACTCTCCAAACACCCACAACAACTGTACCAGCTGCACCAGCCAGAAACTCCATCTGCATCTCCCACGTGGGTGGCAGGGACCCAAACACTGGAGCCATCACCTGCTGCCTTCCAAGATGCACATCAGCAGGAAGTTAGGTCTTCAGCAGGGGCAGCACTGAAATTCAGGAACTCTGATATGAGATGCAGGCATCCCAAGCAGTTCCTTAACATACTACACCATAGCACCTGCCCCGTACTATGTTTTTAAATTGAAAAAGTGGAAAGCAAAGCTGAATATACAGAATAATCAACTATGTAGAAATAGCTATCAATGTATAAAAGATACAGTCCCTTTTCTCAAAAAGCTTAAAATTGTTGCAGCAGCAGACAGCGTAAGACTAAAGCAATAATGTGGTAAGTGCTGTGATGGAAGTAGCCAGAGGTACGTGAAAGGAAGTGGTGTGAGGCCATCCCATGGTTGGGACGGGAGCAGCTGTGCAGTAAGCAAGCTTTGGCAAAGCATCTTTATGAACAAGCAAGATTTGGAGAAAGCAGCTTTGTGGACAATGGCCTCCTTCTCAATTGCAAATGCTCTCCTGGTTTCATCTTTAACTTCTCTCTTCTGTCCCTCCTTCTCAGGCTCATCCTTTTCTACCTGTCTTTAGATCCTGAAGTTCCTCAAGACACGGTGTGCTCAATTTTTTAAAAAGGCTACACTGCTAAGTAAGCATACAGACATGAGATGGGTGTGCCGTGGGCCAGAGTTCACATGAAATTCTTCTCTTTGCCATTTTGAAAGCCCTAATTATCTAGGAGTGTTTTGTTTTTGTTTGCTGTTTGGCCATTGTTTCTAATTTTGCTGTCATCAAAACAAACCATGAACAGGATTTAAGGAGCAAATACATACCATGAAAACAGCCATCTCGGCCGGCGCCGTGGCTCAACAGGCTAATCCTCCGCCTTGCGGCGCCGGCACACCGGGTTCTAGTCCCGGTCGGGGCACCGATCCTGTCCCGGTTGCCCCTCTTCCAGGCCAGCTCTCTGCTGTGGCCAGGGAGTGCAGTGGAGGATGGCCCAAGTTCTTGGGTCCTGCACCCCATGGGAGACCAGGAGAAGCACCTGGCTCCTGCCATCGGAACAGCGCGGTGCGCCGGCCGCAGCGCGCTACCGCGGCGGCCATTGGAGGGTGAACCAACGGCAAAAAGGAAGACCTTTCTCTCTGTCTCTCTCTCTCACTGTCCACTCTGCCTGTCAAAAAAAAAAAAAAAAAAGAAAAAAGAAAACAGCCATCTCTGCTCCACGCTGAACTCTGCTTCTACCCTTAGAATAGATCTAGTACAGCTATAAATTACACCAAGATCTACCCTTTCCATCATTAGGAGTGCCTAAAGCAAGGTATGGTAGTCACATTTCTTGTGCAGTTTTCTGGGTTTCCATGACATCATTAATATCTCTTATTTCTTTCCTAATCAGTAATTCTCAAAGACTCTCACACATTTATAAATGCTCCTCAAAACTATTCCATATGTGGTCAAATGCATCAGACAATCTGTGTCTCCATGTCCTGTAGGCTGGATCCTCCCATTCCACATTCAGAGAATGGTCTCCTGATGAGACCCCAGCAGTGGTCTGGCTGCTCAGGTTGGGGAGCGGACAGGGCCAGACTGAATAACAAGGAAACATTCAAGGAACCTCCCCCCACCATTGTTGGCACCATGACACAACCTTGTCCTCCGTGGAAGCTGCTGCTGCCACATTCCGAGCGTTCTAAACTCTCATCCGAGCTGTTAGTTTCCATCACCTTCCATTCTGCTTTCAATCTTGCAAAAATGTGTTGACATCTCCCGTCCATTGGTGCCTTTTCCCTCATTCTCTAAAGTCATATGGTTCTGCTTATTTTATTTTGCTATCAATTTTGTAGGAATTGGGAAGGGCAGAAAGAGAAATCAATGTATTCAATCCACCATATAAGAGCACCCACACCCTTAGCCTGTACATCATCTCCTTCTACCAGTTACTTTCCTTCCATATGATTCTCTTCCGAGCTACCCATGTGCCTGTTTGTTTTCCTGTCAGCCCACACAGCCAACTCCCTGCATCCATTCCTCCCTAAACATGTTGATCGTGACCTGTTAACCTTTCTCTGTGGACAACGTCCTCGACACCAGATTCCGATTCAAATAGATGAAACAAAGGAAAGTTGTGTGTGTTTGGATTTGGTAGTGGTTCTTTGAAAAGTCTTGTGGCTCCTTCCCCTGAGGACACATTGTTTCTCTACTCCAGGTCCTAGAGGGTACGTCTGTTTTGGGTGCATCCGCACTTCATATATGGCTCCTATGTCACAATTTGGTTGGCTCTACAGATCTACAATTCATGATCAGTCCTGGAATGTTGAGGTCTCTATGGTAACTATTTCTATGGTTCTCACATCCTTTTTCCATTTTAGCCATTTGCTAGAGTACTGAAGTCTGCAAATTTTCTGTCATTCTCACTGAAGTTTCTTTCTGCTTTGGGACATTGTACTAATCTCATCCTATATCAATCTTGAATTTTCAGATGTTTCTTTGGATACATATACTATCTAATACCTATAATTATACACATCTTCTCTCTCCACTCTCACTCCCCAGGTGTTCTCACCCAGCTACAGCCTTAAACACCATCTCCCTGCTGGTGCTCACACACATATTTCTCAAGTTCTGCCTCAAAGATGTGTGTGTACCATTGTCTATTCTGCATCTCTACTTGATAGTCTATTAGATGCATCTCTACTTTGATGGTCTTAGCACAATCAAAACCAAGACCCACTGCACCAAATGTTAGCTCTGATAATATTTTCATTATTGAGTTATGGATGATTTGTTTGTTTGTTTGTTTGTTTGAGAGCTCCCATCTACTGGTTCACTCCTCCAAATGCCCACAATGACCAGAACTGGGCCAGACTGAAATTGGAAGCCAAAAACTTAGCCCAGGTCTCCTGTGGAGGTGGCAGGAACCCAACTACTCAAACCATCACTGCTACTTCTCGGGGTGCTCATTAGCAGCAGCTGGGATAGGCATGGAAGACAGGCACTCCAATATGAGGCATGGGTGCTTTAAACTCTAGAACAAATGAGCCCCAGCAATGACTTTTAAACATTCTTTCACCTATATATACCATGAGGACCTGATTCAGAAGTTAACTCCGTTTTGTTTTCTTCACTGTAGACTCATCAAGAATGTCATAGAGATACCTATGGTTTTCTGTTTTGGAGAGCTAGGCTTTTATGACCTTATGGCAAATTTTTAAAACTTTGGTTTAAAACAACCAAAAACCAGCAGCAACAATAAAAGTAAGTTTTCAGGTCACAACTGAAGGAGAGGCTTGAAGAACTGACATGGAGTGTCGGGGTGGGGAAGGAATGGCGAGACCTGAGGAAGAACTGAATGGCATGGGAGGAAGAGCGGCAGACCACCTCGAGTGCCGTACCTTTTGCCACGCTGTCCACTTGACCTTGAGGATAAGCAGAATGGGGAAGGGGTCAAAAAGGTCACAGAAATGCACATTATAAAAAAGTATGCATGGATTTCAAATGTTTGTGTCAAAAATAAATTTAAATTTCACTTTCTATGAACTTTTGAAGTATCTTTGTATTTAAATGTTTATATTAATTCTGAGTACATAGTATATTTAAATGTTAATACTAATATAATTTGTAGCACAAGCAGTAAGATTAATTTATGAAAAACTGACATTTTCCCATCGATCATGCTTATTCTCAGCAACATTTTAGTGGGCTATGTTATTCAAATTCTTTTATAGGTCTCAGCTGAATTTTGTAATTTTCTCTACAAAGATTCAGATTTCTTTCTAGTGTTATTCATAGACATATTTCTCTTTTTGTTACTATTTTTAATAGAATCCCTTTTGTAACTGCTAACTGGTTACTGTCATGGAGATTAGTCATAATAATTTTAAGCCAGGAAACTTTTAAAGCAAGTATTACAAGTGTTCACTTATGTAAAAGAGAAGTCACTGTAAAGTACTCAAAATGTATCTAACATTAAGAGTTGTATTTTTCTGGTGAACCTTCTAAAATAACCTCTATATAGATGATTTGTTCAACTGCTTAAGCTATAAAGTTTTAGATTCAGGATAATATTTACTAAAATTGCCACAATTAGCTGGAATAGTTGATCTGAGATCAGAATTTTTGCCAATAATGAGACAAAAAAGCTACATTTCTCTAATATTTATCTTGGTCTGTAATAATAAAGTCATATGATCTGCATAAACAAGAATGTTTAACTCTTTTCTCTGTAACAGAGTGGAATGGAGGGAAGGGGGCATCTGTCCACCTCAGATGAAAATCATATGACGTCTGGAAGACACACAAGCCACAAAGAAGGAAGGCCAGAACATAGGAACATTTCCTAGGAAAATGAGTTAATCTGGCAGGTGTCGCTGACCATCAATAACTGTATGTAACAAAAATTTAAAGTAGTTTAAGATGAAAAAAAAAAAAAAGCAATTTCTTGACTCACATAACTGGAAATTCCAAAAGAAGATAAGGCACACTCAAGGTCTCCATCTTCCTCCACCTTCTTCATCTACCTGCTCGTTCTCCCTTTTGGTTCTGCCTTTCTGGGCTTGTCTTTCCTTATTGGCTTCATCCTCTGATGAAGACCAGTAGTTTATCTCTAGCCCTGGAACTCATGTCTCCTCCTGTGTATTGGCCACGTATTCCCCATTCTCTTGCTGATTATCAGGATCTCATTAATACACCAAGGTGAAGTTCTGCAGAAGATCCAGATTATCCAAGTCCCTTCAGATTATGCCAGAGGGGGAAAGAGTGAGGACACTCCAAGTGCAAGACCAGAAATGTATTCTGTTGTCCATCCACATAAGTATGAAAACTGGGTCTAAACCTTTTGCTTGACAAGAGTAGAGAGAAGGCATTCACCATATTGATAGCTGTGTATCATCCATCTGAGGCTGTGTTTATCTGTTCTAACAAAAATACATCTGGCATACTTACTGCCATTCTACGTGATTCCATCTGTGGTAGTCCACTATCATCTTCCAGAAACCACCTAGTTTTTGTGGGATCAAAACTGGTGAGCTAAATGGGGATAGGATTGAGCTGACCACTTACAACTTATTTTATGTCTTTTGGAGAAGGCAGGAGATGTTAATATCTAGAATAACTATAGCTTCCAATGTTGTGTTTTCATTTACTACCTTGGCAAAGATGTAGGACATTTTCTAAGGCTTCCAGTTGGCCTCCCCATATGATAACCCTTAATCAATAGGCCAAGAAACCAATGTGGGGGGCCAGCATTGTGACACAGCAGGTTAAGCCACCATCTGCAACTCTGGCATTCTATCTGGTCACCAGTTGAGTACTGGCTACTCCATTTACAATCAGGTTCCCTGCTAATGGCCTGGCAAAGCAGAGGAAGATGGCCCAAGTACTTGGGCCCCTATACTCACAAGGGAGATCTAGAAGAAACTCCTGGCCCAGGTCTTGGCCTGGTCCAGCCTCAGTGATTGTGGCCATTTGGGGAATAAACCAGCAAATGGAAGATCTCTCTCTTGCTCTCTCTTGCTCTCTGTCTTTCAAAAAATAAAAATAAATCTTTTTTAAAAATGTGCAAACGCTACCAACTTCCAAGTATGGCCATTCAAACAAGATTTTTTTCTTTTCTAATACAAACATGTAAACACGGAAATTTCCCTCTAAGCAATGCTTTATTTGCATCTTAATAACTTTTATATGCTTTATTTTCATTAGCATTCCATTTGAAATATTACCTAACTTCCCTTGTGATCTCATTTTTGACTCCTGTATTACTTAGAAGTGACTGCATCCTAATGAAATATCTTGGAGATGGGGGAATGACCAATGAGTGGCTTCATGACCCTGTGTGAGCTGCACTCAGCCAGGACCCCACTTATCAGCGGGACCTCATACAACACCATTCTGAGAGGCTCCATAATGCTTCTGGCCCCCAGAAATCAATGTCAGCTTGGACCCTATGTCCAATAGTCTTCAATATCTTGACGTATCCCCAGAATAGGATTTTCCAGCACACAGCTACTAACTAAATAACTATGATCCCTTTGAAAAAGAACTTGAAAGTTCATTCATGCATATCCTTGGCTCTGGTGTTTCTTCATTCTTCCTGATGGGGATCATTTTATCATTCATTCAATGTAATGTCTGAGAAGTGATTCAGTCTGAAACTTGGGAAAAAATAGTAACATCATCTACACTGATTTCTTTTGATGATAGCATCCTTCATTTTATTGCATCTCACTTTATTGTGCTCCACAGGTACTGTTTTTCTCACGAATTGAAGCTTTCTGACAACCCCGCATTGAGCAAGGCTATTTATGCAATTTTTCTAATGGCATGGGTTCCTTCCAAGTCTCTGTGTCACATTTTAGTAATTCTTGCAATATTTCATATTTTTTCATTATAATTACATGGATATGGTGATCTTTGATCAGTGATCTTTAATGTACCTACTGCAATTATTTGGGGGCATTAAAAATTTTGCCCATATCACAGCAAGCTAAACTGAAAAATATATTTTGGGGCAGTATGTGGCATAGCAGGTAAAGCCACTGCCTGTGATACTGGCATCCCATATTGGCACAGCTACTCCACTTCCAAAGCAGCAGAAGAAGGACCAAGGACTTAAGTCTCTGCCACACACGTGGGAGAATTAGATGAAGCCCTGGCTGTTGCAGCCACTTAGAGAATGAACTAGCAGATAGATGATTTCTCTCTCTCTCTCTCTCTTTCTCTCTCTTACTCTCTCCTCATTTCTCCCTCACTCTCTGTAACTCTTTCAACAACAACAACAAAAAAATGACTCTTTTAAAAAAAGAAAAATCTATTCTGATTTCTCCCCCAACTTTAGTTTCCAAATCTCTCTTCTCTCCTTGGGCTTGCTTGCCTATGCCTTGAAACACAACAATATTAAATTAGGTCAGTGAATAACTCTACACTGGCCTCCAAGTGTCCAAGTGAAAGAAAAGTCACACATCTCTCACTCTAAATCTAAAGCCAGGAATGATTAAGCCTAATGAGAAAGTTATGTCAAAAGCTAAGATAGATTGAAAGTTAGATCTCTTTGCACCAAACAGTCAGGTGCTGAATGCAAAGTAAAAGCTCTTGAAAGAAATTAAATGTGCTACTTTAGTGAACACAAGTAAGAAAGTAAAACGGGCTTATTGCTGATACCGGAAAAGTTTCAATGATCTGAATTGAAGACCAAACCTGCCAAAACATTCCCTGAGTCCAAATTCTAATCCACAGCAAAGCCCTATTCTCTTCGATTCTGTAAGGGCCATGAGAGGTGAGGGTGCTGCAGGAGGAAAGCTGAAAGCTAGCCAAGGCTGATTCACGCAGTTCAAGAGAACAAACCATCTCCATACCAGGAAAACGCCACGTGGAGCAGCAAGTGCTGATGTAGAAACGGCAGCACGTTACTCAGAAAGTGTAGCCAAGATAGTGACGACGATGGCTCCACTCAACAAAATTTTTCCAATGTAGATGAAAACAACCTTCTATTGGAAGAAGAAGATGCCATCTCCGACTTCCATGGCTAGAGAGGAGAAGTTAACGCCTGGCTTCAAAGGAAAGTCAACACTCTAGTTAGACGTTCATGCAGCTGGTGCTTTAAGTGGAAGCCAGTGCTAATTTACCATTCTAGAAACCCAAAAACCCTTACAAATTTACTGATTTTTCTCTGCCTGCACTCTATAAATGGAGCCACCAAGCCTGGATGACAGCACATCTGTTTGCAGCATGGTTTACTAAACACTGTAAGCCCACTGTTGAGACCTACTGCTCAGAAAAAAAGGAAAATATTACTGCTCATTAACAATGCCCTTGGTCACTGAAGAGCTCTGATGGAAGTGTACAATGAGATTAATGTTGTTTTCATGTCTGCTAATACATCCATCCTACAACCCATGGATTAAGGAGTAATTTGGGGGGCTGGTGTTGTGGTGCAGTGGATTAAGCCACCACCTGCAATGCCAACATCCCATGCCAGAGTCCCTGTTCAAGTCCTGGCTGCTCCACTTCCCATCCAGCTTCCTGCTAACACAAAATCAGCAGAAGATGGCCCAAGTACTTGGGCTCCCGTCATCCATGTGGTAGACCAGAGTGGAGTTCCTGGCTCCTGGCTTCAGTCTGACAGAGCACCAGCCATTGCAGCCCTTTGAGGAGTGAACCCCAAATGACTAGCTCTCTCTCTGCCTTTCAAATAAAATAAATAAATTTTTAAAAATGAAAAAGGAGTAATTTTGACTTTTAAGTCTTATTACTTATGTAGTGTTTTTTAGACATAATGTATCCTACATTGAATAGACTATAGTTGGTGTAAATATAATTCCTACATGCACTAAGAAACCAAAAAGTATTTGTGCAAATTCATTAACTTTGTCCTGGGGGTCTGTGTTTGAACCTACAATCCCTCTGATGTATGCCTGCATCTAAATAAAGCAATACTCTTGTCCACGGCCAACTATCTTGACCTTAGTAACATTGTGTGCCATTAAACTATTCCATATCTCCCTGAATTCAAGCCCACTTGGCTATCATCCCAACCCTGCTGCTTATTACTGTGTGATCATATCCATTTTGTTTCCCAGGGGTAAGCAGCACCTGCTGGCCTCTATCAGGAAGCAGTTCTGTAATAGCATCTCCTACCATCAGTTCTGGCTTACAAAGTTTCTCAAGACCTCAGCTCTGGAGCTCAGATGGGCCCTCAGAGTTGTCCCAGACTAAAGCATGTTGGCCAGGTCTTTGTACTGCTGTCTTGACTAGTCATTGAAAGCAGCCTGTACATACACACCGCCAGGTACAGGTGTAACTTAGAAACCGGTTGTTACCTTCTTAATTGAGGCTCCTCTTGACAGCCCCAAAATTCAAAAGCCTCCTGCTGTGTCTCCCTGTTGCTTCTCTCAAAACCTCCCCACCCTAATTGCTTAACAACAGTTGCTAGGCATCCAACTCCAGTTATTATATCACCAGTTACATTGTTTTGACCAGCTTTACCACCAACCTGGCCTAAATCCATCTCAACTAGATCAAGACTGAATAGCTGAGCTGCACATGTCCAGAAAAGAGGATTATGACCTATAGATGACACCCAGAACCAAAGGCACTCTGCCCCCCACCCCACCCCATGCCAAAACTTGGAGACCGAACAGAAACAGAAGAATCAGACAGCTTTAGGAAGATGACAACATATACTGCTGATTGGATTCTTCATCATACCAATCCATACGTGGCCCTGCCATGGGCCCCACCCACCAGAAAATGCTCTGTGATATGATTTCCTGACCTCATGAAACTTCCCCCAGACCTCTGAGCAGAGAGGCAGGTTTGAGTTTTACCTGTCTCCCGTGTTGGTCGGCCCTGCAGATAAAGCTCTTCTTTTCCCAAAAGGTCAGTGTCACAGCTGGGTCTTTCGCACACTGAGCATTGAGCCTGCCTGGTTCAGTCACAATTCCCACTCCAGCAGCTGGGGACATGCTGGCCTCAGCACAGAAGAGGGGATCTCTCATGTACCCCAGCACATCCCATAGTAACTTACATTTGGGGAATGACTAATAAAAGACATAGTGTTTTCCTTGGTGGGGGGTGGGGCTTGGGCAGAAGGATAAAGGACTGCTTGTTTTAAAAAAATTTGAATCACACTCCAGCTCAAACCAACTGAAGTCCTTTCCACGAAGTTAATAAAGTCAGACACATCTTTTCAAAGTAGTCATTGAATGGTTCCCAAAGCAGGAAGCCATCTAGTGTGAGGTATAACAAGAAATACATATTTGGGGTGAGGCATTTGGCCTAGCAGTTAAGAGGAGACTTGGGACACTCACATCAGAGTACCCGGGTTCCAGTCCTGGCTCTCCTGATTACTACTCCCTGCTAACGCGCACCTGAGAGCCAGCAGGCTCAGGTGAGACCCGCAGTTGAGTTCCTGGATCCTGGCTTTGACCTGGCTCAGATCTGGCTGCTGCCAGCATTTGGAGAGTAAACCAGCAGAAGGAAAGAATTACCTTTCAGTCAAAATCAATAAGTAAGCTAAAAAAGGAAACATGTCTTTGGTCTTTATCCCCTTAGCTCTGAAATCTTTGGAAGCTAGGAAGTCTTCAGTGTCTTATATGTTACTGAGACAGTGGCCGGCTGGGGGCTCCCGGAGAGTCCCTGGGTGGGGCTGATTGCCAAGGGAACCAACAAGTGATTGGAGGTTTGGAACTTTCAGCCCCACCCCCAACAGCGGCCAAGGATGGACTTCATCAGACGCACGTGATGAAGCCCCCACAGAAACCCCAAGGACCGGGTTTGGAAAGCTCCTGGGTTGCCCTCAGGGAGCCGCAAGCCCTAAGGGGCCAGAAGTTTCTCCCACCTCCCCCTGTGTGTCACTTCCTTTAGCTGTTTACGCGTATCTCTTACAATATCCTTTGTGATAAATTGGCAGTAAGAGTCAAGCGGCTCCCTGAGTTCTGCCAGTCACTCTAGCAAATGAACGCATGTAAGAGGGGTACGCAGGGACCCCCAAAGGATGGACCATTGTCAGAAGCTCCAGAGGCACGGGCTTGGAATTGGCATCTGAAGTAAAAAGCAGCTTTGCAGGACTGAGCCCTTAACCTGTGGGGTTTGAATTTAACTCCTGGTAGATGGTGTGAGAATTGAATTAAATTGTAGGCCCCTCAGCTGGTGTCAGAGCATTGCTGGGTGTGGGAGAAGAACCCACACATTTGCCGGTGCTTCCAAAAACTATGGGAATAGAATTAAGACATAACTTTGAGTGCAAAGTAGATTTGAAATCCATGCACAGAGAAGTCTTCAGAAAGTTCATGGAAAATATATTATGGGAAGAAAAGTGTGTGGATTGCAGCACTTTTTGCACCAGAATGAATTTATCTTTTAATTCTGTTTTCCATAAACTTTCTGAGATCCCTTCATATGGTCACAGAAGTGTCCCGTGTTGGGTGTGAGAGGGAAAAACTGTGATTTTTCCTATCTCAGAGGATGCATCTGAGAGGGTTTTTAAAAGTTCATGGAAAATGCATATTATAAGAAAATTATGCATGGATTTCAAAATTATTTCATACTGAAATAAATTTATCTTTTCATTCCATTTTTCTACAAGCATTTTGAAGTATCCTCATACTTTAGCTGTATGAAGACCTAGGGGATTTAGATTCCACATTAGTGACCTAGAAGGCCAAAGCCTGCCCGCAGGTGTATTTTAATAGGCACAGAGAGTGTTTTCTAAAAATTGAATGAGTTGGAAGCAGTTAAAATCAGTAAATCTCACAAAAAAAAAAAAATCAGGTTACTGACGTCTCCTGAAAATTGATCTGGGAACACTGGTCCTCCAAGAGTGTATTTTAGGAGGAGACTGCCCTCTCCACACTGTTAAATGCAGTGGCCAGGACCCCAGCTAAACTGGCCAGCCCCTGCTGGCGAGAGCTCTGTTGATTGCCTGAGGCAGAACAGATGTGAGCTGGCAGAGGTTCAGGCTGCAGTGAGCTTGCACCGCTGAGCGACCAAGAGCCTCGAGTATATTTTTTATTTCCTGGTTTGCAAAGCATCACTAATAGAATTTGCAAAGACGTGGATCCACCTAATTCTTTCAAACCTCTAATCTCTATAGGTCAGCCATTTGAACAGACAGAGAAAGCCTGGGACAGCCATGCCAAGGGTTATAGCAGAACTGGTCACATTTTTGGCAAGTCCAGAATATCCATCTGCAAACGTTGTAATAAGCAGAAATGAACTGTTTCATTCAGAAATAACGGTGATACACTCCACAATGCAAGATTCCAGACTAGATATTGTAAAAAATGGTTCCCAGATTACCTCCCACCCTACCATATAATATTAAAAGCTGTTGTGTGAGGATTTTTCCATTTTAAACATGTACCAGTTTATGAAAAGAATAGCCCTGGTCAAGGCCGCCACTGGACCTAAAGCGTTTCTAGTACTCAGATCCCTGAGACTCATACTTTTTGCATAATACGAAGAAGTGACCAGTGCATTTACAGGTGCTATGTGCCCAAACAGACAGCAAGTACCTTCACTAAAGGAAATAGAAATTTTAGCAGCAAACCTACCTAGATGACCAGGGGGACTTATTTGGATGTGAACAGAGACTGAGACGCAACCTCCTTAATGTTGACAGATGAAAAATGGTGGTAACTGTTATTTCTAAAATAAATTATGTAGGGTTTTTCTCCCAATAGCCAAGACAAAGATGAAGTCCAAACCCTTTGACCATGGGCTGAACCACAAATCTCTTGGAATTAACAGCACTCAGAAAACAATCAGGACCTTTCTAGATAAACCCCAAATGGTCAACAAGAGGGTCTAAATCACAGCAGTCACACAGTGTTTCCTAACAGCCTTTCTTCTTTGATAGTAGTGGGTTTGGCTGGAGCAAGCAGAACAAAGGGAACAATAAAATGGTGGCAGCCTGAGAAAACCAAGCGAAGTGCTGAGGTAAGAATCTAAGGTTGCTCCATTGGATACTCTCCAACGATGATAAGATAAACCATCTCACTGGAGTCTTGTGGGAATGAGGTAATCAAAATTATGCTATGGTCTATTATGCACAGAATGATGAACAGATGTTTTCTGTCTCCTCCGAGTAGCCAACAAGTAGGAAAGGGCACACACTGCAGCCCCAAGAGTGAGGTGGTGTTGCTGCAACTTCAGTGTGCATCCGCTTCACCTACTGAATCAAGCCTCTCAGGGCGGGGCTCAAGAATTCACATCTTTTAAAAAATCGAGAGGCAGAGAGACTGTGAGCTCCCCTCTGCTGGTTCACTCCACAAATGTTGACCATGGCCAGGACGGATCTGAGCTAAAGTGGAGATCCAGGAGTTCAACCCCTATCTCCCACCATGGGTTGAAGGAACACTGTTACTTGAGCCATCACTGTTGCCTCCCAAAATCTGCAACCATAGGCAGCTGGAGTCAGGAGCAGAGCAGGTATGAACCCAGGTACACAGCAGGAGACAGGGGCATCCTAACCGGTGTCTTACTGCTAGGCCAAATGCCCACTTGAGAATTAACAAGCCCACAGGTAACTGAAATAGAGACAGCAGACCTCATTTATATAAAATCTGCATATAAGTGAACAAAAGAACTTTCTAGAAATCTGGGTAAGCTGGTGGTGGAAATTACTGTCTCAGAGGCCTTTACCAGTCAAAGAAGGATCCTGCTTTCTTAGAGACCTGTGCACAGTTCTACAAACACAAGGATGGGCATTTGAGGCAAAGAGGCTCTTTTTTAAGAATAAAACCTAAGTCAGTACATCAGCAGGGGTCAAGAAGGAGAAATTAGAATGGAAGAGGTCCAGTGCAAGAGCAATGATGTCATGGCAGTACTCTTTAGCTGTAATGGCAGAGTAGAAGTCTCCAAATTTCTTCATGCTTTGTACTTCTCCAGGCATTCTTTGCTTCATGAGGAAAATGAAATTAGCCTAGAGTGCCTAGGTGCCTCTATCTTGCTTTTCTATTGCTTCACAACATAGAACTATAAACTTTGCGGCTTCAAACAATACAAGTTTATTATCTCACAATCTCTGGGGGCAGAAGTCCCACGTTGGCAAGGCTGGATTCTCTACTCAGTATCACTAGGCTGAAATCAAGTTATCAGCCTAGGCTAAAACTCTGATCTCACATTCAAGGTCTTCTTTTTTATGGATGGAACTAGGTCTCCAAAACTCCTATTTTGAAGCTCTAACCTACAACAA
Organism: Lepus europaeus; assembly: GCF_033115175.1. NCBI lineage: Eukaryota > Metazoa > Chordata > Mammalia > Lagomorpha > Leporidae > Lepus > Lepus europaeus. The sequence continues at coordinate 12,205,580 of NC_084842.1, forward strand.
GTCTGTATTTGGAGACAGAACCTTAAAGAAGATTATTATTAAGGGGGACAACATTGTGGCACAGCAGGTGAAGCCACCACCTGCAATGCTGGAATCCCACATGAGCACTGGTTGGAGTCTCGGCTGCTCCACTTCTGATCTGGCTCCTGGCTAATGCACCTAAGAAAGTAATGGAAGATGGGACAAGTACTTGGACCCAAAGGGACTTCCTGGCTTCTGGCTTCAGCCTGGTCCAGCCTTGAAATTTGCACCATTTAGGGAATGAACCAATGGGTGGAAGGTCTCTTTCTCTCTCTGTCTCCCATATTAGAGTTAGAATTCTGCCTATCATAATCCTTCACAAAAATCAGTTAAATTGATTTATAATTTTATGATGTAAAGACAGTACTTTAGTCATTATTTTCCTACCATTTATAATGTCACATTCCCAGAAAATATGGATATATGACATTGTTCATTCATAAAGTCTCTAATCTTAGATTTTCCCCCTAAAAATGTCTTTCAAATTACATAATTTTAAAATAACTAGAAGAATCAAGTGCAAAGTTTACCAACACAGAGAAATGATAAATGAGGAGACAGAAGTGCTAATTGTTTCTGATTTGTTCGACATGCATCATATACTTGTAATTAATTAAAAAACCATAGCCCACAAATATATGCAAATATTATGTCAATTAAATATTCTAAAATTTGAAAATAAAAGAGATCACTAAAGAGATTGCATAGGGTGGTGATTAAAGTTTCTCCTTTTGCTGATTAAAGTTTCTCCTTTTTTCAAAAGTTCAAAAATAAGCAAAAAAAAAATGCATTTGGACTAATAACTTTCATCTGCAAAAGAATAAAACCAAAGATGTTTAAAATAATTTTGTCCACTTGTTTTTTAAATATTTCTTTAGCTGAATAATCCTTTAATCCAGTGAAATCTTATGCGGAACCTCAAATGACTATCAGGCCACTCTGGGATCCCTCTGGCGCACAGCAATAAAGAAACACATCTGGCCGGCGCCATGGCTTAACAGGCTAATCCTCCGCCTTGCGGCGCTGGCACACCGGGTTCTAGTCCTGGTCGGGGCGCCAGATTCTATCCGGTTGCCCCTCTTCCAGGCCAGCTCTCTGCTATGGCCCGGGAAGGCAGTGGAGGATGGCCCAAGTGCTTGGGCCCTGCACCCTCATGGGAGACCAGGAGAAGCACCTGGCTCCTGGCTTCGGATCAGCAAGATGCACCGGCCGCAGCGGCCATTGGAGGGTGAACCAACGGCAAAAAGGAAGACCTTTCTCTCTGTCTTTCTCTCTCTCACTATCCACTCTGCCTGTCAAAAAGAAAAAAAAAAAAAAAAAGAAACACATCTGTATGGTGCATGGTCTGAAAATCGCTGCTTTCATTCTACTCCCTGCTTAACTGTCAAATGTAGAGACCGGATGGAACTTGGCCAGCCTATAAATTAAAATCAGTCAAATCCAGAACATTCTCTGCTGTCAGTGTGTATGGCAGACTCGGGTTCTCTCCTGTGTCCTCCTCCCACTAAGCATTGGGTACTCACCTTGCAGTTGTGAGAGAAGTGGATTAAGTTCACTTCCAAAGGAGGGATTGGATGTTCTAAGCTAGTCATGATGGTCCCTTTATCCTTGCCACAACTAATTGGCTAAGGGAAACTAGATCTAAACCACAGGTAAATAGCATCATCAGGCCATGTTGTCGACTCAGAAAGGAATGCATCACCCAGTTAAGCTCATCTAATTTGGGGGAAGCTTTATTGCAACGAAAGATTCTCACTCCCCTGAGAGACTCAATAAAAACCAGTCCTTACAGAGGTTGATGCTAAATTCTGGAACATCTCGGTATCTGACTGGCTTATAGAAATCAGCCCCTGGACTGACTGTTTTCCAGGAGAAAGGTAAATCATCAGTGAGGAAAGATGCCTGAAGCAGCAGCTGCCGGGCCAGGGGAGAAGCTGGGCGCAGAGACTCAATCTAGTCTCCCACCTCGGTGGCTGGGACTCAGTCACTTGAGCCATCACGGTTGCCTGCCATAGTCTGCATTAGCAGGAAGCTAGAGAGAAAAAGCAAAGCCGAGGATGAACCCGGGTACCCCAATAAGAGATGCCTTACCATCAATGAAGGAGGTACCTTTCTCTGAAGGGAGGAGAGAACTTCCACTTTGACTATGACCTTGTCTAAATATGATCGGAGTTTGTGAACTCAAGAGGCTTCCATAGCCTTGGCAGCTCATGACAAGAGCCTCGGGTGATTACTGACATCATAAATAAGAGTGCCAATTGTTAAATCAACAACAGGAGTCACTGTGCACTTACTCCCCATGTAGGATCTCTGTCCTTAATGTGTTGTACTATGTGAATTAATGCTATAACTAGTACTCAAACAGTACTTTACACTTTGTGTTTCTGTGTGGTGCAAACTGTTGAAATCTTTACTTAGTATATACTAAATTGATCTTCTGTATATAAAGATAATTGAAAATGAATCTTGATGTGAATGGGATGGGAGAGGGGGTGAGAAATGGGATGGTTGCGGGTGGGAGGGAGGTTATGGGGGGGGAGCCATTATAATCCAAAAGTTGTACTTTGGAAATTTATATTTATTAAATAAAAGTTAAAAATAAATAAATAAAAAAGAGCAAAAAAATGCCTTAACTGACATCTTAATTGTTAGGCTAAATGGTTGCACCTTCCCTTCTCACTGCAAGTCTTCATACACCATGTAGAGCATTGAAAATAAAATCTCACACATCAAAACTTTTCAGAATCATCTGAAAGTTAAGAAAACAAAAACAGACCCACACCAGAAATAGACCCACAGGAAATTCAGATATTGATCTTGTCAGACAAAATTTAAAATGATTGTGGCTGACATATTCAATTTAATAGGACAAGATGGAAGATTTCACAACTGAAAACCAGCTTAAAATCAAACGGAAATTCTAAAACTGAAAAACACAATTGTTGACATTAATCAACTGAAGATGGAATTAATGACTTTCAAAAGAAAACACACAGAGGCCGGTGCCGTGGCTTAACAGGCTAATCCTCCGCCTTGCGGCGCTGGCACACCAGGTTCTAGTCCCGGTTGGGGCGCCGGATTCTATCCGGTTGCCCCTCTTCCAGGCCAGCTCTCTGCTGTGGCCCGGGAAGGCAGTGGAGGATGGCCCAAGTGCTTGGGCCCTGCACCTGTGTGGGAGACCAGGCGAAGCACCTGGCTCCTGGCTTCGGATCAGCAAGATGCGCCATCTGCAGCGGCCACTGGAGGGTGAACCAACGGCAAAAAGGAAGACCTTTCTCTCTGTCTCTCTCTCTCACTATCCACTCTGCCTGTTAAAAATATAAATAAATAAAAAATTTAAAAAAATAATAATAAACATAGTTTGGATTTTTTTGTTTTTAATTAATTAAGAGGAAGAGAAGAGAGAGAGAAAGCGCTCTCATCATCTGGCTCATGCACTAAAATGCCCACAAATGGGCAGGCTGAAGATTACCAGGAATTCAATCCAGGTCTTCCACATGGAGGGCAGGAACCCAATTGTTTGAGCCATCTCTGCTGCCTCCCAGGGTCTGCATTAACAGAAGCTGGAGTCAGGAGCCAAAGGTGGGTCTCAAATTCAGACTCAAGTGTGGGACATGGGCATCTCAGTTGGCATGTTAACCACTAGTCTAAATGTCTACCCCATAAAGCTAATTTTCAAAGAGAAAACCAAAGTTAAAGGACTTACACTCCAGGTGTCTGAATTAAAAATGACTGATATGATCAAGTGCTAACAAAATTGGAACCCTTCCACACTGCTGCTGGCAGGGTAAGCTGGAACAACCACTGTGGAAGACAGCTTGGTAGGGAGATAACATGAAGAACTAGACTGTTAAATCAGAATATTTGGAGATCCGACTCAGTGTGAACAAATAACGACAAGAATTCAGGTAATTGTTAACCTCAGGCAAGCGAAGGTGAAATTGGGGGTTACCAACACCACTCTCCAGATTCTCTTACTGCGTTTGGAGGTCTTTACACGACAATGTAGGTGGCATCCTGCTTTGGTGTGAATGCCTCCCCTCCAAACTTCAGGGGTTGCCAACGTGTTGCCAAGATGTCAGGTCATTACAAGATGATTAGGACCTAGAGTTTCCTCTCCATCAATGGGATCAGGTGCCCTCACAGAGGGGGTTCCTTATCTCTTGCCCTTCTGCCTTCCACCATATCAGGGAGCAGAAACAAGGCCCTTACCTTCTGCCTAGCCGCCAGAACAATGAAAAATACCTTTCTGTACCTTACACTTCCTCGGTCTCAGGTCTTCTGTCCTAGCAGCACAGACTAGACTAAGACACACTACATACAGGAACAGGAGAGATTTCAATCACAAAACATCTACATCTCCTATTCGGACAGTTATATAGCTTGGGTGATATATTCTTTGAAGCCATGTCCCATAAGGACATACATTTCAGGTTGGTTTATAAAAAGTAACAAACTGTTGAGTACATCCTGCTCAAAAGCATTCCACAGATAAGGACTCTCCCATTAGTCATTACCACCAGTGTGTTTGCCAGGAAGCCTTTCATTAGCATGTTTGCAAAAGAATTTACCTGGATCATTTTTCTATTTTTCTAGACATACCCAATAAAGAGACAAAATAGATTATAGGAGTGCTGCCAACTCTTTCCTTCTCAGTCAGTATTTCTGCAAGCTGAACATATGAGTAACTGAATGCCCAGCAACCCTACTTCCATGTTTCTTTTTATTTTTTTAAGATTTATTTATTCATTTGCAAGTCAGAGAGAAAGAGCAGATCTTCCTTCCATCCACTGATTGACTCCCCAAATGGTGACAGTGATCAAGGCTGGGCCAGGCTAAAGCCAGGAGCCAGGAACCAGGAGCTTCATCAGGGTTTCCCATGTGGTGGAGCCTAAGCACTTGGGCCATCTTTTGCTGTCTTCCCAGGCCAATAGCAGAGAGTGGGACTGAAAATGGAGCAGCCAGCACTCCAACTGGTGCCCATAATGGATGCTGGAATCAGAGGCAGCAGCTTTACCCACAATGCCACAATATCAGCCCTACTATTTCCACATTTCTACCCAATAGAAATGCACCAAAAGACATGGAGCCTGTCTTTATATAGCAACTTTATTTGCAGTAACCAAAACTGGAAACAACCCAAGTTGTCTATCAACAATAAGCAAAGACAAATAAATTGTTGTATATTCATAGATGGAATACTATACATATAGCAATGCAAATTAATGAATTGCTTTTACACTCAACAATATAGATGAATCTTGCAAACAAATCTTCAGTAAAAGAAACCAAGTATCAAAGTGTACGTTCTATATATTCCATCCAAAGGCAAAGTTAATCTATGATGTTAGCATGTACTTGCTTTAGAAAACATAAGTGATTCAGTGGGGTTATGGGAAGAGTTCCATGGATACAGGTAATACTCTACTTGTTGATTTAAAATGTATTTATTTGAGAGGAACAGTGAGAGACAGAGGGCACTCCCATCCACTGGTTCACTCTCCAAATACCCACAGCAGTCAGCACAGTCCAGAGTCAGGAATGTAATCCACATTTCCCATGTGGGTGGCAGGAACCAATTATCTGAGCCATCGCCACTGCCTTCAGGGTCTGCTTTTGCAGGAAGCTGGAATTGGGGGTTGGAGCCAGGACTCAAGCGTAGGCACTCCCATCGGAGATGCAGAATCCCAACTGGAGTCTTAAATGCCCACTCCTCTACTGCTTTATATGAACGTGGACACATGAAGGGATGCCCATTGTAATGATCCACTGAGTAGCATAGTTACAATCTGTGTATCTGCCTGCATGTATGTCTTTGTTCTCCACCAACCCTTAATAACATCTGCAAAATCCCTGTAGCGTTGCCATACAAGGGTAACACAATCTAACCATTCATTACGTTCTCAAAACAGGGGATTACACAAAAGCATGGCTCACCATGGGCCATCATGGAATTCTGCCTACTACAGCGGGTAGGGCTAAGAAAGGTCTCCTAGCAAATGCGTTTTTGAAGAAGCATCTGGAGGATGGACATGAGATTTCGGTGTCAATTTCACTGGGCCACCATGCCTGGATATGTGGCCAAACATTATTGTGGTATGTCTTTGATTTGTTTTTTGGAAGGGCTTAGCCTTGAAATCAGTAGACCTTGAGTAAAACAGATCACCCTACCCAGAATGTGTGGGCCTTGTCCCACCAACTGAAGGCATGGGTAGGAGAAAAGCCTGCTCCTGGCAAGCTGGAGTTGTGCAGGTGACAGCCTTGGGCTTGAACTGCAGCGTCAGCTCTTTCTCAGGGCTCCCGTCTGCCAGCCTGGGCTGCAGAGTTCGGACTGGCAACCTCCTCAGGCACATGAGCCAACTCTGCAAAGCAAATTCTGTACATATACCTCCTACTGGTTCTGTGGAACTAGATGTCCAATCTCTTCCTAAGTAGGAATTTTTAATATACACAAGTTCTGTATTCTTTGTTTTTCGGTCAGCTGGAAATTCTAACACATCCTTCCACTGTAGGTCCTTCCACTCCCCAGTACTAACCACTGGAATAACTCTGAAATGTTAACTGAAACAAAACGCTGTTGTTCTGCCTTTGGCCACAGCCCTACAACCTTGTCTTATGCTGTTTTCTAACTTCCAGAATCTGTTCTCTAAACATAGAGATGCTGGGTACTCCCAGCTACAGCTGCAAGGCTGGCCTTCCAGAATACTGCCTTTCCCCCTGGATTCTTTGTTCTTTTTTTTTTTTTTTTTTAAACAGGCAGAGTTTAGACAGAGAGAGAGAGGCAGAGAGAAAGGTCTTCCTTCCGTTGGTTCACACCCCAAATGGCCATGCTGCGCCAATCCAAAGCCAGGAGCCAGGTGCTTCTCCTGGTCTCCCATGCGGGTGCAGGGCCCAAGGACTTGGGCCATCCTCCACTGCCTTCCCGGGCCATAGCAGAGAGCTGGACTGGAAGAGGAGCATCTGGGACAGAATCCAGCACCCCAACCGGAACTAGAACCCAGGGAGCCAGGGCCGCAGACAGAGAATTAGCCTAGTGAGCCACGGCGCTGGCCTCCCCCTGGGTTCTTATGCTTTCTCTTCAACTTGGGAGTCGTCATCACCTGCCTCAGGACACAGACTCAATGGAAACCACACCCTCAGTGCCTACAACCTTTGATCCTGACACAACCTAAGTAAGGGCCGGGAACCTCATTTCCTGATGCAGAACCTAAGACTCAGGTAGTGTATACCAGTTGTCCAGGATCACTGCTGGTCTTGACCGACAATTTAAGTCTGGTCCCTGAGTCTCTGACCGGCTTCTCACCTCACCCCAGGTGTACATTAGCTATGTCTGGGAAAAGCAGCTTGGCCAGTTAAGGAACAAACCGTAATCACTGTGGTGGTTTTGCACCTAGTTGTCTAAATTCATCTTTATTGGTACTATCCCAGATCAAGTGCCCTAAAGGAGTATGGAATAAAAAACCAACAAGCTTGTGTGAGTGAGGCTCGTGTCAAAGAGTAAATGCCCAAATTTAAATAAAAGTTAATTTTTTATATATATTTCTATCCTCTCATCTCTACCCAGAGGTGGTCTTGGCTTCTTTAACAATTTCCTTTTAGTTAACTATATTAGAAACTGCTGGTGAGTTGGTTTGTGTTTCTGTGAGCTGAGCCTGCCCTCCACTGGCGAAAGCAGAAACTGCAGTGACACCCACTATGTACTATGTAGCGCAATTAGATGAGATGGCCTCCACAGGACAGGATCACTTTGTCTCTGATAATTACAACTTGAACCTCCAAGACAAGAAGCCGTCTCTGGAAAACAGCTACTTTAATCCTAAACTATATAAACCTTTGACATTCTTAGTCAAGAAGAAAATACAAACCAGTTGGGATAGGTGGTGAAGAGCAGAGGTGTAGGCTGGACAGGGTCAGGATTCAGCCTTAGCTTCCTTTTCTGCCCTTAGTTCCTCACTTCTGATGTATCCAGGCACCTGCTTGTCCAAACCTCCAGCAGTCGTCACTACTACTGGACCTGCCCTAACCTTTTTCCCCCTCAACCCCTACCTTTCCCATTCCTTTCGAGCACACAGAACTCAAATCTCCCAGCCACAGTCCTTCCCCAAAAAACTTGCTCCTTCCCATTTTTTTGTTCTCAGCAAATGGCACCACCATCTGGTCAGCCTCAGAGCCCACAGCATTCACATCCAATGGTCATGAGTCCTGCCCAGGCTGCCAACTGACTATTCCAGTCTCTCTATTCCTCTCTGATGCCATGATCATCACCCCCTAATTGGGTTTTCTTTTCTTTCTTTCTTTCTTTTTTTTTTTTTTGACAGATAGAGTTAGACAGTGAGAGAGACAGAGAGAAAGGTCTTCCCTCTGTTGGTTCACCCCTCAAGTGGCCGCTACGGCCAGCGCTGCGCCGATCTGAAGTCAGGAGCCAGGTGCTTCCTCCTGGTCTCCTATGCAGGTGCAGGCGCCCAAGCACCTGGGCCATCCTCCACTGCACTCCTGGGCCACAGCAGAGAGCTGGACTGGAAGAGGAGCAACCGAGACTAGAACCTGCGCCCATATGGGATGCCAGCTCTGTAGGCGGAGGATTAGCCAAGTGAGCCACGGCGCCAGCCCCCTCTAACTGGGTTTTCTGTCTGCATTCTTGTGCTGCCTGCAGCCCTTCAATCCATCCTCTGAATGCTACCCAGTAACCTTCGTACACATTTGTGCTCCCAGCATATTGGCTGGATGAACTATACTAGACAATGCCGCCAGGCACCATTTGAGATGGGAAATAGAATATTCTTTGCAATAAATAGAAGATAGGCCAAGATCTAAATGAAAATGGAGATGATAGGTGTAGGTAGGTATGGTGTGTGTATGAGCAAAACATATAGACACACAGACACGCATGGCTATATGAGAGCAGCAAAGGCCTTCATCAACACAGTACAAATACAGAGGCTGTAGGGAGAAGATTAAATCTGACTGCAAATTTTAATAAAGGAAAATAAGGTAATAAAGGTGTTTGAGGGCTTTCTTTGTCAATGAGCAGGGAGTGTACCCTTTCTTTTGGTATATTTTAAGTATAAATATGTGGAAGTAAAAAAAAATTCAGAATTGTAAGACAGACATCAGTCAAAATCGACTACACATATGACTCACGCCATAATCAGGCACCACAGGGCTGCTTCCTCAGACCTCTGCCCAAGAGGGTTCTTATCCTACATTGAATTGTCTGCACGGTGGAGACCTGCCTGCCCCAATTGAGAAAGCATCAGCAGAGAAGCTTGCCCACCAGTCAGGTCCCGAAGCAGCTTCCTCTCACCCACCAGTGAATCTACCTGACTTCCTCTCAGATCCAAGTTGTGAAAAGCAATGAGACTGTAACTCTTCTTTACCTGGGCCACTTAGAGCTAAGATTCCTCTATTTTCTCTTTGCATTTGTCTTTAATGTATTTGAGAGACAAGAGCAAGAATGAGAGAGAGACAAAAAAAGAGAGATCCCATCTACTAACTAGTGAACGCCCCAAATGCCTACAAGGGCCTCCCAGCTGGGACTGAAGCTAAAAACTGAGAACTCAATGCAGGTCTCCTCTCTGTGGTAGGAACGCAATCACTTGAGCCAGCACCTGCTGCTGCCCAGGGTAGAATTAGCAGGAAGTTGGAGTCAGGAAAGGAGAGCTGGTGATTGAGCCCAGGTGCTCCAGTATTGAATGGCCCTGTTGCAACGAGCAGCCTAACCACTAAGCCAAATGCCTTTCCCCTTCTACTTTCTAACGGTAACATTACAGGATAAGATCTTCTTGGGTTTTCTAAAGATTTATTTATTTACGTATTTATTTGAAAGGCAGAGTTACAGGGAGAGAGACAGAGAGCTGTCTTCCATCTGCTGATTCACTACCCCAAATGGTTACAATGGCCGGAACTGGGCCAATCCAAAGCCAGGAACCTGGAGCTTCTTCTGGGACTCCCACATGGGTGCAGGGGCTCAAGCACTTGGGCCATAGTCTATTGCTTTCCTAGGTTCATTGGTTCATTCCCCATATAGCCACAATGGCCAAGACTGGGTCAGGCCAAAGCCAAGAGCCTGGAACTCCACCCAGATCTCTCACACGGGTGGCAGGGTCCCAAGGACTTGGGCCATCTTCCACTGCTTTCCCAGGTGCATTAGCAGAGAGCTGGATGGGAAGTGGAGCAGCCAGGGCTCCAATCGGTGCTCATCTCAGATGAGTGCTTAACCCGCTGTCCCACAAGGCCTGCTCTAATCCAAAAATCTTGATCCCCTCCCAAATTCTTATTCTGCTTAGTCTTGGACAAGGAGTCTCAAATTAGACGCCTGGGCAGACTCAGGCCCCTGCTTCAGGAGCCACTGCCTGAAATATCACAGAATGGGTTCCTTCATCACTCCCCCAAGTGGAATCAGCCACACGTAAGTCTCTCCATTACACCACTCGTCCGAGGAGTAGATGAGAAGAACAAGACACCAAGCATTACCATCCCCAGGCACAAAGTTTAGAAAACACGAATAAATGCCCAGGCCCCTCCCCTCCACCAAAGTACTCCAAATTATCTTCTCAAAACCCAGATCGTAAAACAATCCAGAATCACATCAGGAGAAACACGCCATCAAAACTCTAATTGCGGGGTGAGCGTTACATCATAGTGATCTATGCCACGGCTTGGGATGCCCACATCCTATATCCAGAAGGCCTCAGATCAAGTTCTGCCACCACTTTCTGTTCAGCTCCCTGCCGATGAGATGATGGCTCACCCATGTGCGAGATCCGGATGGAACTCCTGGCTCCTGACTTCAGCCTGGTCCCACCCCAGCTGTTGCAGGCATTTGGGGAGCGAACCAGCACATAGAAGATCCCTCTCTGTCTCTCTTTCAGTGTTACTCAGCTTTTCAAATGGGATAAAAAAAATAAATATTTTTTTTAAAAATTCTAATTGTGACGTTATGCATTCCCTTTGCTGGGAAAGGGAGGTGTGATTTGGGCAGCTCCCGTGTGCCTCCTATCAAAACTGCCACACTTGGCCAGTGCCGCAGCTCAATAGGCTAATCCTCCGCCTGCAGAGCCGGCACCCCGGGTTCTAGTCCCGGTTGGGGCGCCGGATTCTGTCCCTGTTGCCCCTCTTCCAGTCCAGCTCTCTGCTGTGGCCCGGGAAGGCAGTGGAAGATAGCCCAAGTCCTTGGGCCCTGCACCCACATGGGAGACCAGGAAAAGCACCTGACTCCTGGTTTCAGATCGGCGCAGCGCGCCAGCTGCAGCAACCATTGGGGGGTGAACCAATGGAAAAGGAAGACCTTTCTCTCTGTCTCTCTCTCTCACTGTCCCCTCTGCCTGCAAAAAAAAAAAAAGAAGAAGAAGAAGAAGAAGAAGAAAAACTGCCACACCTGCACACCCCCGTGAGCCAGAGCCAGAAGAGCAGGGTCTGGATTCTGTAGGACCCCAGAGAGTGGGCTCTCTTTCCTCAGTTACAAAAGGAGAAGATGGACTTGACCTGTGTTCAACATCTCTTCCAGCTCCACTCACCTTGTTAAGTGTAACTGGACCAAGATATTACACTCGTGAAAAGAATGTAAGTCATTAGGTGAATTAATATATGATAAGAATTATTAACTGTCCCATCACAAACGGTTCATAGGACTTTAGTCGGGATCCTAAGACTGGAAAATGTTGGGTTTGAAGTAGGACGCACTGGTGCATGAGTCGTCTCCCTATGTGGCACCCATCACTTGTGTGTTGAGATCCACTGGCAGCCTGCACTCCCAGGGCTTCGTATGAGTCATCCAAAGAGGCAGGAGGCGCCCAGAGGAAGGTGCACTGGACCTGGCTCATATTCATCCTCATTCCAAGTGTCCCAAGGGACAGCCTCAGTCCCGCAGAAAGGAGCTGAGCTGAACGCTGTCCCCCCAGCAGGACCCAGGAAACACATTACGTTCCTGAGTTTGTGATCAACAAATGCTTTTGTGACTGTGTTGCTGCATCTTGTTTCCCAAGTGCTGTTTGATCTGCCTGTGGGTCCCATCACCACCCTCAACAACTCAGCCCACAGTGGAGGCCATAAATGAACACATAAGTATCTACAGGGTTTCAGCTCACATTCTGCTCCCTTGGCCTTGCAAACAGCCCCGGCTGGGTGAGGATCCCCTCCCTCAATAAGCACCAGGTGGCACTGCATTGCACACTGCTGGTCTCCAACACACACAGCAGGACCTCAGAGGGGCTGTTAGGGAGAAGAGCTGTTAGGGCCGACTGGTGGGCCTGATGCTATAAAACAGCAGGGTTAATGGCACATTTACCCAACAGCTAAGATCAGGAATTAAACCTTAATGCTCTCTAAAAAGAGCAAGTAGAAACTGGATCATGCTTAAAGAAAAGTTATGTACCCCCACTGAGAAGTAAAAAATAAATCATTTCTTAAATCACATCCACAAAGTTTCACAGGGAAAAAATCCAGTGGTTTTTTAAAAAAAAAAAAAAACTCATGGACTCAAACTACCCATGCTACAAATTAAGAGACGTGGATGCCCACGTGCCAATGTATCCACATACACACATGGTCACAAAATACGTAAATCCCACCAACGACTGCACTACACCAATCAACATTTTAGCTTCTGATAAACGTACAAACCTGTTTTTCAAATGTTTTTGATTCTAGTTCGTGTAACGTTGAGTATGCTGCTTTATTAGCCCTACTAAATACTCAAGTCATAGCTCTCTTTTCTTCAATAAGAAACCAGATCATAGGGCAGGTATTGTGGTGCAATGGGTTAAAGTTCTCATTTGCGAAGTGCCCACAACCCATATCAGAGCACCTGGTCCGAGTTCCAGCTCTTCTACTTCTGATCCAGCTTCCTGGCTAACACATACTGGGAGGCAGCAGATAACGGTTTGTTTGCTTGGGTCCCTGACACCCACGTGGGAGACCTGGATTGAATTCCTGGCTCCTGGCTTTGGCCTGGCCCAGCCCCAGCTGTTGTGGGCATTTGGGGAATGAACCAGCAAATAGAAGATCGATATCTATCTGTCTCCTTCCTCTCCTCTCTCTCTCTCACTCTCTCTCTCCCCACATACACCCCTCCCCTCTTGCAATTCTGTCCTTCAAGTAGATGACAACAATAAATTTTAAAAATGAAAAAATTCAGATTATATTTTCCTATGTAATCAGTACCTCTCCAGTTGAGTGTCCTGGGTTACTTTTTTTTAAAAAATTGCTTATTGGGGCCAGCACTGTGGTATAGTAGGCTAAGCCTCTATCTGTAGTGCCAGCATCCCGTATGGATGCTGGTTCATGTCCTAGCTGCTCCTTTTCCGAACCAGCTCTCTGTTTATGGCCTAGGAAAACAGTGGAAGATGTCCCAAGTGCTTGGGCCCCTGCGCCCATATGGGAGACCAGAAAGAAGCTCCTGGCTCCTGGCTTTATATCAGCCCAGCTCTGGCCATTGCGGCCATTTGGGAGTGAACCAGCAGATGGAGGACCTTTCTCTCTGTGTCTCCCTCTCTCCATCTGAAACTCTACTTCTCAAATAAATAAATAAATAAAAATTGCTTATCTTTCATTTATTTTACTTTAAAGGCAGAGAGACAGAGTCACACAGACATAGAGAGATCTTCTAACCACTGGTTTACTCCCTAAATGCCCAGTCTGGTCTGAGCCAGGTCAGAACCAGGAGACAAACTCAGTGCAAGTCTCCCACTTGAGAATCATCTTCTACATCCCAGGGTGTGCATTAGCAAGCAGATAGAATTGGGAATGGACCCGGGACACAAACTCAGGCACTCCTGTATAGAATGCAGGTGTCCCACATGGCCTCTTAACCACTGTGCCAAATGTTTGCTTACCACAACCAAAAACTTCTACCAGAAGAAATTTAAATTAGCTTTCGACTTCTTTCAGAGTTTTCCTAGGACACTAATGGAAACTCCAAGACAAACCTAAAAACAATCTCCCTCTACACAGGAGATCATGTTTAAGAGACGTGTGTTAGAGGCGGGTCTTCATGCGGGGGCCTGTGGGACAAGGACAGGAAAAATGTGGAACACGACATACCAACAGCTTCTCGAAGCAACACAGCCTCTGTGCTTCAAAAGTCACACAACCAGGATGAGTGTTTAGCCTGGTGGTTGAAATAGCAGTTGGGATATCTGTGTCCCCTATCAGAGTGCGTGGGTTGGATCCCCAGCTCTGACTCCAGGCTCCAACTTCCTGCTAATGCAGACCATGGAAGCAGCAGTGACAGCTCAAGTGACTGGGTTCCTGCCACCCTCATGGGAGGCCTAGACTATGTTCCCTGCTCCCAGGTCTATCCGGCCCCACATACCAGTGTTTGGGGAACAGACTGTCAGATGGGGCCCCCCGTATGTCTTTTAAATATTTTTTTTAGTTTAAAAATGTCACCAGACCACATGCAAATTACAAAAAGAGACACAGGAATAATCCCCTGCCAACTCTTACCAGATAGCATAAGCACCCAAATGCAATGTTTTCCTTAATTCCCCCTCCAGTTGCAAACACATGATAGCCCTACGAGAGGGGGAGGAAACCGTGATCTCTTCTCTACCTGGTGCGTGCTTCCAGCTGGGTTCTCCCCAGTTCTCCCCATGAATGGGAACACAAATATCCACAAAACTGCACCAGCTCCCAGCAGGCAGCTCCCTCAACCCCTGCAGATCACTGCAATACACGCAGGACCCTGCTTCCTCCATTCGTCCACTGCTTAGTAAGCCAACCGTACGCTGGAGGTAGAATTCTTAAGATTTTTTTTTCATGTATTTGAAGGCAGAGTTGCCGAGAGAGGAACACACACACACACACACACATACACACACACACATCTTCCATCCTCTGGTCCACTCCCCCAAATGGCCACAATGGCCAGGACTGGGCCAGATTGAAGCCTGGAGCCACAAGTTTCTTCCGGGTCACTGAAAGTGGAATTTTTAAACCTGCCCAAGAGAACAAAAACAAAACAAAAACTATTACTGTCTGAGAAAACTAGTAACACCACTTCCTTTACAACTTACCAACTAGTTCACATAAAACCCATGTTTTAGATATCACAGAGTGGAACATAAAATAATGAAGTTACTATTTGAATATTGATGGCCTTACAATCACATGTAGTTTGTCTACTATTTTTCTTTCGGCTTGAAAGCATACACTTTATTATTATTATTATTAATCAAGAAGCAAAGCTGCCATCCACTGGTCCGGTCCCCAAATGCCTGCACCAGCCAGGACGAGAGCCAGGAGTACAACCCAGATCTCCCTAGTGGCTGGCAGGGACCCAGCCACTTGACCCATCACCACTCCCTCTCAGGGTGCACAGCAGCATGAATCAGATCAGAACCAGGGCCAGGAGCAAACCCGGGCACTCCAAAGCAGAAGAACAGTGCATCTAAACCAGCGTCCTACCCACTAGGGAGAACTCCCTCAATTTATATCTTTTTACCAGAGGAGTGTCAGAATACATGTGAGTTATATCTGAATGCATGAAAATCAAATTTCAAATAATCAGACCATCTTAGGGCTCTCACAAAGGAAGCACCGTCTAATAAAGCAGTGATCTGTGGTTTGTGATACCGTCATGCCCCAAAGTTGGTAAACTTTCATCTTTATTCTCTAAGACATTTTATTAAAGTGAAGCCTACTTGTGATCACCTAAAAAGAATAATAATGAACTAGGGCTTCTGACTATAAAAGAAAATCTGAGCAGTCCGCTCAGAAAATGCTGATGGATTTTAGGTGATTACAAATACAGGAGGAGCCGGAGCTGAGGCCTCTGCCTGTGACATCGCCATCCCCTATGAGCACCAGTTCGAGTCTGGCTGCTCCACTTCCCATCTAATTCCCTGTTAATGACCTGAGACAGCAATGGAAGATGGCCCAAGTGCTTGGGTCCCTGCACCCACGTCAGGGACCCAGAAAAAGCTCCTGCCTCCTGGCTTCGAATTGGCCCAGCTCCAGGTGTTGTAGTCATTTGGGGAGTGAGCCAGCAGATGGAAGACGTCTCTCTCTGTCTCTCCCTCTCTCTGTCTATATCTTTGCCTCTCAAATAAATAAATAAATCTCTAAAAAAAAGAAGAAATACAGGAAACTCTACTTTTTTCCCCTCAAGATTTAATTACATACTTATTTGAAGGAGTAAGATGAGAAACTAGAGTGAAAAAGAGAGAGAGATCTTGCATCTGCTGGTTTACTTCCTAAGTGACTGCAATAGCCGGGACTGGTACAGGCCAAAACCAGGAGCCAGGAACTCACCCAGGTCTCCCGTGTGAGTGGCAGGGACCCAAGCACTTGGGCCATCTTCTGCTGCCTTCCCATGTACATTAGCAGAGAGCTGGACTGGAAGCAGAGCAGCCAGGACTCGATTTGGTGCTCCAAAGTGGGATGCTGGCCTTGCAGGCATTGGCTTAGCTCACTGCACTGCGATGCAGTCCCCAGGAAACCTTACTTCTTTTTTCTTTTCTTTTCTTTCTTTCTTTTTTTTTTTTTTTTGACAGGCAGAGTTAGTAAGAAAGACAGAGAGAAAGGTCTTCCTTCCATTGGCTCACTCATTGGCACACTGCACTGATCCGAAGCCAGGAGCCAGGTGCTTCTCCTGGTCTCCCATGTGGGTGCAGGGCCCAAGCACTTGGGCCATCCTCCACTGTACTCCCGGGCCACAGCAAAGAGCTGGCCTGGAAGAGGAGCAACCAGGATAGAATCCAGTGCCCCAACCGGGACTAGGACCCCGGGAGCTGGCGCCACAGGCGGAGGATTAGCCTATTGAGCCACGGCGCTGGCCATTCTGTGGCCTTTTAAAAGCAGCTCCTTAAGCAGTTTGTCCAGCGTAGGCCTCGTTAGCAACAGCCATTATTTCAAGCCACTTTTGCTGCCATAAGGAACACAGCTATTGCTTTTCCTGCAGCTGCTGCTGACGCCACAGGGGTAGCTGAAGGTGACTTGAAACCGCGTCCTTACGGGATCCCAGATTCCGGTTCTGTAAGGCGAAGAGCACCTTACCCCTTAAAGCAGATGGCCTGAGCACATCTGGTGAGGGCTTTTCCAGCAAATCAATTCAGAAACCAAAGTGCGAATGCAAGGAAAACAGGTCCCAAAGCCCTTGGGCCGTGAACCTGCTGCTGATCCTGAGTGGGTGCTGAAACCGTGTGTGGCCTGCAGACAGATTCTCTCCTCTCTATCGTCCTCGTGGTTACCACCAGGGGAACATCTGAAGGTTGCGTCGATACGGGCTGTTGAACAACGGGTTTGCAATATGTAGAGGTCGGCGGTGCACAAGATGGGAGAGAAAGTCAGACCAGCTACCTAAGGACCTGGTCACCAGCAGAAAGCCACACAGGACTCCCCAGGACAAGCATTAAAGACAGAGAGCTGCAGAAATCGAGCCCAGAGGGGTTCCCCTGGGTGGCTCAGGACAGCTGAGTTCTCTAAGGGTGGCCTAGGCAGAGGGGACTGATTCACGGTTAAGTTCAAGTGTAGCTTTGGTGGGCCCCACTTAACACGACCCCGGGCAGAAAAGCCTTGGACTAGTCACGGGAGGCAGGTGGTCAGCGCTTCCCTGCCTCTGCACCAGGGGCTCACTGGAGTGAGCCACACTCGGAACCCAGGCTGTGGCCACACTGGGAGGAGCTCAATGCCCTCCCTCAAAACAGTCACTTCAGAAACCCCAGCAGGGCTGCAGAGTGGGTCCCTGGAGTTCTCCTGAGCTCCCCTGTTCTCCTGCTTTTGGCTCCCACGTAGAGAGGTGGACCCCCTCTCCCCTGGGATACACAATTTTTCTATTTCAGGGACATTTCTAAAGAAAATGAGCAAAATTTCCACCCAGATCCATTTCACAAATCCAGTTCCAAGCCTGGGGCCGGCATTTCCATCTCTAGCTTGGAACTCAAAGTCCCTCTCTCGTGCTTCTGGACAGCCAGTGTCTCCCACACTGCTGCGTGGGTGCCTCAGAGTACCCCGAAACTCAGCCTAGACCCACTGAGCCCCTTCTCAACCCCACCCCACAACACCACCCACGCTCGCTGTCTTGGATAAAACACCGCCACCTGGAGCAGGCGGTTAGCCTAAGGGTTACAACGCCCTCATCCCACGAGTACCCGGGTTCAACATCTGGCTCTGGCTTCTGCTTCCAGCTTCCTGCTAATGCAGGCCCTGGAACATAGCAGCGATGGCTCAAGTAATTGGGTTCCTGCCACCCACATGGGAGATCTGAACTCAGTTCTGTTAGACGTGAACCAATGGTGGAAATTCATGAGCACTCAGCTTAACCTAAGGACAGCCGTGATTCCAGGAGCTAGTCCCCAGCTGCAAAGGGGGCTAAATAAAAAAAGAAAGAAAAGTAAGGGGCCGGCACCATGGCTCACTAGGTTAATCCTCTGCCTACAGTGCCAGGATCCCATATGGGTGCTGGGTTCTAGTTCTGGTTACTCCTCTTCCAGTCCAGCTCTCTGCTGTGGCCCGGGAGTGCAGTGGAGAGTGGCCCAAGTGCTTGGGCCCTGCACCTGCATGGGAGACCAGGAGGAAGCACCTGGCTCCTGGCTTTGAATCAGTGTAGCACGCTGGCCGTAATGGCCATTTGGGGAAGGAAGACCTTTCTCTCTCTCTCTCTCTCTCTCTCTCTCTCTCTCTCACTGTCTGTAACTCTACCTGTCAAATAAAAATAAATGAGAAAAGTAAAGAAAAAGAAAGAAAAGTTGATGAGCTCGCTTAGCAGTGATGGTTGGAACAGGTTTTTGCCTTTGCACAAGGAAGGATGCAGATGTGAGACACAGAGGAGCAAGCAAGGTGGCAACACTTAGTGTGGCAGGGCATCCGTCAGAGCAGATGGGCGCCTCTCTGGACAGACTGGGAGCAAGTGCCTAGTTTACATTTAGATTGGGATTTATAAGGAAATGGGGTCCCCTTCTTTTTTTTTTTAAATTTTTTTTTGACAGGCAGAGTGGACAGTGAGAGACAGAGACAGAGAGAAAGGTCTTCCTTTGCCGTTGGTTCACCCTCCAATGGCTGCCACGGCTGGCGCGCTACGGCTGGCACACCGCGCTGATCCGATGGCAGGAGCCAGGTGTTTCTCCTGGTCTCCCAGGGGTGCAGGGCCCAAGGACTTGGGCCATCCTCCACTGCCCTCCCGGGCTACAGCAGAGAGCTGGCCTGGAAGAGGGGCAACTGGGACAGAATCCGGCGCCCTGACCGGGACTAGAACCCAGTGTGCCGGTGCCGCAAGGTGGAGGATTAGCCTAGTGAGCCGCGGTGCCGGCCAAGGGAATGGGGTCCCCTTCTTTCCACCCTTTCTCCTTCCCCTTCTCCTTCTTCCTGGACAAAGAATTTGCTGAGTGTGAATTAGGTAGAATTCCTTCCAGGGTTTTACTTCCTAGAGTGATTGGACTGGGCAGCCCCACCTGGCATCCAGCAGAGACGATTCCTTGGGGTATCCTCCTTGGGGGGGAAGCTGTGAAGGTTTTGTTGCCCCATCTTTTTGAGCTGAGTAGCCCACCTGGTGCCAGCAGCAGCTGCCCCCCTTGGAGGAGTCTGGCACCCCCTGCAGAGCTGCTGGGGTATGGGCAGGACTTTGTAGTGTACACTGGGCTGCTTCTAAGGGATGCTCCCAAGGCTGTTTTGTTTTCAGACCCTCACTCACACATAGGCTAATTTCTAACTTCCTAACAGGTTCAGCTACGTAACTACAGTGTAACCACCCCCTCCCCATCCCACCTGCCCAGCAACCCCAGCCCCCCTGGCCTCCTCCTTGCATTGTTGCCTCCTGTTCAGATTGCTCAAACTGGGGGAAGGGAACTTGGTGTGGCAGTTATAAAAGGAGCTAAACTTCTGAGAGCAACACCCTGCTTCCACCTGCTGATCACCCTCTCTAGACCAGGTATCAATAAATCCCTCGCCTTCTGCTTCCTCCACGTTTCTGAGTCCATCCTTTGGTAGGCAGGTGGTCTCAGGAGGGTTCATTTCCAATAGTTCCAGGCTGGCCTAGTCCTGGCCCGCTCCAAGGTATTGCAGGCATCTGGAGAGTGAATCAGTGAATGGGAGTGCTCTCGCTTTCGCTCTCTCTCTCTCCGTCACTCTTGCTCTCAAGTAAATTATAAAACAAAATAAAAAACCACCATGTAACCACTGAGTCAAGTGAGAAGCTGGACACAATCCCAGATTCCTCCCTCCATCCCAGTCCCCAAAGCCTAACTTTCACAGCCTTTAAGTATCTCTAACACCTGTCCCTTTTCTCTATCCCACCACCTCATTACTAAGAAGCCCCTACAGGTTACAAGATGGAAATAATTTCTTTCAGTTGTGAATCTTCTGTTTGCTATGTGGAGGAATAAAACATTAAATGTTTCATATTAAAAGTTACTCTAGGGGCTGGGGCTGGGGCACAACAGGTTAAGCCACTACTTGTGACCCCAGCATCCATATGGGCATTGGTTCGTGTTCCGCCTGTTCTACTTCTGATCCAGCTCCCTACTAATGTGCCAGAAAAAGCAGCAGAGGATGTCCGAAGTATTTGGGTCCCTGACACCCATATGGAAGACCTGGATTGAATTTCTAGCTCCCAGTCTTGGCTCCTCAACTATTGCAAGCATTTGGGGAATGAATCAGTAGGTAGGAGCTTTCTCTACCTTTGTATTTATCCCTCTACCTCTCAAACAAGTGGCTTAAAAATAATTCATAAGTTGCCATAGTCAGAAACTGTACCCTCTTAACTAATTCTTGTATTTAGATAAGTTCACAGACCCAGAAACCCTTGGTTGAGCCAGAACATTGAGGAAAGGTCATATAGAGCAGCCACAGATGCTTTCCATAAATTGTTGCCCAAGGCTTTCCATGGGTGCCCACCTACTTCTAGGACAATAATATGACAGTGTTATAGCTGGAGCAGGATGTGGCTCACCAAACCCATGCAAACATTTAAGCTCTGAAGTCATATGTTAATGATTGATGGATCCAGGGAGTGAGGCTTGATCTGATCATGGTGTCTGAGAGGTAGGTCTGATGTGAGGTCTTTAGCTCATTGGAAATTTGCCCTCAGAAGGTTGCTCTCATCAGAGGGTTGGTTATTTAAACCAACTCTGGCCCAACTTTTCTGTCTCTCCTTCCTGACTCGCCACGTGGTCCTCCACACATGCCCTGCCATGTCAGCACGCTCCAGATGGCACAAAAATGGGTCTGCTTGATCCTGTACTGTCAGCCTCCAGACTAGAAGCCAAAGGAAGTCTTCTCCTTCCAAAGAAGCTCCTCTCGGGTATTTAAAAGCAACAAAAAGCTGACTAACACTGTAAATACAAGACATATACTGATTCTGAAGGAGGCCTATTCTCCAGGAATTCAAAGTATCTTCTGTGGTCCATCAGGGCAGAAGTTATGGAGACCCCAGGATAGATGGTGTCTTGCCCGGGAAGATTTCCCCATGACAACAATGGGAACAGACACACATCGGTCTCTGGTTATCCACACCATCTCAGAGTGCGCACTGGGAACAGTTGTTATTTAACAATGGGTACAGAATCGGACTTGCCCCAAATGATGGAGTTAGAAACGTGCCAGGGGATTCCAATACAATCCCATCAAGGTGGCATGTACCAATGCCATCTCACTAGTCCAAGCGATCATCTCCAGTTCACAATTGATCATACTGACAGGTCTAAGAGTCAAAGGGATCACACAAACAAGACTAGTGTTTCTAATACTAACTGATAGAACCAAAAAGGGAGAGAACGATCCAACATGGGAAGTGGGAGACCCAGCAGACTCATAGAATGGCAGATGTCCTAAACAACACTCTGGCCTCAGAATCAGCCCTTAAGCCATTAGGATCTGGCTCAAGAGCCCATGAGAGTATTTTAGGCATGGAAAGCCAAGACACTCTGAAAAAAGAAAAGAAAAAGAAGACCTAAATGGAAGATCTCTGCGAGTGAGATCCCAGTGGAAAGAACGGGGCCATCAAAGAAGGAGGTACCTTTCTCTGAAGGGAGGAGAGAACTTCCACTTTGACTATGACCCTGTCAGAATAAGATCGAAGTCGGCAAACCCTAAAGGCTTCCATAGCCTCAGCAACTCATGACTAGAGCCTAGGGAGATTACTGACGCCATAAACAAGAGTGTCAAATTGTTAAATCAACAACAGGAGTCACTGTGTACTTACGTCTCATGTGGGATCTGTCCTTAATGGGTTGTCCAATGTGAAGTAATGCTATAACTAGTACTGAAACAGTATTTTTACACCTTGTATTTCTGTGTGGGTGCAAACTGATGAAATCTTTACTTAGTATATACTGAATCGATCTTCTGTATATAAAGATAATTGAAAATTAAAAAAAAATTGGTGTTAAATTGGAAATTGCATAGAAAATTAATCAATTCTTAAAAAAATATCATGTAGGATCTCTGTCCTTAATGTGCTGTACATTGTGATTTAGTGCTATAACCGGTACTCCAACAGTATTTTTCACTTGGTGTTGCTATGTGAGGGCAAACTGTTGAACTCTTTACTTAATATATACTAAACTGATCTTCTGTATATAAAGACATTTGAAAATGAATCTTGATGTGAATGGAAAGGGAGAGGGAGCGGGAAAGGGGAGGGTTGCAAGTGGAAGGGAAGTTATGGGGGGGGGGGGGAGCCATTGTAATCCATAAGCTGTACTTTGGAAATTTATATTCATTAAATAAAAGTTTAAAAAAAAAAAAAAAAACAATGGGTACAGTCCACACTTTCGCTCCCAGGCCTGTGAAGTGAGGGTTGTTTGGGTAAGAAGGTCAGAGTAGAGCTTTTGGAATGGCCTCATCCTAAGATGTAAACCAAACACAGTAGCCCACCCTGGGGTACTTGCAGCAATCATCGCCACCATCAAATACTTTGAGAATTGTAGTGATGATATTTAATTTTTTAAAGATTTATTTATTTGAAAGGCAGACTCATAGAGAGGCAGAAAGACAGAGAGAGAGAGAGAGAGAGAGAGAGAGAGAGAGAGAGAGAGAGAATCTTCTATCTGCTGGTTCACTGCCCAAATGGCCACAATGGCTGAAGCTGGGCCAATCCGAAGCCAGGAGCCAGAAGCTTCTTCCGGGTCTCCCACATGGGTGCAGGGGCCCAAGCACTTGGGCCATCTTCTACTGCTTTCCTAGGCGCATTAGCAGGGAGTTGGATCAGAAGTGGAGCACCCAGGACTCAAACCAGTGCCCAGACAGGATGCTGGCACAGCAGATGGCAGCTTTACCTGCTATGCCACAGCACACATAACACGCAATTTACCATCTCATCCTATCTTAAATGCACAGTTCAGTTATGATGTTCACTGAAACTCTATGCCCATTAAACAACTGCCTTCTCTCTCCTTCCAGCCCTTATAAACAACCATTCTACTTTCTGTTTCTATGGACTTGATGACCTTAGATGCCAGGAATCCTTAACACAACACCATTAAATGTTTGTGTTTTCCCAGTGCAGAAGCCAGATAGGGCACTACGATAACCGCAAATTATCACCAAGAGTAGCAGATAAAGATGCCAATCACTGCTGCAGTTCAAAGATGGAACAAATTAACACGGCCCTGGAAATGCATGTGCGTTTCACAATTTCATTCCTGAAGGTGAAGACACAGAGAGTTGCCTTCAGCTAGCTGCGGTCTTGTCTTAGAGCTGTATGAGAGAACTTCAAAAAGTTCATGAAAAATGGAAAATATGAGAAATAAAATTTAGTAAGAAATTAATAAAATAAAATTTAGTAAGAAAACTAAAGGATCAAATCAGGAAACCTATATCAAAACCTAGGAGGCCACAATCCAAGATTAAGCGAGCCCCTTGGTGGTGGCACCTGGCTGGCAGAGGCATGTAGCAGCACAAGGCACTGCGTAGAAATGTGGAGTGTGTGTCTGTCTTCTTGGTCCCTTCTCTGTCAGCCTCTGGTAACGACCATCATACTCTTAATTTCTATGAGACCAACATTTTTGGATTCCACACAGGAATGAGATCATGTGGTACATGTCTTTCCCTCACTGATTTATTTCACTTAATGTAATGACCTCTCGTTCCATCCATCCTTGCTTATTTCTTTTCTTTTCTTTTTTTTTTTTTTTTGACAGGCAGAGTGGACAGTGAGAGAGACAGAGAGAAAGGTCTTCCTTTTGCCATTGGTTCACCCTCCAATGGCCGCTGCAGCCGGCGCATCGCGCTGATCCGAAGCCAGGAGCCAGGTGCTTCTCCTGGTCTCCCATGCGGGTGCAGGGCCCAAGCACTTGGGCCATCCTCCACTGCCTTCCCGGGCCATAGCAGAGAGCTGGCCTGGAAGAGGGGCAACCGGGACAGAATCCGGCGCCCCGACCGGGACTAGAACCCAGTGTGCCGGCGCCACAAGGCGGAGGATTAGCCTGTTAAGCCACGGCGCCGGCCCATCCTTGCTTATTTCACCTAATGTAATGACCTACAGTTCTTCCCTTCGCTGGTTCACTTCCCAGATGGCTGCAACAGCCAAGGCTGGGCCAGGCCGAAGCCAGGAGCCCGGAGCTTCTTCCAGGTCTCCCACGCGGGTGCAGGGGCCCAAGAATTTGGGCCATCTTCCACTGCTTTCCCAGGCCACAGCAGGGAGCAGACGTGGAGCAGCTGGGACTCGAACTGGCGCCCCTGGCATCCTACTTATTCCAGATGGTTGCACACTTTGCCGGCCCCGGGCATGGGTCTCGGAGGGGAGGTTTGGCTTGGCGTTCCAGGATGAAGACCCCCAGTTCAACAATAGTGGGGGGGGGGGCTGGGTGAGCTCTGGGAGCTGCCCCCCCACGCCGAGGGGGCCTCAGTTGCTCCTCTTGACCGTCCAGATCCAGTCCACGTATCTGCAGACCTTCGTGTACACACCCGGGACGCCTCTCTGCCCACAAGGCCCCACGGAGCCTTGTCACAAACGGTAGGATTTCATCTTTTGTTTTTACTTTGGAAAGCTGGGAAGTATTTTTTTAATTCCATGTATTATTATTTATAGATACAGTGTCATAATTCAACACATGTATTCAATTGTGATTATCAATTCAGATTATATAGCATTTCCATCTTCTAAACATTTTTAAATTTGTGATTAACATTAAGTAATTGTAGATATTTATGGACTACACTGTGATATTTCAGCAAAAGTATACAATGTGTACTGATAAAATCAGCTCAATTAATGTGTCCCTCTCCTTCTCATTACTTTGTGTTTGGAGACTTGGAGTGCAGCTTCTAGTTGTTCATAAAGTGCATAATAGGTTATTTTTTTTTGACAGGCAGAGTGGACAGTGAGAGAGAGACAGAGAGAAAGGTCTTCCTTTTGCCATTGGTTCACCCTCCAATGGCCGCCGCGGCCGGCGCACTGCACGGATCCAAAGGCAGGAGCCAGGTGCTTCTCCTGGTCTCCCATGCAGGTGCAGGGCCCAAGCACTTGGGCCATCCTCCACTGCACTCCCGGGCCACAGCAGAGAGCTGGACTGGAAGAAGGACAACTGGAACAGAATCCGGGGCCCAGACCGGGACTAGAACCCGGGGTGCCGGCGCCGCAAGGCAGAGGATTAGCCTATTGAGCCGCAGCGCCGGCCTGCATAATAGGTTATTGTAAGCGACAGTCACCCACTGTGCTAGGGGACACTGGAACTTGCTCCTCCCATCTGCTATGTCACCCAGCCTCCCTCTATCTCCCACTCTCTCCTACTCTTCCCAACCTTTAGTAACCACTATTCTGCATTCAGATTCTGCGTGTGAAAGCTTCTGCTTGTTAAAGAGAACTCGCAGTGTGTTTCTTTCTGAGTCTGACTTAATTCACTTGCTATCTCAGCCTCCAGTTCCACCCATTTTTGCTGTAAATGCTAGTATTATGGCTCGAGTAGGACTTGTCTGCCCCAAACTCATGCAAATGTTTAAGCTTGGACATCTTACTGCTAATGCTTGGTGGGCTAAGGGTGGAGACTTGAGCTAACTGTGGTGTCGAGGAGGCGGGGCCTATGGGAACTCTTTAGGTCATTGAAGGCATGCCCTGGGAAGGTGGTTCTCACAAGAGGGCTGATCGTTTGAGTTCAAGTTCTGCCTAGCTGTTCTACCTACCTCCTTGCTCGCCATGTGATTATTGCTTGGCACCCACCAAGACCAGCCTCCACAAACACTGGGCTGTAGGATCACCCAATCCTAAACTGTAACCTCCAAACTCTAAGCTGAAATAAGTATTTTTTCCCATAAGAAGTTCCTTTCAGGTATTACAGTTAAAGCAATTAAAATGAACTAATGCAGACAGAATACCAGCCTTTTAAAAAAACTATTTACTTTATTTATTTGAAAGAGTTACAGAGAGAGGTAGAGACAGAGAGAGAGGTCTTCTATCTGCTGGTTCACTCCCCAGATGGCCACAATGGCCAGAGCTGCACTGATCTGAAGCCAGGAGCCAGGAGCTTCTTCTGGGTCTCCCACGTGGGTGCAGGGGCCCAAGCACTTGGGGCATCTTCTACTGCTTTCCCAGGCCATAGCAGAGAGCTGGATGGGAAGTGGAGAAGCTGGGTCTCGAACCAACGCCCGTATGGGATGCTTCAGGCCAGGGCTTTAACCCGCTGTGCCACAGCACCGGCCCCAGAATATCAGCCTTTATGGCTGAGCAGTATTCCAGTGTGTAGCTGTGTCACATTTTCTTCATCTGTTCCCCAGAGGACGGACATTTAGGTTACTTACAATTCTTGGCTATTAATGAATAGTGTTTTAATAAACATGAGAGTGCAGCTGTCTCTCTGAAAGACTGATTTTATTTTCCTAGGATATACATACCCAGTCGAGGGATTGTTAAATCATATGGCAGTTCTATTTTTAGTCTTTGAAGGACTCTCTATACTGTTCTCCATAATGGATGTGCTATTTACATTCCCACCAGCAGAGTGCAAGGGTTCCCTTTGCTCCACATCCTCACCAGCAGTTGTTATCTTTTGTCCTTTTGATAACAGGCTGTCTAACCGTTGTGAGGTGGTATCTCATTTGGATTTCCCTGATGATTAGTGAGAATGAGCTTTTTTATATATACTTGTTGGACGTCCAGATGTCTTCCTTTGAAAAATGGCTGTTTCGATTCATTGCCCAACTGCCCACTTTTAAATTGGATTATTTGAGTTGGTTTTTGTTCTGTTTTGCTATTGAGTTCCTTATCTATTCTGGTTATTCCCCTTTTGTCAGATGCACAGGTCACAAATATTTCTCCCATTCTGCCAGTTGTCTCTTCACTCTGTTGAATGCAGATGCTTTTTAGTTTGATGCAAACCCATTCTTCCATTTTTGCTTCTGTTTCCTTGCTCTGGGGCCTAACTGTATTTCTAACAGTATCATCAAGTCTGCCTCATCTGGGAGTAATACCACTGTCTTCTAAATGTGGCACATTTTCCTTCCGATTATTTATTGTTCGATGACAGTGCTTTTGCTACTGCCATAGACGTAAAAAACAGGTCCACTGAAACAGCTCCCCTCCCAGCCACCATGGAACATTGAGCAAAGGAAAACACCAGTTCCATGAGCATTCTGGGACCCTGGGAGTTCACAGCGATGGGATCTCCAGTTTAGCAGCTTCTCCACCTCAACGAGGACCTGAAGTGTGAACTGAGCTCTTTCTATACCTCGTTCTGTCTTGGGTGGTGTTAGGTATCCCCTGGTAGGAAGGGATGTTCAGGATGAAGTGAAGCAAAGCTCCACAGAAATGCAGGGACGCACGGACAGGTACAGTCTGTCACGCGCAGGAGGGGCACGTAAACAATGGTCATGGCAGCTCTGCTCTTGCTTTCCAAATGTCAGTCTTGGAGAGAGAGAGAGAGAGAGAGAGAGAGAGAGAGAGAGAGAGAGAGAGGCCCTTGCTGGGGTAATAAAGGAGACAGCTCATGATTCTCAGCCCTGGGGCTAAGATTTTAATTTCCTTTTCCAATCATGCTTTTTTTAAAGATTTATTTACTTATTTGAAAGTCACACACACACACACACACAGAGTTGGGGGGAGGTCTTCCACCTGCTGGTTCACTCCCCCAGATGACCGCAACAGCCAGAGCTGTGCTGATCTGAATCCAGGAGCCAGGAGCTTCTTCCAGGTCTCCCACATGGGTGCAGGAGCCCAAGGACTTGGGCCATCTTCTACTGCTTTCCCAGGCCATAGCAGAGAGCTGGGTCAGAAGTGGAGCAGCCAGGACTCAAACCGGTGCCCATATGGAATGCTGTCACTGCAGGCAGTGGCTTTACCCACTGCGCCATAGCGCTGGCCCCTCCATCAGGTTTTGACATGATATTTCTCTGTTCTTCCCATTAACATAAAGAGGCTCGCATAGACACAAAAGAGGGAACCCTTTGTTTCAGTGTTAGCAAATTATCCCGGGTATTGCTTGGCATAGACTTTGCTGAGATTCTGGCAAGGACTGGTGTTGTACTAAACAAACACTGTGAGTAGGTGCTAAGACGGTGTAGAGGGGTCAGCAAAAGTTTCCACCTAAGTACATCCGTGGCGGATCTACATTCATGGTGGAGACAGCACTGGAATTGGCCTTGAAGGGAGAAATCTCCCTGGGTGACAGTATTCCAGAAAGGCAGAGCCTCGCACACAAAGTCACAAAGGTGAGACCAGGTGGGCACCCACAGCCAGCCTGGGGCCAGAAGCAAACACACATGACTTCTCTAACTCCTGGAAGATAAAATAGGCTTCAGTCACCTTTAGCTATGAAAATCGCCTCAACTCCAAAATTAAAATAGCAAGTCTCATATAATAGTGAAACTTTCAACACTGAACGTGGCCTTGCCTTTTCTCCATCCTCCACATTTGGCTGCTGTCTGTTCAGAACTGCCTGCTACACACTGCTAGCTCACTTCCTCCCCCATTAGGAAGCTACAGCTTCAGACCCCTCACTGTGTTTATCCTCCAAAGAATCTCGTACCAGAGATTTGGTCCCCCATAGAGTGGCACTGCACGGTGGCAGGACCTGGAAGAGGTGAAGAAGGGACTAACGCCATTCTCTCAGAGTGGGTTAGGTCCCGAAGGAGTGGATGCATTCCCAAGACAACGGGTGCTAAGAATGACCTCTCAGGCCGGCGCCACAGCTCACTAGGCTAATCCTCCACCTAGCGGCGCCGGCACACCGGGTTCTAGTCCTGGTCGGGGCCCTGGATTCTGCCCCTGTTGCCCCTCTTCCAGTCCAGCTCTCTGCTGTGGCCCGGGAGTGCAGTGGAGGACGGCCCAAGTGCCTGGGCCCTGCACCCCCATGGGAGACCAGAAGAAGCACCTGGCTCCTGGCTTCGGATCAGTGCAGTGCACTGGCTGCGGCGGCCATTGGAGGGTGAACCAACCTTAAAGGAAGACCTTTCTCTCTGTCTCTCTCTCTCTCTCACTGTCCACTCTGCCTGTCAAAAAAAAAAAAAAAGAGTGACCTCTCCACAGTCTCCTGCTTCCTCTCTTGTCATGTGACACCCTCTCTCCTCTCCTCTCCTCTTCTCTCCTCTCCTCTCTTCTCCCTCTCTCCTCTCCTCCCCCTCCTCACACTAAGTAATGCCATTGGCTAAGCTGTGAAGCAGACAGAAGGCCCTTACCAGAACCCAGCCACATGATGATGCTGGCACTCTCCAGTTACCAAAACTGTAAGCCAAGTAAATCTCATTTCTATATGCATTATTCAGCATCAGGTTCTATTGTCACAACACAAAACAAAGAAACCCCCCAGAGTCAAAGTGGGTGACAGTGAAGGCGGAGGTAAGAGATTCTTGTGGGTCTTGCTGTTTGTTACACATGGACTGTGATGGTGCTTCCCACGGATTCCTCAGAAGATCCCATGATGAGGAAACCGCTTCGCAGCTCCTTCTTCAATCCTTGGCCATCTTCTCTCTGACAGTTAGTGCTACACAATGGCCCCAAAGGGTCCCCACACCAGATCTCTCCCACACTTGGTCCAAATGTGTCCACAGCAAACCATTCCACATCCCTTGCCTGAGAGACTCTCAGACACATCTCAGAAGGGACCGTCATGCAGAACATACAAAGACAGGGAAGGCGTTTGGCACAGCAGTGCCCAGATCCCATGTTTGAGTTCATGAATTCAAACACCAGATCTATTTTCAGTTCTAGCTTCCTGCTAATGCCGACCAAGGGAGGCAGCAGGCAATATCTAAAGTACTTGGGCTCCTGCCACCCACACTGGAAAACCAGGATGAGTTCCAGATCCTCGGCTTCAGCCTGGCCCAAACCCAGCTGTTGCAGGCTTTTGGGGAGTGAACCAACAGATGAGAAATTTCTCGCCATGCACTCCTACCCCCAAACTTGCAAATAACTAAAATACCACTTCAGCCCTCTGATTAATGAGATGTTTGTGGAAGCAGGGAAAGGCATATCCAAAAAGAAATGGAGCAACCAAGAGAATGTTGAGTCAAGGTTCACAAGTGCAGAGGAAGAGTTCTATGACAACGGAATTCTGAAGTTGAGCTGCTCAGGACAGGAGGGCAGCAACGCTCTTCTGGGAGACAGATGGGTTCTGATGATTTAAGTGAAGTCCTTGCAAACTGTGATGCTAATTCCAGGACACAGGATGAGAAAATCGTGGCTAACCTGGAGGTACATCTATCTGTCTAACCCACTTCCAAGGGACAGTTGCAAACTCATTTTTGTAAAATTATCAGAAAACTTAGTGGAGATTCACTGAAAAACTATTTTATTCAGATTATAAGTCTTCTGCAACAAGTCGTGTCCACTTCCATGCACTTTTGATGCATTTACAAAATATCTGGGTTTTTTGTTCACCTTTTTGTCGAATTGTGAGTGGTCGATTTAAAGCTTCCAATAAGAAGAAAAACTTGGAGTACTATTAATTCAAGAACTCAATACAACTTTTTAAAAGATTTATTTATTTGAAAGGCAGATTGACAGAAAGCAAGGGAGGCACACACACACACACAGAGAGAGAGAGAGAGAGAGAGAGAGAGAGAGAGAGAATCTTCCCTCTGCTCATTCACTTCCCAAATGCCTCCAACAGCCAGAGCCAAAGCCAAGAGCCAGGAACTCCATCTAGGCTCCCACATGGGCCATTATCTACTGCTTCCCACATGCATTAGTGTAAGGACAGATTTTTAGGATGGAGAGGCTTGTATTTGTCTGCCGGACGACCTTCTCCTGCTCCTTGGGAGCCTGGCCAGTTCCCGGGGGAGGGGAGAGGATAAAGGAATGTTTTTGATAAACAGGTGGGCATGCTTTGCGTCTCGGCTCTCTGGCCAAGATCCGAGAAGGGACACACTGCTTGCCTAAAATCTTGGCAATGAGCCACCTTTGTCCTTGGGGGCTTTAAGAGGGAGCCAGAGCAAGCCTCTGCTGCTGTTCCATCCCGGGGGAACACGCAGTCAAGCTGCACGTTGAACATGCCCGTGATGACTACTGATGATGTTGGTTCTCAGTATGGATCCTTTTCCGGTGCTGTGTGAAGATTGCCTAGTGGTAAATTCCTGGGTTGAGTCTCCTATTCTTAGGGACTCCCCCCCCCCCCCGGCCTTTCTCTCTCACTCTCTTGCTTCTTAAAATTTGCTACTTAAATAAACTGCTTTTTTCTTAATATTACAAGGCTTGCAGCGTACTTCTTGCCGATCGAACTGAAAGTAACTAAGTCTGGGCACAGCAGACAGCTGAAAAATAATTTGCTGTCACAATGAGTAGGACGCTAGATCAGAAATGGAGGTGGGACTCAATCCCAGGCAGTCTGATATGGCGCGCCAGTGTCCCGAGCAGCAGCTTAACCCACTGTACCATGATGCCAGCCCCTATTTTTAAAAAACATTAACAATAAGAAAAAAGACAACCCGATTTTTAAAAATAGGCCAAAGATCCAGTTCTCATATATATATATATATATATATATATATATGGCAAACAAGCATATAAAAGATGCTCAACATCATATATCATTAGGTAATTACACATTGAAACAAGAATGAGATACCACTACACATCTATCTGAATACCCAAAATCCAAAATACTCACAAGACCAAATGCTGGCAAAGATATTGAGCAACAGGAACTCTCATTCACTGCTGGTCAGAAGCAAAAATGGATAGCCACTTAGCATACATTTAGGTAGCCTCTTACAAAGTCAAACACACTCTTGGCACATAATCCAGCAGTATTACTCCTTGGTATTTACACAAATGAGCTGAAAACTTATATCCACACAAAACCCTGCACAGGGATTTTATAGCAGATGTATTCAAATTGCCAGGAAGTCCTTCAGTAGGTGAATGAATAAATAAACTGTGGTCTATCCATACAATGGAGTATTATTCAATACTAAAAATCAACAAGCTGTCAAGCCATAAAAAGACATTGAGGAAATTTAAAGTCATATTACCAAGCAAAAGTAGCCAACCTGAACCTAACACATATTGTGTGATCCCACCTATAGGACATTCTGGAAAAAGTAAAACTACAGAGACAGTACAAATCTCAGTTTGCTACGACTTAGACAGGAGGGAGGAATGAATTAGTGGAACATGGAGGATTTTTAAGGCAGAGAAATTGTTCTGCATTTCTGGAATGGTGTATATATGTCACTATTCATTTGTGTTTTTTAAGATGTATTTTACTTACATGAAAGGCAGAGTAGGAACCAGGGGGAGACAGTGATCGTCTGTCTACTGTTTCATTCTCCAGATGGCCACAGATTGGGGCTGGGCCAGGCTCAAGCCAGGAGCCACAAACTCCATCCAGGTCTCCCATGTGTGTGGCTGGGATGAGGGCAGATGGCCCTCAC
Source organism: Lepus europaeus (assembly GCF_033115175.1). Lineage (NCBI taxonomy): Eukaryota > Metazoa > Chordata > Mammalia > Lagomorpha > Leporidae > Lepus > Lepus europaeus. The sequence continues at coordinate 12,238,337 of NC_084842.1, forward strand.
CTGCTGCTCCCTCAGGTGGATCAGCAGGAAGCTGGATGAGAATTGGAGCAGCCAGGACCCTGGCCTCTGATATGGGATGCTGGGCGCTGTTGCAAACAGAGGCTTCACCAGCTGCACCACAACACCTGCCCTACCATACATTGTTCAACACCTAGAGAATGGACAACCCCAAGGGTAAATCCTACAGAAACTATGGAGCTTCGGCAACAGTGACAGCACATACAGATTCACTGATGGTAACAAATGTCCCACTCCAGTAGTGGGACAGGCTCTGCACATGTAGGAGTAGAAGTGTATGGAAACACTCTACTTTCCTCTCAACTTTGCTGTCAACATAAAATTGTTCTAAAAAATAAAAACTGGGTTTTTTTTTTTTTTTTTTATGGCAACAAACTGATGTTAACACCAGGATAAAGTAGATGCTGGAATTACCTGACAAGGATTTGAAAGCAGTCATTATAAAAATGCTTCAACAAGGAGTTACAAAATCTCTTGAAGGAAAAAAACAGGAAGCTGTCTGAGCATATAACAACAACCATAAAAGCTTGATGGTTGGGATCAATAGTGGAGATAACAAAGGATGGAATCAGTGACCTTGAAGACAGATCAATAGAATATACCCCATAGTAACAACAAAGACCAGGAAAACGGGATAGGGCTGAAAAATTATTTGAAACTTAGTGGCAGACATAAACTTACAGATTCAAAAAGCTGAGTGAACCACAAATGGCAAAACCCTCAAAAAATGCACATGAAGACACATCCTAAACCAACTCATAAAAGCTAGAGACAAGCCTTGACAGCATCTAGGGAGAAATGGTGCTTTACTTATAGGAGAATGCCAATTAGAATGAACATGGATTTCTCCTCTGCAACACAAAAGAACAGGAAAAAGCAGCAAAACATTTTTCAAGGACTTTAATAAGAAGAGGGAACTATTGTTCGTGAATTTTATATCCAGTGTGAATATCCTTCAGGAATGAAGGAGAAATAAAGATATTATTCTCAGACGAAGAGAAACAGAATCTGTAGCTGGCAAATCTATCCTTAAAGAGAAGGCTAAGGGGCTGATTCTGTGGCCTAGCAGGTAAAGCCCTGGCCTGCAGTGCTGGCATCCCATATAGGTGCTGGTTCAAGTCTCGGCTGCTCCACTTCCCATCCAGCTCTCTGCTATGGCCTGGGAAAGCAGTAGAAGATGGCCCAAGTCCTTGGGCCCCTGCACCCACATGGGAGACCCGGAGGAGGCTCCTGGCTCCTGGCTTCAGATCAGGCCAGCTGATCCGTTGTGGCCATTTGGGAAGTGAACCAGCAGATGGAAGACTTCTCTCTCTCTCTCTGCCTCTGCCTCTCTGCAACTCTGCCTTTCAAATAAATAAATAAGTCTTTTTTTAAAAAAAGAGAGAAGGCTAAAGAAATTCGTTAATCACAAAGGAAATAACAAAAGAATGCTTGAAACTTCCGAAGGTCAAGAACATCAAGGCAGGTAAAAATAGGGATAAACACCATAGACCAAGCCACGTCTTCTGTGTTTCTTATGTCCTATTTGATGGCGGAAGCAAAAATGATGGTCCCATTTGCTGTTATGGGTGAAGGAACCTAAATGGAAGTAAAGTTTCTACCTTTACTTGAATTGGAAAGGAGGATACAACAGTGTGTGTGTGTGTGTGTGTGTAGTAAAATCTGGAGAAAGCACTAACAGGATTATATAGAGAGATGTACTCAAAAGCATTATAAATAAATCAAGATGACACCCTAAAAATCGTTAACCCACAGAAAAAGAGAATAGGGGAATGAGAAACAGGAGGAAAATCTCAGAAAACAAATAATAAAATGGCAGACTGAACCCCTAATGTACATAAACAGACCAGAGTGGGAGAAAACGTTTACAAACCCCAAGTCTAGCAAAGTGCTCAGATGTAGAACACGTAAGGAACTCCCAACACTCAACAGTTAAGAAATCATATCAGAAAATGGGCAAAAGACATGCAGAGATATTTGACCCAAGGGGATACACAGCTGACAAATAAATACATAAAAGACACTGAACATCATTATCATTCAAGAACTGAAAAGTAAAACCACAATGGCACAGCACCACACAGCTATCTAGAAGTTAAACTAAGAAAGTACTGAGCCCCCCCGCCCAAAGCTGATGAGAAGGAAGCTGGATCCTGCATGCATTGCTGGTAGGAATACAAAATAGTACAGCCACTCAGGAAAACATTTTGGAAGTTTCTTATGAGACTAAACATACACTATTGCATTCGTGGTCATCCAATTATCTCAGAGAATCGAAAAAATATCTTCCTCTAAACACCTGTACACAGGGGTGGAAGCAGTGTCTAAGCCACCATTTGCAATGCCAGCATCCCACATCCGAGTGCCAGTTCACTCCCAGCTGCTCCACTTCTGATCCAGCTCCCTGCTAATGTGCCTGGGAAAGAAGCAGAAGACAGCCCAAGTGCTTGAGTCCCTGCACCCACATGGGAGACCAGGGTGGAGTTCCTGGCTCCTGGCTTTGGTCTTGCCCAGCCCCATCCATTGTGGGCATTTGGGGAGTAAATCAGCAGATGGGAGCTCCCTGTCCCTCTGCCTCTCAAATAAATAAATAAACAAGTAACATTAAAAAAAAAAAAGAAGATACAGAACTATTTGAACAGGTATCAATAAAGGCACTCAATAAAATATGGCATCCATTCTGGAAAACAAATAAAAGTTTAATAAATTACAAATAGAAGAAAATTTCCCAGATATAATGAAAAGTACTTATCAGAAATCATCTTTAAATATAACTAATATTACAACAAAATTATTGTCAGAAACCAGACAAGCATGTTCAAAATCATTCAATATTGTTCTTAAGATTCTACTCCATGTATTTATAAAAGAATTTAGAGTTATACAAAGTACAGAATAAATCATCTTCCATTTTGGCATAGGATTTGGTATTCTCCCTGGAAAATCACAGAGAACCAATGAAAATTTATATACTGGTTATTGCACAACAAATGTATGACTTTGTTACTATAACAACTAGCTAAAAACACAATAAGGGTTGTAGTCACAACAGCACAACCAGAAAAAAACAAACCACACATAGGCCTAAATTTAAGATATATAGAAGACCTAGATTAAGAAAACTGCAAAGCCTTACTGAGAAACAAAAGATTTTTGAGAAAGACAAAAGAAAAGTTATGTTCTCCAAAGGAAAATCTTGTTAATCCTAGGAGTTCTTTCCCAAGTTAAAAATATATAAAATGAATGTATTCCCAATGAAAAGTATAAAATAATTTTTTGGAACTTAAAACAATTCTACATTTATTCAGATGATCAAATTGAGAATAGCCGGGAAACATTGGGAAATGAAGGATTTGCCACAGCAGAACTTCCTGGCTCGAATCTTTCATTCCCCTTTCCATTGCTCTCGGTGAACCCAGCAGCTGTCAGGCATAGGGACACAGGAACAGAAATGGGGCTGGGCTGGAAGGCCCACACCGAAGATGCCCAGGAGCCCCCACCTGCACCCTGAGCTCGTGCACCAAGGGGAGCCTTTGCTCAGATAGCCTGTGCAGTCAGTTTGACAGGATGGAGCTGCACCGGGAGAACCCGGTGTTTGAGTCGGCTAGGACTGCCACACCGCAACCCCGCAGCCTGCAGCCTGCGTGGCTGAAACACAAGCAGGTCTTCTCCAAGTTCCGGATGCTGCAGGTTCAAGTTCACGGTGTGCCCCCCCCCCCCCGCCAGGTCTTGCCCCTGAGCTTGCAGGCACCTTCTCCCTGGGGTCTGCACACAGCCTCACTCTGGGTGCTAACCCCCTCTTCTTGGAAGGACACTGTCAGTCACACTGGATTCAGACCCAGTCTGGTGATGTCCATTTTAAGTTAGGTAGCCCTCTATGGCCCTAACGTTCTGTCCCGAGGCCCTGGGGGTTAGGCCTTCAACATCTGTACTGGGGGTGGGAGACACCATCAGTGGGTACCTCGGGGATGAGAGGGAATGTGCAGGGACCCTGGCCATGGGTGGTTCCCAGATGCAGAAGTAAACCCCATCATGCCTTTCACATAGGGACTGATGGACAGATTTAGATTCCAACTCCCGCTGCTCGTTAACTGAATGAGCAGATTCCAGCCTCTGCACAGCTGACAGAAACTGGGCCCAAGTGCACAGCCCTCCCTCCCTCTGCACGAAAACCTGGACATTGCAGCCACACCTGCTACAGCTCTGGGGCGCTAGGCTGGCCCCCATCACCCTCCAAGGAGATTGTTCCCTTCTCCATGGTGCAACGTAGGCATTTTAAGCAAAAAAAAAAAAAAAAAAAAAAAAAAACTGTCCATATTGCATGCTATTTTAAATTCCCTCTTGTAAATTCTCAAAAACAAAACCAATTACCAACAGGCAGGAGGCCACTGGTAGAACAGGAAGCAGTCAATTCTTTTCTCTTTTCCCACAAATCAACAAGTTATCTCATTTTCATTCCCTTTGGTATGCAAACAACACGACAAATAGTCAGCAAGTCAGGGTTAGAATTCTCTTTTCACATTCAAGATAGAGATGAGCATTTAAGAATCTGATTTTTCAAAAACCAGGAGTGTGTTTATGTGTGTTCATGTGCAGGTTCACACACATTCCCAACAACAGGATAACTTTAAATCATCTATTTATTTAATTTATTTGAGAGATGGACAGCAAGAGTTCCCCATGCACCGGTTCACTCCCCAAATGTCTACAAGCCAGGAGCTAGAAAGTCTGGGTCTCCCATGTAGGTGGCAGGACTTCAGCCACTACCTGGTGCCTCCTAGGGTGTGCGTTAGCAGGAAGCTGGAACTGGCAGGAGAGCTGGGACTCCATGTCACTCTGCTTTGAGAAGCAGGAGCCTCAATGTAAGGGTTGTACCAAATGCCTGCCCCAACAGGATGGTTAAGCAGCTCAGTTATCCTGGGCTTGCAGTTGTCAAGGAGAACATTGTACTCCAGAGTGAAAAACAGCCACTGCTCAGAACCAAGGGGCTGCAAATCCCGTGCAGATCCCCACTCAAATATCGGATTTTCTTTCTCTTACTAAACTCCCAATCACGCTCCTAACGAGAAAACCTCCTGGTGTTAAGAGGAGGCGGAAGTCTCGCAGCAGGCATTGGGGAGTCCTCAACACCCCAGTCCAGGTCAGCGAGGACCACACGTGAAGCTTCCACGCCCCCGCGCTCGCTCCTGGGCCGCCTGGGGCCACGAGGAAACAACCAAGCTGCACAGTTCTGCTAGCGAGTGACTGGAGCTCCCTGGCATAGGCGTGTTCTCCATGCTCCAGAGCGGCTGCAGCTGTGGGTGGTACCGCATCCAACAAACCCGGCAGGGACCCAGTAGCCGCCACGTGGTCTCCGCCCGTTAAAAAGCAGCCAGCAGGAGCTCCCATCCGCTGGTGCCTGCAAACCAGGAGCTGGGATCCCACTGCAGCTCTGCGCGCACGGGGAGTCGCAGGACTCCTGAAGCCACCACCTGCTGCCTCCCAACATGTGCAGGAGCACGAGGCTGGAATCTGGGAGCAGAACCCCCCAGGCTTGGACCACTGATAAACAACAGGAGTGCGCTCCTCACCCGTGAGGGCATAGGCAGCTCAGTGCCAAGGAGGTTGCCTGGGGTCTTCCAAGGCTTCAGTGTTGCAGGTAGAACCCTGTTGCCTGGTCACCGGGTAAAAGGTCCGGTGCATGGAGGATTAGGTTTCAACACGAATCCTAGAGTGGACAGGAACATTCAAGTCATAGCACTCTTCCATGGGTTGGTGTGAATGAGACAGCCCACATCCCCACGGCAGGGAAGCACAGTCTCGTGTGAGACCCAGAGCTGCACTGCCCAGTACAGTGGCCACCGGCCGCAGGAAGCTGTTTCAATGCAAACTGATTAAAACTCTATTAAATTAAAATTGCAGTTTCTCGGTCTTCTTACCCACTTTTGTAGAATGACTACTTGTGACTCATGGCTGCCACGCTGGATGGCACAGAATCTCAGGGCGTCACCTCAGACCCTCGGAGCACAGGGCTGAAGTGGAAAGGGACAGTGCAGGGCCATTTTAGAGATGGCCATCGAGGAGGGCTTCCCTGGGGGAGGTGGTGCCTGAGCAAAGTCCTGGATTACGCATTTAAAAAAAAATCCAATAATAATCTGGGGCTGGCACTGTGGCATAGTAGGTGAAGCCTCCACCTGCAGCACTGGCATCTCATATGCACCCTTCCGATCCAGCTCTCTGCTATGGCCTGGGAAAGCAGTGGAAGATAGCCCAAGTGTTTGGGCCCCTGCACCCACGTTGGGGACCTGGAAGAAGCTCCTGGCTCCTGACTTCAGATCAGCCCAGCTCTGGCCATGGCAACCATATGGGGAGTGAACCAGCAGATGGAAGATCTCTCTGTCCCTCCTTCTCTCTCTCTAACTCAATCTCTCAAATAAATAAATAAATAATCCACTAATACTCTTAGCAGGATGTGCCAAGGACCAAAACACATGAAGAAGATGGTGAAAGTTTCCTGGCAGGACTGAGGTTTGAAGGCCAGATAAAGCAATGCCTGGGGAGAAGAAGAGAAGGGAAAAGGAGAGAGTGAGTGCACAGGTGGGCGGCTGGGAGGCCGGGCCGGCACCTCCCCGCCCAGTACATGAGGGCTGCCGGCGCAGAATCACAGAGCTACCGCACTTCGCACAAAATCAAACAGCCGTGGCCCTCTGACATGCGGTGCTGTGCCCGAGGCCCTTGCTCATCTGGAAATGTTCCCGCCTGGCTGTGGCTTGTCTGTGCTCCGATGGTCTGGATGTCACCCCCACCCCCCACCAGATGCCTTCTCCTCTCCCGCAGGCCGGGCTGGAGCCCTCTTTCTGGAACCTGCCTCGTGCCCCCTGAGCTTCCTCCTGTCTCCAGATTTGCATCACTCTCCTGAGGCATAGGGGGATGTGCACCTTTGCCTGAAAGGCCCTCCTCGCCTCCGTTGTGTGACTGGACACTCGGCACAGGCCGACATTCTTCATGCTGGTTGTCCAATGTGTTCATCCATAAACGTCCACTGAACTATGACCCTAGGGGCCGGCGCAGTGGCTCACTTGGTTAATCCTCCGCCTGCAGCGCCAGCATCCCATATGGGTGCCAGGTTCTAGTCCCAGTTACTCCTCGTCCTGTCCAGCTCTCTGCTGTGGCCCTGGAGGGCAGTGGAGGATGGCCCAAGTGCTTGGGCCCTGCACCTGCATGGGAGACCAGGAGAAGCACCTGGCTCCTGGCTTCGGATCGGCGCAGCTCCGGCCGTGGCTGGCATTTGGGAATTGAACCAACGGAAGGAAGACCTTTCTCTCCGTCTCTCCCTCTCACTGTCTAGCTCTGTCAAATAAAAAAAATTAAAAAACTATCACCCTCACTGGGGTTAGACATTTAAAATCTTGAGCTCTCCGTCAACTACAACAGAAAGCATGCCATGCCTCCCTTTGCCTCCTAGAATTTCACATGAACCTGGACCCAGAAAATTATACTGAAAAGTGGATTGACCAAAACCAAACACAACACGTTTTGATGTTTCTAGCCACCCTATAACCTGAAATTACCAAATTTGGCCAGTGGGTGGTGCTCTTGAACCAGCCAAGTAAAATGTTCCTTTAGTTGCTCAGGGTATGAAAATGACCAAGCAAAGGAGGGAAAAGGAGAAAAACTGATGGGTGCTTCAAACAATGGAAAATTCAAGAGCCAATAAAAATAGATGACTTCCCCTATCAGGACCCAAAACAGAGCGCCTGGTGGCTTGGCATGTCCCACATCCTCCCTCTTAGTACTTTCTGCCCCCCGACATCAGCCCAATGTGCCTTTGAGGAAATTAAAAGTAATTTGTACTCAGAAATCCAGGACTGTGGTTTACCAGATAAATGATTCACACACCAAACTAAGTCACGTAAATATCCAGTGATTCCCAATTCTTTCCTGAAAGCTTTTGGAATGATCATCCCCCTTGTGCCGTTTGTTAAATGAAAAGTAAGCGTGACTATGGTACATCAAGATGTTCTTAGATATAAAAATTACCCAATTCCCCTTCTCGGATCAAACTGCTGGGCAACCTTCAGGTGATAACGCGGCTTCCGCTGCACCGGCTTCCCCATAGCAAGGATGAGCCCAGCCATGTGAATCATCTCTGCAGCGTGCTACCAGCTGTGCTAAGTGCCACCCTTCATCCGCTCTCCCCCACTCTCCTGCTGGGCAGAAAAGAAACTGCTCAAGGTGCAGTTACAAATGACCAAACTAGAGGCCAGCGTGATGGCGCACTAAGCTAATCCTCTGCCTGTGGTGCCGGCACACTGGGTCTAGTCCTTGTTGGGGCGCTGGATTCTGTCCCGGTTGCTCCTCTTCCAGGCCAGCTCTCTGCTGTGGCCTGGGAAGGCAGTGGAGGATGGCCCAAGTGCTTGGGCCCTGCACCCCCATGGGAGACCAGGAGGAAGTGCCTGGCTCCTGGCTTCAGATTGGCACAGCCCCGGCCATAGTGGTCATTTGGGGAGTGAACCAACGGAAGGAGGACCTTTCTCTCTCTCTCTCTCTGTAACTCTACCTGTCAAATAAATTTTTTTAAAAATGACCAAACTCGAGCTCATCTCGCACATCCTCAGCAAGCTCTACCCTGTATGGAACATGGTCACCTCCTTCCTCCCTCACTTGCTCTCCTGCACTTACCCCGGGAAAGCGCTAACATCCTACTTGTTTCCTTTTGCTCATCCTGCATCCTGCTAACCCCAGCACCTAGAAAACTGCCCAGCTGCCACTAGGCCGTCAGTAACTCTCCGTAGAGAATTCATTTCTCTTGCTGTCAATCTGGAAAGCGAGAGCCCAAATCCACCCCTGAGTGGAGGCTCCACCTTGGGTTTGGCGACGGGAGATTTCTGACCAAGTACAGCCAGGGGCATCCCTGGATTGCCATGATGAGTACCGTGTGGTAGGCACACAGCCACTGAGGCTGGTGCTTTCTGATAGAGCCGGAACGGAAGCAGATCTAAAGCACCCCAGTTCTTCGCCTGCCTGAGAACAGAACCCATCCCAGCTCCATCGAGAAACTTCCCAACCCCCTGCAATCTTCCTCAACCAGCTCAGCCCCATCTAACACCTGCCCACCCACGACCCCCAGCTGCCTTAACTATATAAGCCCCAGCCTTGTAAGTGAACTGAGCTCTCTTCCATGTGCTCTTTACCGTCACTGGTAATGGGTCGCTTTCAGGTTTGTCTTTTAATAAACCCGTTGTTGCCAGCGCCGCGGCTCACTAGGCTAATCCTCCGCCTGCAGCGCCAGCACCCCGGGTTCTAGTCCTGGTCGGGGCGCCAGATTCTGTCCCGGTTGTTCCTCTTCCAGTCCAGCTCTCTGCTATGGCCCGGGAAGGCAGTGGAGGATGGCCCAAGTGCTTGGGCCCTGCACCCGCATGGGAGACCAGGAGAAGCACCTGGCTCCTGGCTTCGGATCAGCGCGGTGTGCCAGCCACAGCACGCCAGCCGCAGCAGCTACTGGGGGATGAACCAACAGAAAAAGGAAGACCTTTCTCTCTCTCTCTCTCTCTCTCTCTCTCTCTCTGTCCACTCTGCCTGTCAAAAAATAAATAAATAAACCCGTTCTTGATTTGTCTCCTCTTTGCCTCGTTCCTATACCCTAACACTTTCTGCTCCCTATATCTACAGCACCACTGAGGGAGCACTAACTCGCACGCCCAGCACTGTGAAATGCTCCCCACCTGCCTTGGGTCTAATCCCAGCAGCAGCTCCCCAGGCCACACGTTGTTGGAAGGAGGTCAGAGTGTTTAAGCGATTAGTCCAAAGTCACCCAGCATAGTGAGCATGTGGCTGATGGCTGGGTGCAGAGGTGGTTACAGAGCGACTGGCACAGATGTAACCCAGACATTTTCCAAAAGAGGTCAGTGTGAAGGGCAGCCAGGACCACGAGCCTGGGGGGATGTAGACCTCGGTGGAGGTCTGCAGCCCTGGGATGCATCCATTCATGTATTCATTCAACAAACACCTGCTGGGTTCCTGCCAGGTACCAGGCTCTTCTCTAGGTGCTGCCATAGAGCTGTGAGCAGGACGATGCAATCCCTGCCTGCCCTCAGGCAGCTTCTGCGCGGGCAGGGGGAGAGCAACACAAATGCACGCTGCAAGTACCTGTCTGGGTGTGTTGGAAGCTGGCTGTGCTACGTGGAGCACTCAGTGAGTGGGAGACAGCAGGGCAGGGCTCTGAGACGCTAAGTAGGTCAGTCAGGGTGCGGTTCACTTAACAGATTGGAAGGCAGCTAGGGAGTGCGCCGTGGTTAATGCAGAAGCATTGTAGGAGAGAGCAGAGCACCTGGGGCATAGCAGGAGGGGGAGTAAGAACGGGGGGAGGCCCAGTCAGAGGGCTTCTGAGGACAGCACAGACCCCACAGGCCTCTCAGGATCTCACAGAGCCTGAGGTTTCAATCGCAGAAAAGGGGGAGAGGAGGCCGGCGCTGTGGCATAGCGGGTAAAGCCACTGCCTGCAGTGTCAGCATCTCATATGGGCACCAGTTCAAGTCCAGGCTGCTCCACTTCCAATCCAGCTCTCTGCTATGGCCTGGGAAAGCAGTAGAAGATGGCCCAAGTCCTTGGGCCCCTGCACCTGCGTGGGAGACATGGAGGAAGCTCCTGGATCCTGGCTTTGGATCGGTGCAGCTCCAGCTGTTGCTGCCAATTGGGGAGTGAACCATCAGATGGAAGACCTCGCTCTCTCTCTGCCTTTCCTTCTATGTGTAACTCTTTCAAATAAATAAATAAATCTTTTTAAAAAAAATACAGCCATGAGTCCTTTAACAGGAATGAGTCCTGAGAAATGTATGGGTAGGCAGCACAAGCACAGTGCCAGCGCCGTAGAGTGTGCTTGCACAAGTCATCATGGCCATGACGTCACCAGGCCCCCTGGCCTCCTGGAGCCACCAGTATTGGATAGGCTGTCCGCCACTGACTGTGGTGCGTGACCATAACAAAACACAGCATTCAAAAAAAATGGAAGTAAAAGTGGTTGTGCTAATACTCAGGGAGCGAGCAGGACAGCAGGAGTTCCCTGAGGTCTGTATCCACACAAAGACAGGCCCACTCTACCACGCTGGCGGGACCCCGGGCAAAGGAACAAACGGGAGCCCGAATACACTATGCACACATTTATAAACCAGGCTCGCACCTGGAAATACCAGCCTCCCATCCCCCTACCTAGACGCATACAACAACCAGGAAAGTCAGATTTGAGTTTCCAATTCTCAGATTCCTTGGGATGTGGTGTTACTGGTACAGGGACTCCAGCCTGCCTCTGCCCACCCCCCACCCCTCACTCTGCTCTGCACCACAGGAAGTCCCCAGTTGCACCTGGGTAGCCCTTGACCTAGTTCATTATCCTTATTGACAGCCTTTCTTTCAACACCTGTGAGCCCAAGAAACAAGCTCACCAGAGACCCAAGGCCAGAAGCCACTCCAGGCTCTGGGGGCTCAGGAATGCGTGGACTGTGCACCAGGGGCCCTGTGCACTGGGAGCATGCTGTCGAAAAGGGGTGGGGGCCAGCTCCAAGCGAGCCTGGACCCCTGGGCCCGTGGATCCTCGCCCAGTGGACACAGCGGGGGGTGGGGATGATATCTTCTCAGTAAAGCCCAGTCTAGCAGGGGGACGGCCATCAGATCCCTGGTGTCACAATCTTCCACTCTCAGGGACAGAAAGAATTTTGTCCACCTGCTCAGCTTTCTCCTGGTTCCCAGGAGGCTGAGGGTTAACACACCCCAGCAAACTTAGA